>NW_028270139.1:15515152-15824676 GCF_037043375.1 Chiloscyllium plagiosum | reverse complement strand
GAGAAGACAGCTCTCTGAGGACTGCCCATGAGGATTGCTAATGACGACACTCTGCTGAGGAGCGCTGCCGACAAGCCCTGCCTGATGAGGAAACCTGATGACAAGAAACTCAACTGGATTCACCACATAAACACAATGGCCCCAAGGGCAGGCCAGAGGCTAGGAATACTGTGGCGAGTAACACACCTCCTGACTCCCAAAGCCTGTCTATCATCGACAAATCAGGAGTGTGATGGAATGCTGTCAACTTGCCTGGATGGGTGCATTTCCAATAACACTCAAGAAGCTTGACACCATCCAGGGCACAGCAGCCCGCTTGACTGGCATCACATTTACTCCCTCCATCACCGACGCTCAGTACCAGCAGTGTGTATTATCTATAAAATGCACTGCAGAAATTTACCCAAGACCCTTCAACAGCAGCTTCAAAACCAACAATCACCTCCATCTGGAAAGATAAGGGCAGCAGACACATTGGGCCACCACCATCTTCAGACACCCCCATAAGCCACTCTCTCTCCTGACTTGGAAATATGTCGCTGTTCCTTCACTGTCACTGAATCAGAATCCTGGAATTCCTTCTCTAATGTCAATCCATAGCAGCTGGACTGCAGAGGTTCAAGATGGCAGCTTACCACTACCTTCTCAAGTGCAACTGTGGATGAGCAATTAATGCTAGCCAGCCAGTGACACCCACATCCCACAAGTGAATAAAAGACAAGGAGATTCCGTGCTGTATATCTCTATGTCTCTATGACCGCCCTTGAGCACTTGTTGTTATAGTTTATTTATAGGGTAAGGTAATTTACTCTGTCTCAATCAATTGGCTGAACGTTTTGGCTAATGGCCATGAGACAGACACTCGTGACACTGGATGACCATTGTATAACTTGTTCACCTTCAGCTGAGGTTTAACTTATCAATCTTTCTAAGAACAAGTACATTGTATTTTCAAAAACATTTGGCACCAGATAAATTGTTGACACGAGTTTAATGGGCTGAAACTTTATTGCTGGAACAGCACAGCAGGTCAGGCAGCATCCAGGGAACAGAAGATTCGACGTTTCGGGCACATGCCCTTCTTCAGGAATTCCTGAAGAAGGGCATGTGCCCGAAACGTCGAATCTTCTGTTCCCTGGATGCTGCCTGACCTGCTGTGCTGTTCCAGCAATAAAGTTTCAGCTTTGATCTCCAGCGTCTGCAGACCTCACTTTCTCCACGAGTTTAATGGGTCATTACGACTTCAGTCTGAGTCTGAAAATCAGGTTCTTTAGTGATTTTGTGTACTTCTTTCCAAATTTTAAATGTTGTGACAACTCGGGGTAGAAGAGGGCTTGATTTTCAGCACATTCCTCCAATGCATTGTGACAGAGGCAAATGGAATATTGCCTTTATTTTCAAAGGGAATGGAGTCGGAAAAGAAGGAAGTCTTGCTTCGACAATACAAGGTACAGGTTAGACCACAACTGGAATTCTGTGAACAGGTTTGATCCTCTTATCTCAGGGAAAATGTATTGTTATTGGATGCAATCGGAGAAGGTTCACTAGGTTGACGTGGAGGCTCTGTATTGCGAGGAAGGGTTGAGTAGATTGGACCTGTACTCATTGGAGTTTAGAAGAATGAGAGGAGACCTTATTGTAACATGCAAGATTCTGAGGAGACTTGACAGGGTAGATATGGACAAGTTTTCCCTTGTGGTAGAGTGGGACCAGTTAGCTTAATCTCAGAGGAAGAGGCCACCCATTTAAAACAAAAATGAGAAGGAATTTCTTCTCTCAGAGGATAGTGAAACTGTGGAATTTTTTCCTGTTGATGACTGTAGGGGCTGAGTCATTAAATATATTTGAGGCTGAGACAAATTTTTTTAATAAGGAAGAGAATCAAGTGTTCAAGGGAGAAGGGAAGAAAATGGAGTTAAATGATCAGATCAGCCATTAACTCATTGAATGGCACAACAGACTTGATGAGTAGAATGGTCTACTTCTCTCCTACATCTTATCGTCTCAATAGATGAGGGTCACTGGTTCTTAGTTTCTACCCTCCTTCACACCACAGCAATGAGTGATATAGGAGGAGGAAGATGATGATGGGAGCAGTAAAGATCATGATGATGATGATTGGATGACCCAGGATTGCCGAAAAGTAAAAGACCGTTCACTTTTTAGGACAGCAGCATTTCTGAGGCTTTTGCTTTCTTCTCCCTTCTCTGGGAATGTTACATCTGAGGAAAAAAGAAGGTAACACCAGGATGTGTAGCAGCAATTCCCAGAAATTCAGCCAACAAATACTCCTGCTGGGAATCAGTTTCTATAAGACAAATGCTATTGAGTTGTAAAGTAATTGAGGGCTAATGCAGCCCATTGAGTCTGAACCAGTCAAAAATGACCATCCTATTCTAATCCCATTTTCCAGCGTGTGGCCTGGTATGCCTTGGCATTGCAGGTACACACTTGAATAGTTCTTATATGTTATGAGGGTTTCTGCCTCTGCCATCATTGTAGGCAGTGAGTTCCTGATTCCCATGACTTTCAGTGAAAAAGGTTTTCCTCATGTGCTTTCTAAGCCACCTGACCCTTACCTTAAATCTATACCCTCGGTCATTTATCCCTCACCAAGGGGAAAAGTTCCTTCCTGTCCACCCCTCATAACAATACATATCTCAATCATGTCTCTGCCCCTCAGTCACCTCTGCTCCATGGCAAACAACCCAAGTCTATCCAATAATTCTCTTCAATTCTACAACTTTCTGGTTCAGGCAACATCTTGGTATATTTCATCGGCTCTCTCTCCAGTGCAATCATGTGGATATGGATTCCAGAACTGCAAACACCACTCCAGTTGTGACCTTAGCAACATTTCATGCAGAACAAGCATAAACTCCCTGCTCTTAAACTTGATTTCACATGATCTGTCTGTGCAGAATGAAGATCTGGTGATCTCTTGTGATCCAAATCCCCAAGGTAACACTTAGAACTAGCTTTAGAATGGATGAAAGAAAAATTCATTCAGGCACCT
The DNA here is from genome assembly GCF_037043375.1 of Chiloscyllium plagiosum. Lineage (NCBI taxonomy): Eukaryota > Metazoa > Chordata > Chondrichthyes > Orectolobiformes > Hemiscylliidae > Chiloscyllium > Chiloscyllium plagiosum. The sequence continues at coordinate 15,821,660 of NW_028270139.1, read as the reverse complement.
GACAGAGTAATGGAAAGAGGAAAGAGTATGATAGTATTTTATTTGCATTTTGTAATTATTGCATTGAATACACTGTGCGATTGACTATTGTACAAGAAAAGGAACATACTTGGAGTGATTTTTTTCAATCAGATGATAATTACAGACACAGCCATGAATGGTATTGAGGATTACTGTTTTGTCATATTATGTGAAATAACTCCACAGAGGCTGGTATCCCATCACCAGGTCATCCTTGATTGATGTGTGGAGGGTCCTTGACACTGATCCAGATTCCTCTAGGCCAGTTCTGACAGTGAGCAGAACCTCTGACGCTCTGGTTTATACCTGTCAGTCAGGGTTCCCTCATTGGACCAGATTAACAGCCCCAATCAGGGAACTCATATTCTATGAGGTCCTCTTGGCTGACTTCATTTCAATCACTACATGATAAGTGGAGAAATGAATGCTTATTTCAGGGAACTTTCTTTCTATGACACTAAAAACAAGTAGACAAGGAGGACCTGAGGGTATGGTGGCAAAGCTCAGCTAAGTTAAATAGAAGAGAAAATTCTGAAGTTAACAGAAGAAAAACTGTGTAATGCATGACTAAATTTATGTCACTGAAAGTCAAAGTTGCTACCCATCTGTCTAGTGTCGATTTTCGCAGAAACACAAAGGATGATTAGAGAGCCTGTATGTGAGAGACAGAGAGAGTGTGTGCATGTGTGTGTGTTTATGTGTGTGAGAGAGACAGTGTGTATGAGGGAGAGTGTATGTGTGAGAGAGTGTATCTGTGAGAGAGAACGTTGTGTGTGCGTGCATGTAAAACAGTGTGTGTAAGAGAGAGTGTATGTGTTAATACTTCAGTAATATGGTAGAATTAAATCTTGCCTTATACAATTTATAGTGGTTAAGCAGGTTTCAAATGTAACAATGTTGTTCATAATATACAGAATACAGTTAATATTTTTCCTCAAAGCCAAAACATACTTCAAATGAAAAAAGCTATGGTATCTAAAACTTGGGTAAATTCTTTCAAATTTTATACTTATCTCATCTGCAGTATCAATATACTTCATCTCAAGCTAAGACTAAGCCAATTGCATGGAGTTCCCTTGCTTCTCCTATCTCAAAACGTGAGATTGGCTAATTTGCATCTTTGTCATTTTGGTATTAGGATCATTTCCTCAGCTTGTCAAACAAAGTAAAAAAATGTCCAAAACCAAAATATTGGCTTGTGAAAATTTGAAGTGAAAGCCAGAATTCTGAAACAATGGAAAAATAATTGGGATGATGGCTGAAGAATGATTTTTTGGGCGAGTGGGAAATTGAATATTCTAAGGTTCTAAATGGCCCACTCATTCTTCTTTACTTTCATTTGTAGAATGTAGGTATCACTGGCTAGGTCAGCATTTATTGCCTGATCCTAATTGCCCTTGAGACACTGGCATCTACTTGAATTGCTGTGTTTTGTGTGTTATGGTTACACATAGAGCATAATTTACTGATAGTGAAGGAATGACAATATAGTTCCAAGTCAGAATAATATGTGATTTGGATGGGAACTTGTCGATGGTGGGTTTCCCAAATGTCAGCTTTCCTTGTCTTTCTAGGTGGTAGGAGTTGTGGATTTAAAAGATTTGTGGAAGGAACCTTAGGGAACTGCTGCAGAACATCTTGCAGATGTATATAGATCACATTGCTGCCTCTGTTCACTAGTAATTAAGAAAGTGAATGTTTAAGATTCAGTTTGGGGGGGGGGGGGGGAGGGTGGTCAACCAAGCTGGTTCCTTTATCCTGGATGATGTCCACATTCTTGAGCATTTCATTGCAATCATCCAGGCAAGGGGAGAACATTCTATCAATTCCTGATTTGTGCCCTGTAGGTGATATACATTGGGAGTGAAGAACTGAAATACTCACCACAGCAGTCCCATCCTCTGACCTGATCTTGTAGCCATTGTAGTTAACTGTTTGGTCCATTAAGTTTCCAGTCAACAGTAACCCCCATGTTGTTGGTGTTGGGAGATTTAGCGATGGGATTGCCATCAAATGTCAAAGGGGTGAAACTTAGACTATCTTTTTAAGAGATGCCTGCCACTTGTGCAGTGTGATTTTTAGTTGCTATTTATAAGCCTAAACCTGGACATTGTCCAAATCTTGCTGCATGTGGACATGGACTGTTACAATATCTGAGGAGCTGTAAATGGTACTGAACATTCTGCAATCATCAGGTAGCGAAACCATATTATTTTCTATATTTTTGATAGTGAACTGAAATGGGAAAATGAACATGAAAAGGATTATGGAAGGATTGCTGTAACTTTATAAAACAAGTAACCTGCCCTCATTTTAAGTGCTGTTTACACAGCTGCATATTTAAGCGGTAGAGGAAAGCGAGTTACAGACAAGCGAGAGCCAGGGGCTGTCCACAAATGGAGATTTGGCCAGCAACAAGTAGCTGAATAGTCTATGGATTAATGATCAGTTATCAATGTCAAAGGCCTTTGAAATGTCTTTTTCTGTGCTTTTGATCTCTATGACTCAAGGACATTTATGCTTCACTGTCAGAGGCAATGTAGAGCAAACTGTATTGACTTCACATGAATTAGTGCCTAAGGTATAGAGGCAAACATTCCAGAATTTAAGGAAACAGTCTGGGCAAACCTACATTGAATTTGAAAAGGTTAATCAAAAGTATTTTTGTAAACACTAGAAATTGAAACATGTACAAAGCTTTGAAAGGTTATTCTCCTTGAAGAATTTAAAAAACTCATTACCTTCCATAGTAAAAACCCATGCTTAGGACCAAAGTTTTGCAACTACTGGACAGGCAGCAATAATGGCTGATAATTATGAGCTGATCCCTAACATGAATCATTTTCTTTGTCACCTGCCAGAAAGGCAGAATTAAAACACAAGTTGATTAGCCATGATGTTATTGAAGGGCTCAAGAGACAAATTTGCCTATTTCTTCTCCTAATTTACATGTTTGTGTTCATAAAATCAACAGAAATATCTCAGGGAAATAGCTTAGATCCTTAAATGAAGCTGTGGAGTATGACAATGTGCTTGCCTTTATTGGAAATTCCTCCGTGAATCTAACAGATGTATTAACCTTTAAACGGAATGATTTGGGAACGTTGATAATCCTGGCTGTAGAATATGCTATTTCTTTTGACTGCTAATTTATATCCCTTTTGTGAATATTTGTTTCTTCTGAAAATTGGTTGTGTTGGAGTTAATGAATAAAATATTTTGTTTTTGGCACTGAGTGCCACTACGAAGAGCGCCATGTCAGGGATGGAGCTGATTAAATACAAAGTAAAGCTTTCTCTAATGTGCTAAATTAATTGCAACCTCAGTGGAATATCCCACTACTTTATGCAATGTGACTTCCAAATTTCTCACGAACAACAATCCATGTAATTTGTTTAAATTAGACCGACGATTTTGTGTCAGCTTATATCAAGTTCTGTTGGGTTTGTGTCTACATTAATTTCAATCAGGCTCCTTAAATGTGTCAGAACCATAAGGTTTTCATCCCATCAATTTTAGTTAGATTTGAAACCAGGGTTTGAGGTGACAAACTGCGATTATGCCAAAGCTGCTCTTTGGCATAATCTTGATCGCTCAAATCTTCTCTCTTTTTATTGAAATATCTATAAGAAAAAAATTATCAGATTGTACAGATGTTTTTGCGATTATTTGGGGAACAAAATGAATTGGAAATATTTATCAAGTAAGCAGTGTTACACTTTCACATACACAGAATATTTACATGCTCTCATTTAATTCAATGCGTGAAAGAAAATAATGAAAGGATTTCAAATCTTTGTTGAATCTAATCAGTTACAGCAATAAAAAAGAATGCATAAGTTGTGAAGTTTTAAAAGACAATTGTATTCACATAACTCTTTGGTCAATTTGCTTGGAATTACACATTGAAAGTGGCAGTATCTGCTGTGAGGTACAATTACAGCATTTACATAATTTTTTGTATGGCACATCACATACAATTTGTGTCAACGTTCCATAATATTATTTTTTTAAGAGTTTAACCCAGTTCAGACATGCACAGCCCAACTAAAAACCTTTTAACTGCCTCTTTGATTTTTATTTCTTTTACCTATTACTGATCACATAAGTTCCAGTTATAGAGACTGGAATATTTTAGAACAAAAACAAAATCTTATTCAATAACGATAATGCACTTTAGCTGCCATTTTGATTTCAGTTCAGTTTACAATATATTTCTCGCTGATCTTTTCAAATGTTCAATATTAAGTTCTGTCCCTATTTTTACACCATGAAAGGTGTTCAGTAGAACTTATGAACCTGTCCAACATTGCATGTGCCTCAAGTGCTTTGTTTGAGGTCACAAAGCATGCATTTAATGGACTAAAGGATCAAGTCCTAAATGCTATTTCTGCCTGAACAGTCTGTTATTATAAATCAGCCCAGTGCTGGTACCTCCCATAGCACTGACCTTTACCCTTTGATAAATAGTTTGACAGAGGTCATTGTCTATAAATGAATATGCTGGAAGCAGCTATTCATTCTGTTGTAACTTGAGGAAAGTCTAGATCTTTAATAGGTTTATGCATTAATGTTATCTTGATGACATAACCTTTCAATATTTATACATTAATAAATAGACATGCTTCATTGAATAGAAAAAAGAAAAAATAACATTTGAAAATAGAACTAAATAAGTTCTAAAGTAATTTTAAGAAAATTAGGGACATATTAATAAAAAAGGGTAATGTATCTAACCAAGTTACTGAAATTGTGATGAATTCTTCAGCGCAAATATTAAAATGTCTTTACTACTTACAGAGAAAATAATATACTTGAAATGATTCAATTAGATGAGAATCTCGTACAGGTGCTTCTAGCAATGTCTCTAAAGTATAGGAAGTAACAGAACTGTCATCAACTGCATTGTAAATTAAACTTTCTTTGCTAACAAGTGCACAAGATTAAAACAAAAAACTGCAAAACGTACCATCTTCATGCCAAGTTGCTTAGTGCCTTGAATGCTGTCTTTGTTGCAAAATGGCATTCACAATGTGTGCCACACTTCAGGTGCTAAATATGCTGAATACCATCCTGGTGAGACCTGCTGAGAATGTCAGGCAGTAGTGGACACAGTAGTTGGATTGCAACATCTTCCCTAATTCTGATTTGATGTCATGCTGCCATTTTGAAGATCAACTGTTCAACTAATGAACAATTTTAGCAGCAGGGCAGAAGTACACACACCCTAACAATGCAATTTGAAGGTACCAGCAATAACTTACAAGTTTGTTGCTAATTTTTCTTTTGCTGCCATTGGAGAATTGTTTAATGGTTTCTATTGTTCTTCATGCGAACTCATTCACGTGGCAGAAAGAATGTAAAAACAGCATAATATTTAAATTGAGATATTGAGGAACTTGGTGGTAGAATCATTTGGTTTCTTCACCGCCATGAGTCCGTTTCATGCCCATCTTGCCGATGCAGCCGCTGCTGCAGGCTTGTGTGCTATGCCCGAACTCATCTCTGCTGCTGCTGCCTCCATGAATCTGCACTGGACGCAGACACTGCAGGGAACCCAATCTCACCTCCAACGCAACTGTTGTGAGTCAGCTCTAGGACCGCCTTGTCGATATAGAAGCTGCTGGGAACCCAAACTCGATCTGTCACCGCCTCCACGAGTCTGCGCTGGACATGTCTGAGTCTGCACGGGGCTCACTTGAGTCCATATGGGAACTATTTGAGTCTGCACTGAGCCCACTTGAGTCCATACGGGGCCCACTTGAGCCTGCAGTGGGCCCACTTGAGTCTGCACTGGGCCCACTTGAGTCTGCACTGTGCCCATTTGAGTCCGTACTGGGCCCACTTGAGCCTGCAGTGGGCCCACTTGAGTCTGCACTGGGCCCACTTGAGTCTGCACTGTGCCCATTTGCGTCCGTACTGGGCCCACATGAGTCTGCATTGGGCCGACTTGAGCCTACACGCGGCCCACTTGAGTCTGTGCTGGGCCCACTTGAGTCTGCACTGGGCCCATTTGAGTCCGTACTGGGCCCACTTGAGTCTGCATTGGGCCCACTTGAGTCTATACGGGCCCACTTGATCTGCACTGGGCCAATTTGAGTATGCACTGGGCCCATTTGAGTCCATATGGGGCCAATTTGAGTCCATACAAGGGCAACTTGAGTCCATGCTGGGCCCACTTGAGTGTGCACTGGGCCCACTTGAGTCTACACGAGGCCCACTTGAGTCCATATGGGGCCCATTTGAGTCTGCACTGGGCCCACTTGAGTCTATATGGGGCCCACTTGAGTCCGTACTGGGCCTACTTGAGTAAAACACAGGGCCCATTTGAGACTGCACTGGGCCCACTTGCGTCTACATGGGGCCCACTTGAGTCTGTGCTGGGCCCACTTGAGTCCATACTGGGCCCACTTGATCTGGACTGGACTCACTTGAGTCCATACGGGGCCCACTTGAGTCCGTACTGGGCTGACTTGAGTCTAAATGGGGCCCACTTGAGTCTGCACTGGACCCACTTGAGTCCATATGGGACCGACTTGAGTCCGTACGGGGCCCACTTGAGTCCGTACTGGGTCGACTTGAGTCCGTACTGGGCCCACTTGAATCTGCACAGGGCCCACTTCCTGACTGCCACGAGTCTGCACTGGGGCTACTTGCTGCTGCCAATGCTGTCACTGCAACCAAGCTCTTCAACAAACGGTAAGGAAAATAAAAGCAAAAAAAAAACAAGAAAAAAGAGAGAAAACGTATAAAGATAAGCGGGCGGGGTGGATAAGCCGCAGAACCAGATGCCAGATGCCCTACTCCACTGCCATCTTACCGGAGGCTTTCTGGATATCTTGGTGCATGAATCACAAAGTGTTAATGTACAGGTAGAATAAGTGATAAGGCAGACCAATGAAATGTTTCTGGTTTTTGCAAGGGGAACGGAATATTAAAGTAGGGATGCTTGCATTAGTCATACATGGTATTGGTAAAACCTAATTGAATGTATTGTGTACAGTTTTAAACTCCCTTTTTAAAGAAAGGATAATAATACATTGGTGGCAGTTCAGAGGAAGTTCACTTGACTGATACCTGACGTTGGCAGTGGTTATGTTAAGAGGACAGGTTGGACAAGCGCTCAGTATCGCGGGATTGCTGCAGTGCTCCAGCGAAGTTCAGCTCAAACTGGAAGAACTGCATCTCATTTTCCACTCGGGTGCCCTGCATGCTTCAGGGCTGAATGTCGAGTTCAACAATTTTAGGGCCTGAGCAATTTCTCCCATCTTCTTCTCCCATCTTCCTTATCATCATATGAACTGCTCCACAACCAACCCATTGTCAGCTTCTAATGGTCCCATTTGCAGTTCTTGATTCTCCCAAGTTGACCATTACCCTTTCTTTTGTCTGTCCAACTGCTATTCTCTCCTTCTCTGGGCTCTATCTCCATCCACTATTGACTTCTACCTTCAACCAAGTTTGCAGATGATAAAAAGATAGGTGGAGGAGCAAGTAGTGTTGAGGAAGGGGGAGGCTGCAGAACGATTTGGTCAGGCTAGGAATGTGGGCAAAGAAGCAATAGATGGAATGCCATGTGGGAAAATGTGAGAGTATGCATCTTGGTAGGCGTGGATTATTTTCTAAATGGGGAAGACTTTGGAAATCTGAAGCCTTGGGAGTTCTGTTAAGGTTAACATGCAGGTTCACTTGGTAGTTAGGAAGGCAAATTCAGTATTAGTAATCATTTCAAGAGGGCTAGAAGAGAAGAGATGCACTGCTGAGACTATATCAGGGTCTGGTCAGACTACATTTGGAATATTGTGAGTAGTTTTGGCCCCATATCTAAGAAAGGATGTGCTGGATGGAAGCAGAGGAGTTTTACAAGAATAACCCTGGAGGTAAAGAACTTTTCATATGAAGAATGGTTGAGGACTCTGGGTCTTACTTGACATAGATTAGAAGGATAAGGGGATATCTCATTGAAATTTATAGATGACTGAGAGGCCTGGATAGTGTGGATAAGATGAAGATGTTCCACTAGTAGGAGGGACTAGGACCTGAGCTCACAACCTGAAAGTAAACGGATGACTCTTTGGAACTGAGATGAGGAGGAATTTCTTCAGCCAAAAGGTGGTTAATCTGTGGTACTCATTGCTGAAGAATGCCAAGTCATTGAATGGTATTCAAGATAGAGGTAAATTTGTTTAATATTACATTCCATGACACTACAATCCTGTTGCTAAAAATTCTGTGTCTTAAGATTCTGCTCCACAACCACCTGATGAAGGAGCAGCGCTCCAAAAGCTAGTGCTTCCAAATAAACCTACGACACGTGCATCAAAAAGTTTATCTTGACTTCGAGAATTTTACACTTACCATTGTATAAATGGTAAGTGTAACCTGGTGTTGGGTGATTTTTAACTCTTCCATTTAAGGTGGAGAGGAGGAGAATTTTTTTCTCAGAGGGTTGAGGCTCAAGAACAGAGAGAACAGTGAAGGTGATGAAGTTGAATATTTTTAAAACCTGAGTTAGACAGATTCTTGATGAATGAGGGAGTCAAAAGGTTATTGGGGATCAACAGGAATGTGGACTGAGGTCACAATTACATGAATGATGGAACAGGCTTGATGGGCCAAGTGGCTTACTCCTGCTCTCAACTCATATGTTCTGTAAATTGCAAAGTTTTAAAAATTCATTCATGTGGACTTTGCTACCTGGGACAGCATTTATTGCACATCCCTAATGATTCAGATGGCATTTGAGCGTCAATCACTTCACTCTAGGTCTTGAGTCACATGCAGATGAGAGTAGATAAGGATGGCAGACTCGTCCCTTAAAGGACATTTGTGAAGCAAATGAGTTTTTCCAACAATTTACAATGATTTCTGATCACCATCACACTCTTAATTCCAGATTTTTATTGAATTCAAATTACACCATATGACCTGGGTCTCTGGATTAACAGTCTAGCAATAATATAATTAGGCCTTCGCCTCCCAGTTAAATTTAAATGGAATTCTACGACACGTGCATCAAAAAGTTTATCTTGACTTCGAGAATTTTACACTTACCATTGTATAAATAAATGGCGTTTGCTACTGGACAGTTTCTGAAACACAGAATGATCAGAAAACAGAGTGCAGAGGTATAGCAACTATACAGTTTTTCAAGAGAAAAACATTGCTAACAGAACATCTTTACATTAAAGTCTATAGCTTTGAAATAAAATCCTTAAGTTTTAAAAGTCCATACAAGATGGAAGTCCGAGCAGACAACCATCTGTTACTTGAACTGTGTTTGCTCATCATCAGTCATAAAGGAATGATTTAGGTTTTGATTAACCCTTCGACAACACAATAGGTCATCTAAAGGCATGAAAATTGAAAAGCTTCGGAGATAACAGGATACTGCAAGGGTACCAGAGGAATCCAATGTAATTAATTTCTTTGCCTGGTGGAAGAATGAGCAGCCACTTGCTTTGGTTGTGATAAGACAGGCTGTATGCAGAAGTCTTAACAAATACTGAGCTATATTAGATAGGATTTTCAACAGGGAAATCATACAATCCTTTCCCACCCTCTCTTGAAACCACCTTATTTCCTCTCAGTACCTTGCATCCTCTTCCTTCACCCCCCCCGCCTCCCCACCACCTTGCAGCCTCTTTCTTTGCTCCCTCAATGTGCAGCTTCTACTGTTCCCATGCCTTTTTCATCCCTTTCTTTTCCTTATTCATCATCGGTGCAGACCTATTCCCCAACTCTGTGAAAATTCCTTCTAATCCCCCTTCAGCCTTCTCCTTCTTCTTCCCCACCTTTGGAACCTCCTCATGTTGCTCCCACTCGATGCATCTACTCCTATCCCTTCATTGCTTGTATCCTTCACTTTCCCCTCATAGGAAGCCTACCACATCCCACAACTCCCCAGAGCATCCTTCTTTCCCCTCTGGCTCCTTGTAGCCGCCTCTCTCCTGCCTACTATGCAACTCTCTATTCATTAGCAGATGGCAGCTCTTGGTCCCAATGTTATACAAATTCTTTCTCTGCCTGACTGCTCTTAACCCATGGTGAGACCACCTCCTTAAACAGGAGTGGTACTTGCTGACAAATCAACATACTCCTCTGCTGTGATGTCATATTTTTTCACTCATCCTTTAAACTCAGTGCCCTGATTTTGCATCTGCCTGATCTGCCTTTTCAACTCCCAGGTAAGTCAGGTTACCTGGTCCAGTTAGGTTCATGTTCAATAGTAGCCCTCAGCAAGTTGATTCTGGGTGGATTCAGAAAGAATAATGGCATTGAGAGTCAATAGGAGATGTTGAGATCCTCTATTGTTAGAAATGGTCATTGCCTGGTACTTGTGTGACAAACATGTTGCTTTCCACTGAGCAGCTGATACCTGAAGGTTGCCCAGGTCCTCATGCTTTGAAATCTAAGGAGTGGCAAAGGTGCTGCGCACTGCTCAATCATCAACAAACATCCTCACTCCTGAACTTTCTTTGGAAGGAAAGTCATAGGTGAAGTAGCTGAAGATGGCTGAGCATTCTGCACTATTCCAAAGAACTCCAACAGTGTGATCCTGGGATTGAAACCATTGGCCTCCAACAAAATTTATCTTCCTATGAAATAAAAATTAAACCATTGGAAAGTTTTTTCCACTAATTCTCTTTTACTTCACTTTTGCTGGGGCTCAGTTAAGTGCTTCCCTGTTGTCAAAGACAGTCATTCTCACCTGACATTTGGACATCACCATATTTAGACTCAGGCTATAACTAGGTCTGCAGCTGAGTGGCCCCGGCAGAAGCCAGTCTGGGCTTCAGAGAGCTGGACTGTCCTGCCTGGCCTACTTCCAACATTAAAACTCAGCATCAAAAGTTCAAACAAATGCCTTTCCTACCAGAGGCCCAGCTAAGGTTTAGACTTTTAGAAGAATGTTGATGTTGAATGCAATAGAAAGTGAAGAGCAGAATGGTGGCTCAGTGGTTAGCATTGTTACCTTACAGCGCCAGGGACCTGGGTTTGATTCCACCCTTGCTGAAAATGTGTTGCTGGAAAAGCGCAGCAGGTCAGGCAGCATCCAAGGAACAGGAGAATCGACGTTTCGGGCATAAGCCCTTCTTCAGGAAACGTCGATTCTCCTGTTCCTTGGATGCTGCCTGACCTGCTGTGTTTTTCCAGCAACACATTTTCAGCTCTGATCTCCAGCATCTGCAGTCCTCACTTTCTCCTCTTTGATTCCACCCTCGGGCAACTGTCTGTGTGGAGTTTGCACATTCTCCCCGTGTCTTTGTGTGTTTCCTTCGGGCACTCTGGTTTCCTCCCACAATTCAAAGATGTGCAGGTCAGGTGAGCTGGCCATGCTAAATTGCCCATAGTGTTCAAGGATGTGTAGGCTAGGTGCATTAGTCAGGGGTAAATATAGGGTAGGGGAATGTGTCTGGGTGGGTTACGCTTCAGAGGGTTGGTGTGGACTTGTTGGGCCAAAGGTCCTCTTTCCACACGATAGGGATTCTAATTATAAAGCGTGTATTGTTTTAGGTGAGGCTTTGGTGTTTGAAATAACTAAAAGTTAAGAGTGTATGCTCTGGCAAGATAGAATGGACTGCAGATACATTTGGAAACATCACTTTTAAAAGATGGTGTGAGCTTATTTCATCCCAGTTGATGTAGGGGAGGAGAAAAGGAAACAGGTCACTTTGTTCTTCACAAGATGTGGTGATTGTCTCTAAATTGCCTTTTTGCTTCCTGACTTTTTAATTTCTCCTTGCTTTGCTATTTTTCCCTTGGTGATTCTTGCAACAGTCTATTCTAGATTCCAATAAATCAGCAGTTATGTCTACAAGGCAAGAGCAAATGCTGCTGGAAACCTGAAAGAAATAAAAACAGAAAATTGGACTCCCTACAGTGTGGAAACAGGCCCTTCGGCCCAACACCGACCCTCCGAAGAGTAACCCACCCAGACCCATTTCCCTCTCACTAATGCACCTAACAATATGGTCAATTTAGCATGGCCAATTCACCTGACTGCACACCTTTGGACTGTGGGAGGGAACCCACGCAGACATGGGGAGAATGTGCAAACTCCACACAGACAGCTGCCCGAGGCTGGAATCAATCCTGGGTCCCTGGTGCTCTGAGGCAGCAGTGCTAACCACTGAGCCACCATGCCACCTGACAAAAATGCACGAGTATTCAACAGACCAGGCAGCATCAGTTGGAAAAGGATGTTGGAAAGAGGTGTGGTCAACTACATTGTTCATAATAAGCTAAGACAACATCTGAAGATATCTGAAAGATACCATATGTTTGGTATTATTATAGTGTGTAATTCAGAGTTTTCCTTGTATAATCATCACAATGATAAAGGTTTTATTTATACACAAAAATGTATCTGCATGATAACTGTAATTTCTCGAGTGTTTATAGACCTCCCACAATATCTAGACACCATACAGTATCTATATCCAGATGTGATCCTCTGGCTGATAGATTTACTCACCCCTGCTCTATACTGTTCTAGCATCTTGAAAATGGGGTCTTCAAATTAGAATTCCAATACTTCATACATTTATTAGAAAATATTACTTCCCTTAATGGAGACACCAATTTATTTACACTGCAGGGAATGAATTTCACAAAAGTGTGCTAAGAACCAGACATTAATATTTGAAGAGTTCTATTTCAAGAGAAAGGTGTTTTAAGACTTGCATTCAAAAAACAACAAACATTCTTGCCAAAGCAGAATGGTTGTGGCACGTTCAGCTATCTGACAGTTCACATCAATGGTAACAATGCTTCACTGTCTTTATGGCACAAATAAATGAATCTTGATGAAATGTGACAATACTTGGAGTGTTAATCTTTTGAGAAGATAAAGAGTAAGGGTCAGCCTATAACCCAAGATGCTGATCATAATGGCTGATAATATGTATGCTGGACAATGGATACAATGTAGTTACACATAGGCAATCACTTCATTGTTTGCAATTTAGTTAATAAATGCATTGATTCAAAAATATGATTTCCCATAAGGTCTCTTTAATTTTACAACATAACTCTTGAAACTATTACACCTCATAATTTATAAAGGCTTTATATCATGGGTAAAATAACACTGAAAATTGTTAATAATTATGTAAAATCTAAAGTTACATTAATAAAATTTAATTATTTTGCATTTGTATATGGCTTACTCTGTTTAGATATGTTTCCTATTTTCTAATTAATAACATCCATTCAAAATTATTTATTTGAAGCATGCCAGTATAAGGTCACAATGAGATTTATGTCAACAAAATCTACTACTGATATTTTTATAACCCATGAAATAACAAGTAAACAATATTTACAACTTCTATATTCTTATGAAATTGCAGTATCACAAGAAGTGCTAAACATGTAAAATGATGTCATTCTGCAAATGTTCTGGTTGTGCAGAGTTGAAAATAGCAAGTTACACTGTCTTGTTACTTCACTGTACCCTGCGAGTGAGTATGCAGGAAGATAAAGCCATATAAAAAAACAATTGAACTTTGAGCTTGAAAATAGAGGCACAGTGTATTAATTCATTAATGCATGTATGCCCAGCCTAGAGATAAGTTCTTGCCCCATTGTCTGTTGATGGTTGAAAGTATGGTGCTGGAAAAGCACAGCAGGTCAGGCAGCATCCAAGGGGGGCAGGAGAATCGACATTCCTGATGAAGGGCTTATGCCCGAAATGTCGATTCTCCTGCCCCCTTGGATGCTGCTTGACCTGCTGTGCTTTTCCAGCACCTCACTCTCGACTCTGATCTCCAGCATCTGCAGTCCTGACTTTCTCCTCATTGTCTGTTGATACCACATCCGGAGCGATTTTCTTTTTCAGTGTTTGTCAGTGGTGATTGTCAATGCCTTCCACTTTCTAGAGTGAGGAGCAATGACCTAAGGATATCCCAGATAGAGTGGAAATCAAACCCACAATACTTTTTATAGAAAAATATATTTTATTCATTAAACAAACACTTAATGTAAAATACAAGGTACTAAAACAGTTCTGTACAACCTTTACAGAAGTGATAAACAAACAAGTTAGAATTTGACATTCCTCAGGGCTTCGCTTCATTTGTAAACAAAGGGACTTCCTACTCATGCAGGACACGATTTAATTCATTTTGTAACAATGAAAGGGTCTGATGACTGAACAGACCCTTGTTATATTTTGGCTGAAAGACCTTAGATAGCAGCTGCCCTAAGTTTTCGTGTGTCCCTCAGCATGTGGTCCTGGACCTTGGAACATGCCAGTCTGCAACACTCGGTTGTGGTCAACTCTTTACACTAGAAGACCAACAGGTTTCAGGCAGACCAAAGAGCATCTTTCAGTGAGTTGATGGTCCTCCAGGTGCAGTCCATGCTTGCCTTGGGCTGTGTCCTGGGGAGCAGCCCATAGAACACAGATCCCTTGTCACAGAGCTGCTCGGGAAAAACCTCGACAAAACCACTACATCTCTTTCCAGACCTTCTTTGCAAAGCTACATTCCAGGAGGAGATGTTTGACAATCTCTTCCCCTGCAACCCTTCGAGGGTGGTATGCAGTGGTGCAGGGAGTCTGGGCATGCATAAAGTCTCTGATGGGCAGTGCCCTTCCCAACACCACCAACTGATGTCTTGGTGCTTGTTGGAAAGTTCTGATGATGAAGCATTCTGCCAAATGACTTTGACAGTCTGCATAGGGAACCACTCTCTCCTTTTCCTGCAGGGTCTTGAGGATGTTACGTGTGAAGCACTTCCTGATGGAATAGTAGTCAAAGGTATTTGTCTTTTGCAAAGTTTTCCATGATGAGCAGGTGTTATATAGAGTGGTCCATCTACTTGGAGCATTCTGCGATAATGAGGCCAGACCCATTTTTTGTAACACTGGGGAACCTCAGTGCATAGTGATACTTCTGTATGAAGGGTCGACACACAGCTTAATGCAGCCATACACAAAAGTGGCTGTCAGGATATGGGCAGAGTTTGCATATGTTCCTCCCCCTTCATCCAGAGCTTTGTCCATGTTACCCCCGCATACACAGTCCACATCTTTGACTTCAGATGAAGTGGAAAATGGCTCAAGTGACTGCAGGCTTGGGGAATAGTTCAGACCTGCAAAACACACAACAACACTGAGAGTACCTCATGCCAAATGACCAGGTTTTTAGTCAGAAAGATGGAGATGGAGCAGTGTTTCTGCCTTCAAATCAAACCCATGCTTATTGACATTACTTTGAATGATACACTTGTCATTTGAGTTCATTGGTCCACAAGAATCTGAATTAGGATGAATTTATACAGAGCACTGTTCAGGTCACAGTGTCCAGTATTCAGCAACAATTATCGAACAGACTAAAGCCAGGGAAGAGAAACTGGGTGGGTACTGATTGTAAGCTGGAAAGAGCAGCTGTGACTGCACTGGTGTCCTGAAGAGATTAAGCTTAAGATCTCTGAAAATGATCATCAGGGAATATTTTAATACTAATACAGGGGAATTGTAGATATCTGTCACTTCACGAGTGACTGTTCATCAGTTTCAGGATGTAGAGGTACTGCTGTTGGACTGGGGTGGACAAAGTTAAAAATCACACAACACCAGGTTATAGACCAACAGATTTATATTTCACTTCATAAATTTCAAGGCTTCCCATTAGAGCTGGAAGCATTGAGGGAAGGAGAAAGGAAGATGAGAAGGGGATTAGCTGATGGGCATTGGTCAGGAATGCTGGGGAGCTGGCAAGAACATTTGTACTCCCCATCAAGATAACCATTTAAAAAGAAAGCTGGCAGTCCTTGTTTCATCACAGTGAACACTGTGATATGTCTAAGCAAAACAGGTAAGGTGACTACGTCATTCAGATTTGCTCAATTTCTTGAAGGAGTCTTTAAGCCTATTGAGGACCCCCATCAACATCTGTAAGGAGCCTAATGCCTATTTAATGCAATTGCCTGGCATAACTGAATATGATCCGATGTTAACATAGTTTTGTTGCATTTCAGGTATCCTTGGCCTTGGGACATCGCTCCAAATACTTAATTCATTTTTATCCATGTTTTCCACCCAGATCCCAGTTCTGTATGGATCAATTTCTTCCTAATGGAGTGTACAGTATAGATTCACCAGGACAATGTGGGGAAATGGTAGATTCAGTGCAAAAGCTTGAGCTGTTCAGGTTATTTCCAATGGCAGTAATATTTAACAGAAGGCTTGGGAATTGTTTACAAATTTGTGATGAGTTTAATTGAATGGATTGGAGAAAAACTAATTGTTCTCAATGAGGAGTCAGTGATGAGTCATGATTTTAAAGATACCTGTGAGTGAGCAAAGAGTGAGATTTGTGAGTTGAATCACAAAATGCCTCATCACTGGGATTTGTTGAGGCAAAATACATTGCACAATAGAAAAATGAAAATTATAAATATTAAAAATAAATCTATGAGGAATGAGGAAATAAGATTAAATATTTATTTATTCTGGTAAACAACCAACGCAGGCATATTTGATTGAATAGATTTCTTGTATGCGGTAATCTCTGAAGCTAGTTCTAACCTTAGGTTAAAGTTTTAGAGTCCTCCAATGTTTCTAAAATTAGCCATTTATGGATGTGCTAAGTTGTATCCATTCCAAGTGATACAGCTGTGGAAGTAAATAGGATATGGTCGATGCAATGAATTTGTTATTCCAGAAGTTCAAATGCAAATCTCATCATGGAAAATTTTAAATTCAGCCCAAGCATTGTATGTGATAGCATACAATGGGTGTTAGTGAATCAACTGAAGTCTGTAGAAGTTGGGGAAAACGGACTGTCCACTTCACTATTGCGAGTTTTGCACTGTTGTAAAAAGTCAAAAAATTATTCATCGATATCTGGCACAAAGGGTCATAGTTGTTGGAAGTCAATCATCTTAGCCCCAGGACATTACTGCAAGAATTCTCAGGGTAGTGTCCCAGGCCCAAACATCTTCAGCGGCTTCATTGATGATACCATCCATCTGCCACCATGCTACCCTATCACATGATACCCTACCCAGTGCTATCCTGGCCAATCTACCACCCTACCAAACTCCCTACCCTTCCAACTTGTCCTTTATCCAGATGTCACTCGTTACCTTCTTACCCACTTACCTTATCCCACTGGGCTCATTGACGAGAAATCATTAAATAATATTGAGTGTTAAAATAAATAAGAAAAACTGAATACAATTAGAATTAATGTTAATTAAGAAGGACATTAAAGCTTTAAAAGAAGTTTAATTACATTTGTTTTTCTGTATTAATTTTTATGTTGTTTATGTTTTCTTTAAGTGGTTCTTCCAAGTGTCTTGGCTTCATGTGGGAGCCTGGCTTTGCCTGTCTGGTGCTGTGTTGAGACCTCGACAGCAGTCTCTGATGGAGGCATTTGGAAACATGAAAAGATAAATGGACAGGTTTTGTTCCAATTACCATTGGACAGATCTGTTCCAGTGGTTATTGAACAGCCCGAGTCAATGGTTTGTCACTCGGTAGTGGGGTCATGGTTCAAAGTGATTAAAAGAAACTGTCCTGACCAACTCATTGTTTCAGCTTGTCCTTGACTCACTGAACATTTTTAACGATCTGAATGCCACTTTCCCTCCCCTTGTCCAGTCTCTCCTTATCTAGATTTGTAATTCTTTAGATGCCCGATAGAACCTCAACAGTCTCTAGGCCCTGACTATTTTTGACATCCAGTCATACTGCACCTATGTCCAGCACCAGGAAAATCTGAAAGTTTTCTGCTTTTTCTTAAACAGAGAGCCAGTGAGTATCTATCCACTGCCACCATCCTCTGCCTTGCTGAATTGTTTTCACACAGATTACTTTCTCCTTCTACTCCAGTCACTTGCTCCAAACCAAAGGGATTACTACTATGGTTACCAGAATATTTTATAGCTAGGGCAACCCTATTGTGGAATATATGAACATTCCTCATTCACATCCTAGTCAGGCTCCTTCCTTCAACTCTTGCTCCAGGACATTACATCCATGGCTGTATTGGTGCTGCCTGTAGCTCTCACCATGAACTGGAAAATTTCACTGTGTTTGACTTCAATTTTCAGTCTTCTCTGACCTTAATCAGGCCCAACTCCTTCACTTCCCTGGTCTCCCCTGAGATCTCTGTCATCGCCTCTGGAAATAGCTGTGAACCATAATGTGCTACAAGCTCATGGACTCCCACAGCTACCTTGATTACACTTCCTCATGTTTAGCTTTCTCGAAGTGCTGTTCTCCATCCTCCCAGTTTTTCTGTTTTCTTTATGTCAGTTCAGATGGAGTAACTTTTTAAAGTAATACTTCCAACTTGTTTCTTTTTTCTCCCAAGGATTCCCAAACATTGTGTTTGCAAGTGCTCTCCACCATGTCCAATCTATTTCACTCATTTCCACTTTCATCCCTTTCATACCCCTCAGAAATCCCTTCTTCCACCCCACAGGCCATTGTTTCAATGGATCATCCTCCACTAATTCTTCTGCCTCCATTGTAATAACTCCATTAGAAAGAATCTTGGCCTGCTCTCTCATTTTATACTTCTGAATGGACTATTCCTTCTGAAAGAGCTTAATCAACTCCTCAGTCACCTAACTAGCCCTCTCTTGCCTAAGGCATTTTGCTAATTTGAGGGAGATATAACATCTATCCCCACCTTCTCCCTTCTCCTGCATCCATGATAAAAGTAATTTACTTGTACATCTTTCAGTTTAGTCTTATGTATATATTTGCTGATCATGGTGTGTGGTCTTCTCTCCTTAGGAGAGAACAAACACACACAGGGTGACCGTTTTGGAGAACACCCCATTCAGCCCACAACCACCACTCAGAGCTTCCAGTCACCTGCCACTTGAATTCACCATTTTACTCTCACTTTTCACCTTTCTGTCTATAATCAGCTATTGTCTTCTAATAAAGCTCAATACACACTTGAGGAATAATACCTTACCTTTCATACCCTGCACTGAGTTCAACAATTTTTAATCTGAACCTCTGTTCCCACCTCTTCCTATATATTTTTTGGTGGTTCTTCCTTGTCTCATTTCCTTCTTTATCCCCTTAATGTTGGATACAGCTGTCACTCATGTCTTATTTGTTCACATCTTTCCTTTCTTTATGACAACTATTACCACTTCCTTTGGATTTTGCGTCATGAAATAGTTTGCCATTCAATCTCTGCTGTCCTTCATCCTATCACTGGCCTTCCCTTATTGTTTTCCTGCCCTTCTTCCCTCATTTATAGACACAAATTCTGTAATGTTTCTACCTTTAGTAATACAGGAAATAGGAGCAGGAGTTGACCATTCATTCACTTGATCCTGTTCCACCATTCAACTAAATCATAGCTGATCACTTAGTTCAATGCCATTTGTCTGCACCATCCCCATAGATCTTGATGTTTTTAATATCTGGAAAGCTATTGATTGTAATCTTGAATTTCGGCAACGATTGGAACGTTGTAGTCCTCTTGTTAGAAAATTCCAACGATTTCTCATCCGCTGTATGAAGAAATTCCTCCAAATCTCAGTCCTAAGTGATCTGCCCCAATTCCTGGTTCTAGACATTTCTAAGCTGCAGGAAACATCCTTCCTGTATCTATTATGATGAGTCTTGTAAGAATTTCTTCAGTTCTGGTGAAGGGCCATCTCATCCTGTAACATTAACTCTGTTTGTTTCCTCAGATGTTGCCAGCATTGTTACTTATATTGCAATATTGTTATATTACAGCTATGGGGATAATTTGCAACTTAGCACTGAAGAGTTGAAAATGTGTTGTGGGTTGAGCCTTGAGAGACTCTATCTGGTTTATTGGAAAGAAAATTGGATATTCGGTACCCAACACAGAATATCAATTTTATATGTCAGTGGGAAGTTGAAATTTATCCCATAGTTCTTAGAGCTATAAGAATTTTTCTTTGCTGTTTTTAGCTGCTGAAGTTCCACTTTTCCTCATTTGCTCGGAAGTTTGTCAAGACTTGACCCACTTCATTCATTCTTAACAAGTAAGACTTGCATGAGGAACTCAGGGAAAGCACCAGCACAGCTTGTTCTATGGCAATACCTTTACCAATCAGAGTTCACTTGTTAACCAATCGGCATGATCTTCTTAAACCGCAGAAGCATATTGTTCCCCTTAGATTGACATTCTCATGAATTCTCCTGTTGAGTGCAAGATGAAAATTTATGATAAAACATGTCTATTTTCAGCAACTTGCACGTTCACTACTTGCTCAAATTGAACATTTTGACCTACTTATCAGGAACCAATACAGACCAAAGATATATTTAACTTTGAACTGAATGTGCTCATTAAAAGAAAAAAAATATTTTCATATCACAAAGCTATGTCCTTTTACATAACTTGAATACATTAAAATTATAATATAAGTTGTTGCATTGTCTGCACATTGTAAAATTCACAAGTTTGGTCCAAATAAATCAACAATCAAGCTCACAGAATCTGAAAGAAGACATTATCAACATCAATCATTCAGTAAATGAAGGTTGAAAATAGCATCATGAATACATAACGAGAAAAGGTCATTAAACATATCTAGCTTGTTTCCACTTGAAGTCAAAGCTGGGTTTTAATTATATCTTATGTTCTTTAATTGTATCATAGACTAATGCATGTTAAATATACTCCAAACAGATTAAAAGATCAAAGATTAAATGCTTAAATTTGAAGAATTATAGATTGTCTGATGTCGAGCTGTTGAGTTTCAACTGTGTACTAAGCTTCAGTGGCAAAGACTGCTTCTGTACAGATAGAAGAACCTTGTTCCGTAGCTTCATAATTTATTCAGCTTGCTGAAACAAGTTATTGCTGTGTAAAAACTGTCAGTTCAAGGCATGATTCTTATGTGAATAGTTTAATTTTTCAGACATTTGAATAAAACAACACCCTCATATTTGAAATGTGTAGAACTGAGGAACATTTTTTGCAACAACTTAGACTATTGATCAACTCAGTGAAGGATATGGTCAGTCACAATGGGGGACTAAATGACCTGTAACACTTAACAATAATCTAGTTTTTTCAACATATTATTCAGTTGCATGACACAGTAATCTTTTGTGATAAATTCTGTGTCTTATGGTCCTGCTCCACAACTACCTGATGAAGGAGCAGCGCTCTGAAAGCTAGTGCTTCCAAATAAACCTGTTGGTGTCATGTGATTTTTAACTTTACCTGTAAGGGTGAGAAAGGCAGAAATTCTTATAACTTTTAAGAAGTAGTTAGATGTACATTGGCAATGTCACTGTATACAAGGCCAGAGAGCAAGTGCTGTAAAACAGTGTTAGAATAGTTAAGTTGTTGTTTTTGACCAGCCAAAGGCCCTTTTTCTGTACTGTAGACCTCTGTGACGCTATTTGCCTTCGTAATATGGATAAATCCAAATCGTATTAATAAAGCTCCTGCTTCAGTTCCCTCATTCAGTTCAATGTGAGCAAAATTCTTTAGAATTGTTGCAATATTTTTGTCAAATGTATTTTTGTTGCATAATTTCTACAGAATTTAACAACCCACTTCTCTTATGACTTAATAGAAAACAGAAATTTTACTTTCAACCAAACAACTTAAAATTTAAACCGTTTAATGACGCCTATAGAAAGTTGCTAATGCATACTACATTTTTTTGCTAATTCAAGATGGGGGTCCAGATTTCTAATCCTGAGATAGGTTCTTACAATCAGGTGAAAGGGTTGCATGTTCTTGGTGCAACCCTTTCAGTTCGCAAAAATCAGGGCTGAAGATCTTCCTCTCCCCATTTAAAAATGTGGTGAAATGTTTTTGCTGTAAGAAATATGGAAACAATCGCAAGAGCAAGTTTATTACCCGCTAAACATGAGAAAAATAATAAAGATGCAACATCAAGCATATGACCTTCTTGCAGTCAATTGGACTGAATCATTCACTCCCTCACATAAAAACTCACTCTACTGTCCAAAACAAAGGAAGATAAAGGAATATAAGCATTGATATCCTTGTCCTTTGATTGTCTTTAAGGTGTATGGACTTAACTTGCGGCCGAGGTTGATTAGCTGCTTTCTTGGACGCAATCACCAGAGCAGAAGTAGTACTTACAATTCTCAGCTTATGCTGCTTCTTTTCTGGAGCTGTTTCTTTGGGAACTGGAGGCCATTTTATGTGTGTGTGTGAGAGAGAGATAGAGAGAAAGCCAAGAACAGCAGCTTCCCTTCCAATTATTTCTGCAAAACTGCTGGTGCGTCCCTTAAAATACTGGTTCCAGCTTGTATCTCAGAGGATTTGGAAGTGAGATAGCTCCAAGATGGTCATCGTATCAACATTCAGTACTTCGTATTTAATACTGTCTTCCTGAGACTGTAATAATTTTGATAGGTTTCTGATTTGCAGGAAATTTCTGTATTTGTAGCTCTCCACAATTTTTTCATCAACTCCCAACAATGCTGGAAATTCAGTTGTTTTCTCACCTCTACACTGGAGCTGGACCTGTTATTTTAAGAAGCTTGCTTTGCCTGAATTGAATGTACTGTTCAAAAATTATCCTGTCAAATTAATAAAGAAGGAAACCTCATGATGTGGTGAGCAAAGTCAAGAGAATGCCCAACTGCACAAACTTGACTTTTGAAAATGAAATCCTGAAATTCCCACTTTCAGTATACATGGTCATCCTGGATTTAATGTCAGGGCAGATGACTCTGGAAGACTTGGAGTATGTTGGATAATGAGAATACATATGCTATTAAATCATGATGTTTCAGATATTAAAACTCTCACACATGCAGGAACTTGCTATTGACAGTCTAAGAGGATGGAAAAACTGTTCTCAACATTGGAATACAAACAGCAGCATTCTGAACCTTGGTATATAAATAAGTGAGTTGTTGGAACTCCAGAGAATCAGAAAATAGCCAGAGACAGAGACACAGCAAACTCAGAGTAAGGTCAGTATAGTCTAAAAAAGCAGTCTTGGCAGGGCAAAGTTAAGCATTGATGCCACTATCTCATGGAAGGCTGAATCACAGAATAGCATAGAATTGTATCTATGGTAGTAGATCAATCCATGGCATCACCTTAAATTAAAGAAGGAACTGGACAGAGGCAGAATGTGATGCAGGCCGGTCTTTGACTTGGCTGTCTATCTAAAATTCTAAAATAAAGATCACCTGGTGACAATCACCGGATGACGGAGCGGTGCTCCGAAAGCTAGTGCTTCCAATTAAACCTGTTGGACTATAACCTGGTGTTGTGCGATTCTTCATTAAAATAAAGACGAACACTAAACATCCCTCCATCCCTCACCCTTCACTCCCTAACCCCATGGTCACCCACAATTGAACCAGTCCCTTACAGCCCCACACCCAACATGTGAACCCACATATTGGCCATTTATAGCCACAATGCCACCTTAATGCAAATGCATGACCCCAACCCACTGCTTTTTGCCTTTTCACCCCCATATCAATATACCTGGCATACATCATAGGAAAAAATAAGGGCACATGCATAGATGAGAATAAATAAAGTTCCGTTTACCAAATTAGGTGTATTGTAGTCTTCTCTATATTGAAAAAAAGTCTAATTCATAAAAGCACATTTATTACATTTAAATGAATTCACTTCAATAAAATTTTACAAAAACTAAATATTCAAGAATTAGAACTCATAGTCCCACATCAAAGAGTCCAATAAAACTTGAGCTGTCAATCAACTACTGAAATGGAGCTTCATTCAATCAATCATCGGTAATGGAAATCCTCAGGCTTGTGATATGAGACAAAGGTAAACAGTAAGCAATCTTTATTTTTCTCTCCGGACTTGTTTTCAAAAATGAAAATAGCTGGAGTTTAAAATGATTTAACATTCTTAACAGGTCACTTTTTAAAGGTCACTGACGGTTATGACAGGGTCCACTTGACAAGTCTATATCATTGATAATCTTGACAGTCCATTTGACAGCATGGCAGTCTTTGACAGCTTGATGGTCCTATTGATAGGCCTAAACAATATGACCCACATTGCATGAACAAATAAAAAAAATCTGTAATATTTATGAAAATTTTTAATAATCCGAAAAGGTAAACAATTTCTCCTTGGGTGCCTTACCTCTAGCAAAGGCAGGTTATCTTCTCCAAATGTCTTCTGGGGTCAAATCTAAAAATGTACACTGTTATCCAAACAAATCCAGATACTTCAGACCTGCTCTTATCTCGTCTAATCCGCATGCTTTTAGCTTCACACCTACCTCAACAAAAATCACACACAAGTGAAAGCAGCTGATGGTTCAAATGGCTAGCTGCCTCCATAATCCATCTATGCACAAATCCTAAAGTCACACCATCACCGTTCTGCAAAAATAGAAAATTTTGGGAATGGGGCTTGGAATATCCAGCCACTCCTGCCATTTTTTAACACAATGGAGAGGCTTTATGTCCTGGTGAAAGTCAGAGCCGTAAATGTTTATTTCTCAGTTGAATCTGTTGTAAATTGGGCACTTAGCGCATTTTTTTTTATTGAATCACGATGAAAGTTATTTTTAAAAGCTATAGTAGTCTTTCTTGTTCACTTGGCCAACAATGCATATCCTTAGCCTTCAGGACAACACCATACAACCCTGCCACAGCATCCGCTGCAAGACGTGTCAGAGTATTGACACGTGAAACACCATTACACATGGGGACACCTCCCACCATGTGACTCAGCCAACATTGTATATCTCATATGCTGCAGGCAAAGATGCCCTGAGGCATGGCACATTGGTGAGACCGAGCAGATGCTACGACAACGGATGAATGGACACCGCACAGCAATCACCAGACAGGAGTGTTCCCTCCCAGTCGGGGAACACTTCAGCTGTCAGGGACATTCGGCCTCAGACCTTCGAGTGACCATTCTCCAAGGCAGACTTCGGGACAAGCAACAACGCAGAGTGGCTGAGCAGAAGCTGATAGCCAAGTTCGGTACACATGGGAATGGCCTCAAACGGGTCCTTGGGTTCATGTCACATTACAAGTGACCCCACTGCACGATACACACACACTTAACCAAGCTAATGGACACATATATACACACATGCTCTGTCACATGCACTCACACCCACATGCACACACTCACACGCACACTCAATCTGTTTGCTCCTACATGGACACACATATAAGCTTATGGGGTGAATATGCTTTTGCAGAATTACATTTTATTTTGCTCAAAACCTGCATGATTCCATGTAAAACTATACAGAGGATTTGTCAGTCTGACATAGCATTGGGACGCAGACAGACTTCACACCTTTGGTTTAAAAGCCTGAGCTATCTTGAGAATGTAATTTAAAAGAAGTTCTGTGACTTACATACCAAAGAACAGAAACCAGCCTATCCCATTATAAAAGATGAAAGTTTTAATCTAAGATTGTTTACTGTGTCACATCTCCCTGACACTGGACTCCTTTGGCTATAAATTCTGTGAGCATGATCTTATCCTCCACAACCACCTGATGAAGGAGCAGTGCTCCGAAAGCTAGTGCTTCCAAATAAACCTGTTGGACTATAACCTGGTGTTGTGTGATTTTTAACTTTGTCCACCCCAGTCCAACACCGGCACCTCCAAGTCATACATTTAACATGAAAGTGTAAAGCACCTGAACGTAGAATAGGATAGTTTGGAAACATTACCTTTTGCCCAATGGCTTGTTTAAAAAGTGACCGAAACATTTCAACCCCTTTTGCTATTTTCATTACTTCCTTCATTTTTGCATGCTCTCAGTTTGACTGTAGTGATGGATGGTGTGGTGATCTGGCTTTTGCTGGAGTATGTCTGAGAGTGGCCAAGAAGACAGGGAGAGCAATATCAATGGAAGAGAGAAGATGCAAAGACATTGCACAAAACCAAAACACATCTGAAAATCTTTAACATATTCTTACTTTAGCTTCATTGAGGAGCAATATATCCGCTTTCAATTCACCAAGCAGACTTATAGAGTTGTGTCACCCGCTGCAGCCAGAGCTTGGAACCCACGCAGAGAGAGAGCGCTGATGTTGCCTCTCAATGTCAACTGTGGCCCTTCCTGTTTGTGGTTCATTGAAGGCTGCAACACTCAACAGTAACACATTACAGTTTGCCCTTTGCCAATACATTGGGATGAACATTAAGGTTCTCTGTGATGACAGGAACACTTGCCTTACTTTCTTAAAAGATAGAACAAAGAAGGATGAGAGAGAGAGCTAGCCTTTGATCATATTGCAGGTTTGTCAGGTCCAAAATACCAGCGACTGCATCTATATTGCCTTATGCAATCCCAATTTCAACCTGGTAATATCTAGATTGAAAATTATACCACAGTCTCAACATCCAGCTGGCTTGGGACCACAGATATATCATCTTACAGATTTGGTGCCATGTTCCAGCTGGCTCCTCTTCTCAATATTGTCTTTGAGATTCTGTTTAAAACACATATCATTGACAAGTACTTTTTGGTCACCTTTTCTAATATCCCCTTTGTTTTTATTTCAACTTTAGCCTGAGAATGATTCTACTGTTATATGTGATGAAACAAATGCATTATCTGCAACCAGGAGTCTTGGCTGCAATGATCTTTTTCTCCAACAGACTACTCCACTGATGGGCCACGAAAGAGCACACCTCACCTTAAGAAATACAGTCAGATTTAAAATCATGTGAGTTCTGCCAGATTATTAGATTAGATTCACTACAGTATGGAAACAGGCCCTTCGGCCCAAAAAGTCCACACTGACCCTCCGAACAGTAACCACCCAGACCCATTTCACTACCCTATATTCGCCCCTGACTAATGCACCTAACACTATGGGGCAATTTAGAGTGGCCAATTACCTGATCTGCACATCTTTGGACTATGGGAGGAAACCCACGCAGACACGGGGAGAATGTGCAAACTCCACACAGACAGTAGCCCAAGGCTGGAATCAAACCTGGGACCCTGGCTTCGTGAGGCAGCGATGCTAACCACTGAGCCACCATGCCACCCCTCTTATTGGACAAACTGTCACAACAGACTATAAATCACATTGATAACAGTTCAATGGTATTAAAATGAGGCCCAGTTGTACAAATGGTCTAGTTTTTTTTTCCTGGTGGCAGTAAGCGGACATCTCTGTTACTCTTCTCCCTTGCCTGACCAATAAATCCAGCAAAACCAAAATTGGCACTGTATCTTTGCTTTCTGCATTTTTGAATGTGGACTGTTTTAAAAACTGAGGATTGGAGAAAGAATTGCTGCACTTTTTCAAAGCAATTTTCTGGGCACTCAGTGTAAGTGTTATCTAAACGGTTTTTTTGTTCAAGAAATGGGGGAGGATGCTACAGATAAGGGTGTATATGAAGGGAGATTCAGCTGGCAATAATTATATGATTGATCTGTGGAATGGTGACCACTTCTTGATGATAAAGGCCTTCTGCCTGCCAACAATTTCCTCGGATGATGAAGGCTAACACGAGGGGACGTAGCTTTAAATTGAGGGGTGATAGATTTAGGGCAGATATCAGGGGTAGCTTCTTTACTCAGAGAGTAGTAGGGGCATGGAACGGCCTACCTGCAACAATAGCAGACTCGCTGACATTAAGGGCGCTTAAATGGGCATTGGACATACACGTGAATAATAATGAAAAAAGGTGTAGGTTAAATGGGCATCAGATTAATTTCACAGGTCGGTGCAACATCAGCAGCCAAAGGGCCTGTACTGCGCTGTAACGTTTTATTTTCTATGTTCTAATTACGTGGTTGGCTCCCAGGTAGCTGAACAGCTTATGCTTTTAAACATTTGGGTAGAAATCATCGAACCCCATTTCAGGAAAGAGCTGTTCTTTTGTCAGTAAAAAAAAATCTTCAGCTTGAAGAAAGGCAATTTATTTTCCTTTGTCAGTTGCTGAGAGTTATGGCACTTCACCAATGAATCATAAAAGACACACTTTGTAAGTGCGAACCAGCTAACCTGAGTCTCTTGCAAGCAAGGCAAAGTGCCTGGCGAAGGAAGATCAAGGAGCAGCAAGTTCTATCAAGTCAAAACAATCATCTGTGGACAGGAACTATTAAACTGCCATCCACCCAAAGTGTCCTTTTTGAATGTTTCTGACTGCTACATATGAATGTATGTATGTAGGTAGAGGTTTTTAAAGGTAGGTGGGACGATTAAAGTTTTCATTCATAGAGACATATGTTGAGGTTCATAGTTGTTTATCTGTAGCTAGAATTTATGTATTTGTAATAAATAGTAGTTCTTGTTAAGTACAGAAACCTGTTCCATGGTCAACCTAGGACTAAAAGGCAAGTAAAGTAGGGAATTTGTGTACTTTTATAAAACAAGTAACTTTTGCAATTAGGCAGGGAATAGTGGGGTTTGATTTCAAGTGTACTATCCCAGTGAGTCAAGACAGGAATAAATAAATTTTATTTTCCCTGAAAGTTATAAAAAACTATAAGGAAGGCAGATTTTCCCTTACAAATATATTGTATTCTACACCACAATTTTGTTAGATATATGATGTACTCTCTTCTGTTATAAGTGTGAACGATATGCTAAATCTGTAAGTGTTCAGTGTACAATTTCCATTAACTTCAAGGTTGCGATTCTTTTTTGAGATTTATGATAATATTACAAATGCAAAAGCACTTGTCCAGATTTGCTTACAGACACCGAACGGTTTTCAATTGAGCACATCAGGAACCAACTCTAAATTAGGCGTGGGCCTCATTTCAATAATTTAGTCTAGTTATTTTGCTTCAGGTGTTTCCATTGGCAGCTCAGCCATGGCTGCACATGAATTTCAGACCCTGGAATAGGGTCCACAGGAAATTTAGATAAATATGAATCTACCTTTTTGGCTGATTCCTAGGCTGCATCTATGTCCAAAAAGCCTAAATGGAGCAGACTTCATGTCTGCTTAACTCAGGACAGCTCAATATCTTAAACAAGTGTTAGGCTCCTCTTTAGCCCTTGTTTCAGGCAGCTGCCTCAGACGCCTGAAATTTTCCAAGCAATGGGATTATGTTTTTACAGGTCCCCTGGTGACATGGGAATAATTCTGAGAAAATAATAATTTTTGTCCTTTTGCTTTGGAAAATGGATGTAACAGTGACAAATTTCAACGCTCAAGCCTTTCTTTGTTCATAGTATATGAGATGCATTAATGAACTTGATAGAAAACATGTTGCTCTGTCTCAACCCACAGAAATGTAGCGCAGGGTTATGCTTCCATCTCGAGATAGATATATTTCCTCTAATGGTCTCAATATTGATTTGACTTTCACAATTATGCTTTCACCAACATGCAACATATATTAATCTGCTGGGTGATGTATAAAGTAGCAGTGAAATGTAAATGGGGGCTAGTCACCTATTAGCTAATTGCAAGCATTATATTAGATTAGGTACACTAACCTTTCAGTACATTCGGTTACCACTTCCAATTATTTTAACAGAATAGACTTCTGGCTCATTGGCAGCCAAAAGAAACTATGTTAATACAATAATTAAAAGACCTCATGTGTGGAATAAAACAGAATGGAGAATGTGTGTTACCATATTAATTAAGTGACTGGAACCCATTATCGTATTTTATGGCTATTAACAATTCATATTTAGCTCAAGCTAAATGCATCATTAGGAAGAAGTATCTATTCCTTTGTAAGCTGTTTTCTGACACTTTCTATAACACACTGTAACAGATGTAGAACCTGACAAAAAGACAACAAGCCTAATTAAGATTTTTGAAGTTGCATCAAAGAACATTAAAATCAATAAAACACTCCATTTAAGGGCCACTTAGCCCATTTACTCACTTATCATATAAATACAGGGAGTAAGCAAGAAAAAAAAAGAGTGATGAGTTGAACATCTTATTGTTATGTTATTGCATTTTCATTATCCATTTTGCAATTCATAAACTGAGGGAATAAATTGGCATAGGATAGCTAATCAATTATTTAAAACCTGTGTCTAAATGATACGCAGCTAACAGACCAGGCAATAACAGCAATATTACAACTTAGCTCCATGGAAAAGCAATTAGCCATGAATTAAAAAGATGTAGAGCACTAATTAGCACAATATCTGATGTGGACAACCCAAAGTTTATAGCTCGTGATTCCTTGATAATAAATGTGGCTCAATCCTTAACAATATGCAGAGACTGCTTCTACTATGTGACTAAAACATGGAGGAAACTGTTAAAACATTAAACCCAAAAGTGATCATTATATCTCCTTGGATTCGCCATAAATTTTCATAGGTATTTATAAATGGTATAAAACAGAAATTATTCTGGAAAAAAATGTACTATTGAAAAATAAATGGCATTTCTAACCAGGCCTATAAAACTGTGCTATGTCTGATAAAAAGAAGTGGAATACTTGGAAGTTCCAATAGTATTGCTTGATTATCCATGGCACTATCAGTTCTTACCAAATTGGTTTCAGAATCCAATGATTAATACTTCCTTACATATTGTTGTAAATGAAATGTGATTGAAAATAGAATAACAGCTATTTGTGATTCCATTGAGTTCTGTGTAGTTTTTGAAAACTGAAAGATCCTTAGCATCTTAATTGAGTTGAACTTTGTTACAGGCAGAATCTTTTAGGATTCACCCTCTCATGCACTGAAGCAGTGGTTGTGAAAAGAGAACAGAATAAATACTATTGTCCTCTGTTCCTGAAACTGTTTGTGCCAAGTTTATGCTGGAGAAGGCTCATATGCTATAAACCCTTCCTATTCTTATACTCATCCAGATGCCCCTCACGATTTTATAAACCTCTATAAGGTCACCCCTCAGCCCTCGAAACTCTAGGGAAAACAGCCCCAGCCTATTTAGCCTCTCCCTACAGCATAAACTCTCCAACTCTGGCAATATCCTTGCAAATGTTTTCTGAACCCTTACAAGTTTCACAACATCCTTCCTGTAGGAGAGACACCAGAATTACACACAATATTCCAAAGGTGGCCTAAGCAATGTCCAGTATAGCTGCAGCATGACCTCCCAACTCCTATACTCGATGCTCTGATCAATAATGGAAAGCAGACCAAATGCCCTTCTTTACTATCCTAACTACCTGCGATTCCACTTGCAAGAAGCTATGAATCTGTACTCCAAGGTCGTTTTGTCCAGCAACGTTCCCCAGGACCTTACCATTCAGTGTATTAGTCCTGCCCTGATTTGCCTTGCCAAAATGCAACACCTCGCATTTATTTAAATTAAAATCCATCTGTTACTCCTTGGCCCATTGGCACAAGTGCTGGCAAATGAGACTAGATTAATTTAGGAAATCTGGTAGGCATAGACGAGTTGGACCGAAGGGTCTGTTTCCCTGCTGTACATCTCTATGACTCTAAGCAAGAATCCTGTAAGTTCCATTAACTTAATACTACAGATGTTCAAGCTGAATCATAAGCATAAATACATCAGATCAGCCAGAATCCAGATCAGGACTGGCACTCACTAGATCCCTGATTGGTGACAAGGATTGTGACGTGACCACTACATGGTCCAAACATAAGCAGAGACAGGCTCATTATGTAAGAGAGGAGGTAAGTGAGTGAAAGTTACAGTGAGCAGGGAGTGTGCCTCGATTGATGGATGCTCTGACTGGCTCTGACTTTGAAGGTCCCATGTACCTTGGACATTAATATTTTCTGAGAATCAATTGACCGAGTGACCAACACCATGGATTTATAAAAACATACATATATTTGCAGGAAGTATAGATATCATATCATTAAATGTATTTTAATATAGTTTTATTTTGCTTATTTGAAATTCATTTTTTGAAATTTCAATAACTATATGAAACTTTTCTAGTTTGTTTTAGTGTTCAATTATCTTCATGCACTTTTTATTAATTTCTATAGTACATGACAATGATACATTCTCCACTATATCAACATCCTTATCAAACAATATATTGTCTGACTTTCTGTCGGCTGCTAGACATTACTAAATCAATTGGTAATTCAAAAGAAAATAAATGCACAATAAGAAAATTAATGGCAATAGTGTATCATTATTTGCAACTAAGAAATTAAATGGTTATAGTGCTGGTCAATTAGGGATTGCTAGGCAGTCTTATTGGCCTCAAACATGAAAGAGTGAGACAATCCCCGAGTGTGCTTTAGTGCTAGTAATGAGCTTGTAACATGAACTCTATAACAGTGGAAAGTACAACACAAACAACAAACTATTCGTTTAGGCCTGTAATCTGAGAAGGACATTGGGTATTACAGTGCTCCCAGATGAGAATTGGATGACTTATCGATCTTTTAATTCAGCAGCTTTCAGCGCTTGAATAAAAATGTCGTCCTGCTGCAGCATCCACTTGGCCAAGAGATTACACCAGAAAACAGAGCCACAGTGGGTCACAGTGGCAAACCTGACACAGTGCATACAACATTCAAATCAAAGGTCATCTACAAATTTCTTAGTAATACGCTCATGAACACTTTCTCGTGTGACATTGGTGAGTTTATGTTTCCACAACCTGTCAGGGGAAGTTTCAGGGATTAGATGATACCAAATGTATTCTGTAAATCTTGGAACTTGAGGCATTTTTTGCAGAAGTGTAGTAGCAATTAAAGATGACGATTATTTATTCCATGTCTGAATTTATTTTCATTTTAAATCAGACAGGTTTAAAATAATGTTCAAAAATTATGATTTTAAAACAACAAGTTCTTATGCCTTCATGTGTTTTAGGTTAACTCAAATAAACACATATTGTTTTAACAAATTTTCTGAAGGAAAATTTAAACGATTGTAGGAGGTGAATAAATTTTAATTTTATTAGTTATGGAATCAAAAAATAAGATACGTCTACAATCTACTTGACATTTTGAAATTTCTAATTCAAAAGGTAGTGAACCTTGGTTGCTATGACTGGAAGAATGGAAGAAATATCCTGTCACTAAAATCATGTCTGAACATAGAACAGATTCTCCTGTGGAAAATGGCAGTTCCTGTATATTTTTAAAACTAATTTTCTTTTGAGCTTTTTAAGCTTTCAATAAAAGTAAGGAACCATTCAGGGAGCCTTAACTGACTTCCTGTTGGCAATAGTTCTGATTGAGCATTAAGTCATCTTCAAGCATCTAGTCGACCAACTTCATACTGCAAAGCCACTGATTGGAGATCTGATGCTTGACCTGATGAGCAGAGTCAACGGGGTGGGAGCAAAGAGACTACGCAATTTCCATTCTACCTTCCACACCACATGGAACAATGTAAAATCCAGCCCATAGACAGGTTAGCAATCTGATTGTGGTTGTTAAGGACTGAATTTTACACTCAGTGTGGAGACCACCCTGGATGGTCAGCTTACTCTGCAGCTATCTAATGACCATTGGACCAATTATTGGCATGAACTGGGCTATTCTCCCCCAGCCTGCCTCTGACAGCTGCTGCCTCTGACAGCTGCTGGCTAATCAAATGACCTACAGTTTTCTTGCCCCAGCACTGCCACCAGGAGAAGTGGCTATGGCTGGAACATAACAAGTATTTTCATTTGGTTTCTTCTGGTCCAGAAAGAGAAAATTAAGGTCTAGAATGCCATCCTGTGTTTGATTGCCCTTCAGCTCTGCAACATTGGCTCATCATTTGAAAGAATGAATGCATCTCCCCTGTCTCCAATTTAAAATTATTGCTGTTGCTATTAATAAATTCTATGCTCAGCAGATTTAATCCTGTAGGTGTGCACCCTCACAGGAATATAGGTGTTGCAATGGGCCTGCTGCGTAGCTCAGGATGAATTTCTTCCAGCCTTCTGTGTCTCCGACTGCTGGGAAAATTGCTGTGATCTATGTTTGCTTTTTAGTACTGCTGCTGCAGTTGTGACCTGGACTTCTTTTGGCACTCATAATGCTCTATGAAGGTGAATTCCCATCAATGATGTATCTTCCTGGCATTAACCATGCCCTGTTTCTTAAATTGCTTGCTACTGGGGAATTTCCTGACTGTCCATTGCTTCCTCATGACTGTAAGTCCTCTGATCTATGCTGATGTTTTACTCACTGTGGCCAATTACTTTCCTTGCTATTTGCTATGCTCCCTGCTTTCTCCCATTCTTTGTCAGCGTCTGTCTTTCTCTCTGTGTGGTGGGCCTTGAAGTTTTTTGCTCTCTGTTTCCTGTCATCAATGGACTTCTCCTCAGGTATTTCTCACATTTCTGTATTCAGATTTCTGGATCAACTCATTCTTCACTTGTAGAACAGTATAACTGGCAAGTTTCGCTTCAGGCATTATTTTCCACTTGTCTCAGAGTCGTTGTTGATGTGGTCACTGTCTGCCATCACGTGGTGAGATGAGGCTTACATTCTTAAATTAAAATTAAAGGGTTTTATTTCATATAACTATATGCAAGGGCTTGTAGGAGACACCATATCTTGGAACATTAAAGACTCAGGCTCCAGTTCCATGTGATCTGACAACGCTATGCGCATGTTCATAGAGTCATAGAGCCATAGAGATGTACAGCACAGAAACAGACCCTTCAGTCCAACTCATCCATGCTGACCAGTTATCCCAACCCAATCTAGTCCCACCTGCCAGCACCTGGCCCATATCAGTCCAAGCTGTTCCTACGTTCAGTAGCTATTCTAAGAGTAACAAAAAGTCTTTGACCCTAGGCCAATTACATTTGACTTGCTGTCAGGAAGATTAGCGTGTGAAGTCTGAAAATGACCAAGATCAACATTTTGGGCCACTGAAAGATGTAGCCACAAGTAGATATTTATTTAAATGCATTGGCACCACCCCATCTGGTAGGGCCTTGCTGTGAGTCATGTCTCAGGCAAAGGCTACTAAACTGTACAGAGCAGCTCTGGGCTGACAGGGCTTGTCCAGGTGCACTATGGGATTTTAAAGATGGTGCTGGTACAAGGGGTGCCAATATTTCAGCGGCTATCTGCTAATTGGCCTGTTATTCTATGTATAACGCAGGGTAATCTGCAGCTAGGATCAGACGTGACAGATGCCATAGAGATGGGACATATGGTTAGTGAGACAAGTTTGGTAAGAGATGGTGAGGAAGCCCATTAGGCCTCATGTCATAAATCTCTCCTAAAAAACTCAATGCAACTTGGACTTGGCCAAAAATAAGCAAGATTCAATCTTAAAATAAAAATTGTGGGATTTGCTTTTAGTTGAGCATAGCCATTTTTCAGCATTAACAGATATCACTGAAAAATGTCACACCACTGATAAATCATTCAGGCCATAGACACATTAGTTTCCATAGTTTCTCTTCTGCCTTGCTTACCTCTTTGGATGACTTCAGAAGCACTTCTTTATGAAACTTATTACTGAAGAAATCTGGGTTTTACGTCAATTGATCTATGCTCTATGTTTTTGTCGAAAAAGAAACTAAAATAGTTTTCATAATTCCTTTTCCCACTGTGGAACAGTTGATTTTAGAACCTGTATTGCCCAGTCACTTTTCAAAACACTGGACAAGTAATTTCGCTCTACCTTTTAAATTTCATCAGTATGAACAATTTCAATACAAATTTCTCTTTGTGGCAAAGCTTTCTGATACTGTCGGATACTACAGAATAAATTCTAAACTCCTTTGACCTATTTAATTCTTGTTGTTTTGCCTCTCTTATTAATTTACCTTCAACTTTATTGGTAGCCATCAAAACTTCACAGTCATGAATATTTCTGCTTGTCATTCTGTTAGCCCTCATTTTACTACATAGTGTATTCCCCCTACGCCCTCCACTTAATATCTTTTCAGGACTATTAGTATGAACTGTCTTTCTTGTCGAGTTGGAAGTTCTTTCTCTGGGACTTGATCATTTTCTAACACATCAGTCATTCTCAGACCCACAGTTAGAACTCAATTTCTTACTTTAGATTCTTTAGCTTCATCCTGTCAGCTCATGTACTTCAATTCTTGGCCATCATTGTGAACAGTTAGCCAATATTTAGATTAGACTCCCGACAGCGTGGAAACAGGCCCTTCGGGCCAACAAGTCCACACTGACCCTCCGAAGAGTAACCCATCCAGACCCATTTCCCTCTGACTAATGCACCTAAAGCTACGGGCAATTTATAATGACCAATTCACCTGACCTGCACATCTTTGGACTGTGGGAGGAAACCGGAGCACCCGGAGGAAACCCACGCAGACACGGGGAGAACGTGCAAACTCCACACAGACAGTTGCCCAAGGCTGGAATTGAACCTGGGGACTCTGGTGCTGTGAGTTTGTTCTCCAGGTTTTCCCTGTTGCATTCTTTGGAGCCCTCTGGAATCTATGTCCCAAGACTTCTGCCTTAACTTATTGGCCTTTGCATTTATTATAATTTGTTCCATAGCAGTGTGAGCACCAGGCAATGAGCGTAAGAAATTCCCTGGAGCCTCATTCCCTTCTACTTGTCTTCTAACCATGAGACATGAACCTTAACAGTTTGATGACCAAGTTTGACCTATTTTTCTAAACAACCTGTTCAGAGATGTTTTTACAGACCTCCTGGTCCAGGGCTAGGGACACTGCCACTGCATCACAAGAGGATTTTAATCATTGGCTTACCATCATGATCTGCTACCTTTCCAGGAGGAATGGAAATCTTTGAGTAAAACAGTAATGAAAGCGGGATCCTTTTTATTAAAGCCACAAACTGCAGGACTCATACAACCATCAAAATAAATAACCTAATGTTCCTTATACTGTGTCTATTGGCATCTTCCAGCAATGCCCATATCACTTTTTAAGATCAGGTTGCATAGACAGGCAAGCACAAGTGGTATTGTGAGCATAGCTCTTGCACACATCCATTGTGTCCCTCCCTTAACCTTGTACTTTCCTGCTCTCTTGTTGAGAGCCTGATATGTTTTAGTAATAAAGAATGAATCAACTGTTTCTTTGGAAGTGCATGGCTATCTGGATCATATTAATATGATCATTTTTATCCAGCTAGGGGTCAGTATACCTCAACTCACATGGTACGCTAATTTCCTGATATAGAGCATCTTTAACGTAGATACACAATATGAACCAGTGTCATGCCTCACTGGGGTAAACATGTTAGAAATCAAGTTTCAATATTTGTGGAGTCCTCAATAAATTGAAAGATGTTATCAAAGTACACAAAATTTATATAGAATCAGGCAAACAGAAAATAAAGACCAGATTTCTGTACTTAAAAAGAATTGCTACTTATTCTAGCTACAGGTAAATAACTATGAACTATTGATGCACAACTCTGCTAATTAAAAATTTAGCCCCCTTATAAAAATGCCATCTACTCTCAAACACTGACAGAGCCAGACAAAAATATTGACGCTGTTAATGGAGGGAAAAGCTGAGAAGGCAGTTCAATGGCCCCATTGTGCTGAGATGATCCTTTTGCTTACCACAACTTTCTGTTGTTCAATCTATCTCCTTCAATACTTTTCATTTCCTTGCAGGAGGCACAGAGCGATTTATTCACAAATTGTCATGTCTCTGACTTCTTGGTTAAAAATAACAGCTTACAGCAATGTGTGGGTGAAGATAATTGGCTTCCTTCAAGCTTCATGTATTTTTTTAAACTGCAGAGAGACACCTCCATCACTCCCTAAAACCCCACTGCCTTTTGAAGTCCAAAGGCTTCTGACAATATTGTTCACACCCACATGCTCTTCAGTTACCCAGGAAACAACCATATAGTTGTTAGCAAACAGATGGCCTTTGTCATTGACAACTGTTCACAGCTCCACAACCTAATCAGCTACTTGTTGAAAAATGAATCGTACTTTGTAAACATGCTCTTGTTTCAGACCATCTGCAACTCGACACTGGTTGAACAAAGCAGTAATGTGAACTTCCAATGAGTGTCAGTAACCTTTAGAAGATGCAGATATCCCTTCTTCAATCCTTGGTTATTAACACTGTCCTTTTCCTATTCTAGCCCACAATCAGTAATATGGAAAAATCAAGAGTCTTTACTTCTCCTTCTATGATCGTGCTCCTAGCTCTATTCCTGAACAACATTTGTTTGTAAGTTCTGAATGAAATTGGGAACTGGTATTGGTTTCATACTTCAGTTACATCAATAAGCAATGGACCTTCTGGGAAATTCCAGCGCAGAATATTTAACAAAATTGGAAAATTCCTCATGCTTTCACTACTATTTAAAATACTTGATGAACAAAACTCTGAATGTCTGAGGATTGCAGTTATATTTTCTCATACTAATATCATCCCTTTTTGGATCATTGATTTGTAGATGATAATATTTGTGCTTTGTCCAGTTAAATCCTTAATTGTGGCAATAGATTACATGTGTAGATATCCAGGAAGACACATTTAAATCAATACATAATACATTGTTATGATTATATGTTGACTGATTGATTGACCAACAAACAAAAATATCTCAGTTCAAGGCAATAATTATTTAGCTGTCTTTGGCTGTGTATATAAGAATGGCATGGACCAAGGCAAGGTTAAGGAAGTCATTAGGAGCTGTTGACCTTTGCATTAAGGACACAGAACAGAGGTTGTTGCGGTTCTGTTCACAGCTGACCTCTGCGACCACATTTGCGCAAATTGACTGTACATTTTTAAAGAAAATCAATAGTATAAGTAGAAATGTGATACTAATGGACACAGAAATAAGGTGCTGGATCAAGGGGCTAAAACTCATATTAATATGCATAATCAAGGCCATAGCTGTGTGCTGTGAGAGGGGAACAGGTCACTCTGACAGCTTCAGCCATACCTAATGGAAATTTATTGACTGGACACTGCAAAACCACAGAGAATATTACATATCACCTTCGAGCATGGAGTCGCGATGTTTATAGATTTATATGTTTCAGTAGTTTGAGCTGGAAATCTTTCTTTCTTTTTTCCTTTTTTCCTGACAGGATCAATAAATTGTTTTTAGCAGAACATTATCACCAACATTAGAAACAGCATTTTCTCTGGAGGTTTTTGTAAGTGAGAGATTTTTTTTTTAACTTGAGTGAATCAGGTGGGGAAAGAAATGTGAAGACACTTAATATCCTGAGTTTTCACATCAGCATTAAGTGCGATTTGTGTTCTTTAAATGAAAACTTTGAAGCTTATTTGAAAGTCACCATCAGAGTCAGCACAAGTGTCTGTGCTGTGAGCTTGCTCACCATGTTTCTATTATTATGTTAGTTGGTATGATCCCACTGGAGATGCCAAATATGTAAATGGTATTTTTCATCCACTTGCAGTATACTTGAGAATTCTGGTACTGCTCACATTGAGAACATAGTAGAGTCTGTTTTTCTTTTAACCTGAGGCAACTTTCACAGAGACTTAGCAGTACTGCCACTTCACAGTTTTATTAGCTGCTGTCTGGGTCAAAGGCTGTACAAAGCTGAAAAGAATCCTCAAATCCTATTGATGGCAATTGATGAGCTCATGCAAACTGATTGATGAGTTCATGCACACTGTTTCTGTCATTGCTGCAAAATCTAGTGACTTAATAATGGGCAGGAGACAATAGCATTATCATTCATGGCAGAACTGGTATAGGAATCTAACTGTGATGGAACGGTAGCACCACTGATTTCGCAGAGTCTGGCCAGCATTCTGGGTTTGAATGGCTAATGTGATCAGATGGAGCATTAGAGTCTTGGATTAAAAATATATTTAGAAAATAAAATATAAACATATCCATGGATGCAAAAAGCAAACTTTTGAATTAAGCATTACATTCAATTATATAATGATTCAAAGGTTGTTTGTGCATTTGTTGTCCAATTCAGAATGGTTCATGAGGCAGGATCCTTGATCCAAAGGAACACAGCTATGAGCCCCAGATGGGGTTCTGGGCACACAGACAGACAGATAACTGTGAGGATGCTCTTGAAGGTCTGCTAAATTTTTAAGTTAAATGATACCCATTTATGACTGAAGTGGAGAGGGAGCCAGTAATTCAGGAGGATTCAATGACCTATCATTGGTGACAGCTTTCAGGAAATTGTAGGGTTATGGCATGCAGCTCATCCAATGCTGAGGACGGATGTTTTCAATGTGGCCACTAAATGGGATCTAATTTGGCTACCTGGTGGACTCTGAATCACTGGCTCCCTTACTGGGTCAATCGTGATGTAATAGTCTTCAAAGTATCCAACCATCCCATTGAATGGTTCAGGTACATTTGCTCCTGATCTGAGACCATTTTTTGATGGATGTATTACCATCAACTCAGTTCCTTTCCCATTACTCCATGGTTCACTGAGATCATCTGTAGGTTTTCATAACTGCTCAATCTCTTTATGGCAGGACCACAGTTTTCAGTGATGTGGAACATACAATTAACAATTTTCTTTCCTTTTAAGTATCCCTCTGATTGTGGTTGTTCCTAGCTATCAGGTTTCAATTCCCCCTTATGCTATTAGCGTATATTGTCATTTCACCATATCTTTCCGTGGATAATCATTTTTTTTTCAAATTTTTAGGGAAGATCTCATGGTATTGCCTGAGTGAATGCTATTACTTGGTGCTCCATTATCAATCTTTAGCTTCAAATTTATTGCTGTGGTTCATTTCTCACACTTTTCTGGTTGGAATTATAGTGCAAATTTATTTGCTGGAAACTTATAGGTCAGAACATTTCATGCATTTCAGTGATTCCTGTGCCTATCCTGATCTGCAAATCACCAATTTCCACCAGAAATGCACATTTTGGGATAGTGTCCTAGGTATTTGCCTATTGTTGTGGCTTTAATGACTTGTCTATCATATTCTTCCTTCGATTTTCACATCTTTCCCTGTGAGTAGTCTTTCCACAATCTCAAAATATCGATCTATTGCGAAATTTTTGCTTCTATTTGTGAACTGATCTGGCCAATCATATCTTCTGCACATCTTTCTCTTGTTTTGTTGCTGTCTCACTACATTAAACTTGTAGTCTTTCTCAACCTTGTCCAGCTTAACCAAGTGCTTTGGGTAGTAGAGTCTTCATCCATTTACTTGTGTCTCATGTGCTCTAACGGGGTGACAACAACTTGCAGATATTGTGAGATGGCCTTTGCTGATTAGTGCTTGCTGTAATTCAGGTTATACAGAACCACACATTAGTTGATCTATTAGCCTTTCATCTTAGACTTACATTTTCTGGTTGGCATCTTCCAATTTTGTTACAAGATTGCCAATTGGCCCATCTGGGACACTAGCTGCTATTTTTGCAGCTAATTTTCTCTTCAGAAACTTTTCCTGGTGTCTGCACTCAGTATACACAACTCCTGCAAATGGCATCAGACGTGCCTGATTTCCAGCCTTTCGGCAGAGATACAGCCACTGAGTAACATAAGTAGAATATTAGGTGCTGTTTGGAGACCACTCGCAGGCATATGCAGTGCTTACCCTGGCATTTGGATGTCCACTTCTCTACATGATCAAATTTCTATGCCGATGTATTCCTGAAAGTGCCTTTACTATCAGGTTTAAACAACCTAAAGAAGTAAAAGGCGTCAACTTTGCAGTGCTCCTGAAAGAGCCAATTAATTAGAAATACTTATGACAAAGAAGGAGTTATCTATCAAGTTTCTTGATACATGAGGTTTCATTGACAGTTCAGACTTTGAAGTATTTACGAGAGCAGGATGCTTTTGGAGGCCACTGGTGAGGTAGGGATTAATCCACCATCAATCTGCTGGTTAAAATTACAATCACAGGATCCCCTCTGGGCAGCCATTAGGGAGGCACAGCAGAACCTTGCTGAAGTTAAAAAGAGTAAAAGCATTTCACCTTCAATTGTCAAGGGACCACTGCTAAGTGAAAATCTGATTTAAGCTTTATTAACAATCAACAGCATTCTCTCTACTCCATTTCCTTATGATTATATATGTTAAGTAGACCTGTAAAATACTTGGTTAAAAACTAAACATGCAAATATATATGTCAAACTGACTCTATGACAGGTATAGAATAGTCAGGTAATCCTATGAGAAACAGGACTAACTAGACAACACAACCCTTAGTAGCCAGACAGTCACCAGTAGAACTCTATAAACTCAATAAAATACCGACACAATGCAGGGAAAAACTTAATCTTGTGACACTCCCCTCAGACCCCTGAAATTAATCAAAACGTAATATAAAAAAGAATAGGAAGAAAGAGTTTCCCTGCATTCTGTATGCCTGCAGTGATGCCAGTTGAGTCATGGAACTTATCCAGACGCCTTGCGAAAATTCATAGCAAATTCACATGAACTGCAGAAGCCTCCTGACACCTAATCTACACCTTCATCAGTTTTTCTGTCAAGCCCCACATCCTCGCTAATGCATCCTCAATTCAAATAATCTGCCCAGGTTCACAAGGATCAATCTCTCCATCATTTCAACTGTTTCAGTTAAGTCTCCCCAAAGTCTACATTCTTCTGGTGTGAAAAGATCCAGCTTGTTGAGTCTGTCACAATAAGTTACGTTTTAAACCAATTAATTTAGGAGGGGTCAGGGTGGGTGGGGAACCAGTGGCATAGTGGTAGTGTCACTGGACTAATAATCCCAAGAGTTAGACTAATGCTTTGGGGGACATTGTTAAAATAATTGTTCATGGAGTATGGCATATCTGGCATATTTATGACCCATGCCTAATTGTCCAGGAGGAGATGGTATTGAACTGCATTTTTAAACCGCTGCAGTCCTTAGGGTGTAGGGACCTCCACAGTGCTGTTAGAGAGAGAGTTCAACCCAACAACAGTGAAGGAATGGCAAATATTTTCAGGTCAGGATAGTGTGTGGCTTGGAGGGGAACTTACATGAATTTGAATCCCTCCATGGCAGCTGATGGAATTTTCAGTTCAATTAATAAGTCTGGAATACAAAGTTAGTCCCAGAAAACTACCCATACAATGGAGGCCTGGCTGCTTTCTGTATTTTCTTACTAATGTGTTTTTTAAAAAGTGATTGAAAAGGCACCTCCTTGTTGGGGAGCCAATAGATTACCTTGTACAGCAGCTAAGTAAGTGCTCCTCTGAAGGCGTGAGGCCTCTGTGAGCCCAGCTGTGCTTAACTGGACAGGAAACCCACTCTAGGCCAATTAGTGGCACTGAAAAATGTTAACTTTAATCCATCTCTCATGGAAGTGAGATTCTGACCTGAAAGCAAACTTGTTCCTGTTTTCCAACACTGTGGCACAAATTCAGCTCCAAATGGATAGAGGCACAAATAGAGAAAGGGAGCATGTTGGGCAAAAAATAATGGGTCAAAGAGCAAAGACCTTTTGTTGGTTTTTGAAGGTCAGAGAGAGAGGTGATAAGAATGAGATACTGAAGGATGAAACATAGGAAGAACAGAGCAGAGTTCAACAGTATAGCCAGAAATGAAGCTTGTAGCTTCATTACTGCTGGTTATATAGTAAATTGGAACAATCTGAGATAAATCTCAGGTCAAGATTGGAGATCTTACGCCATCGAAGGTTAATAGTCATTGCTGATGCTACCTCTATCAGTGTAATACATGGATGGAGCTCCACTCTTCAACTGTCAAACCTTGAATAGTTTGAAAATGCAGGAAATAGTACCTGCCTTCCCAAAATGGGTGGCACGGTGGCTCAGTGGTTAGCACGGCTACCTCACAGCGCCAGGGACCAGATTCACTCAGGTGACTGTCTGTGTAGAGTGTGCACATTCTCCCTGTATCTGCTTGGGTTTGCTCTGGTTTCCTCCCACAATCAAATGATGTACAGGTTAGGTGAATTGGCCAAGCTAAATTGCCCATAGCATTCAGGGATGTGTAGGTTAGGTGCATTAGTCTGGGGTAAATGTAGGAGAATGGGTCTAGGTGGGTTACTCTTTGGAAGGTAGGTGTGGATGTGTTGGGCTGAAGGGCATGTTTCCACATGCTACAGGCATTCTATGATTTAAATAAACTATTGTTTCTGTTTCTGCCAAGAATGCAGTAAACCCCGAGCACTATCTAAACTCAGTTTGGTGCTGCTCGAGAGTTCTGACACCATCTAATGCAATACAAGTCCCTGCAGCACAAGACTTCCTTCTTCAGTAGAATCACATGAAGGTATATTTCAAAGTCAGATCAGAGAATATAACTATTTTAGGTTACATCTAAACCTCAGACCTGAAAATCCCTAGACCTCAGGGTTTGTGATTTCAGAAATGATTTGATGAGGGATAGTCAACATGGCTTTGTGCAGGGGAAATCATGTCTCACTAACTTGATTGAG
The DNA here is from genome assembly GCF_037043375.1 of Chiloscyllium plagiosum. Taxonomy (NCBI): domain Eukaryota; kingdom Metazoa; phylum Chordata; class Chondrichthyes; order Orectolobiformes; family Hemiscylliidae; genus Chiloscyllium; species Chiloscyllium plagiosum. Next base: position 15,777,490 of record NW_028270139.1, on the reverse strand, counting down.
TTTTTTGAGGAGATGACAAAAAGACTGATTAAAGCAGAACAGTTGACATTGTTTATATGGACTTCAGCAAAGTGTTTGGCAAAGTTCAGCATGGTAGACTGGTTAATAAGGTTAGACACATGGGATCCAGGGGAGCTAACCAATGGGATACAAAATTGGCTCGAAGGTAGGAGACAGAGGGTAATGGTGGAGGGTTGTTTATCAGGATGGACATATGTGACCAGCGGTGTGCCAGAAGGATCAGTGCTGGGCCCACTGCTTTTGGTCATTTATATAAATGATTTGGATGTGAATATGGGAAATATGGTCAGTAAGTTTGCAGATGATACCTAAATAGGTGGTGGCATGGACAGTGAAGAAGAATGTCTCAGGGTACAACAGTAATTTGATCAGATGGGCTAATGGATGGAGGAGTGGCATTTGGAGTTTAATTTAGATAAATATGAGGTATTTCATTTTGGTAAGGCAAACCAGGGCAGGGCTTATACACTTAAAGGTAGGGCATAGAGAGTGTTGCAAAACATAGAGATCTAGGGATATAGCTGCATAGTTCCTTGAAAGTGGGATACCCACCCTCCCCTCCCAGCACCTTCCTCTGCCACCGCAGGAATTGCAAACCTGTGCTCACACCTCCCCCCTCAACTCTGTCCAAGGCCCCAGAGGAGCTTTCCACATCCATCAAAATTTCACTGCACTTCCACACATGACATTAACTGTAATCATTGCTCCCGATGTAGTCTCCTCTACATTGGGGAGACAGGACGCCTACTCGCAGAGTGCTTCAGAGAACATCTCCTGGACACCCGCACCAACCAACCCCACTGCCCTGTGGCCCAACACTTCAACTCCCCCTCTCAATCCGCCAAGGACATGCAGGTCCTGGGCCTCCTCCATCGCCGCTCCCTAACCACCTGACATCTAGATGAAGAACACCTCATCTTCTGCCTCAGAATCCTTTAATCCCAGGGCTTCAATATGGATTTCACCAGCTTCCTCATTTCCCTTCCCCCTACCTTATCCCAGTTCCAACCTTCCAGCTCAGCACTGCCCTCATGACTTGTCCTACCTGTTCATCTTCCTTCTCACCTATCCCATCCACCCCCTTCTCCGACCAATCACCATTACCCCTTCCATTCACCTATCGCACACAGCTACCTCTCCCCCAGCCCCACACGCCCTCCCATTTATCTCTCCACCCACTAGGGTCCCAGCCTTATTCCTGATAAAGGGCATTTGCCTGAAACATCGATTTTCCTGCCTCTTGGATGCTGCCTGACCTGCTGTGCTCTTCCAGCACCGCACTCTTGACTCACAGGTCGACAGGGTGGTGAAGAAAATGTTTGGAATTGTGCCATCATTGGTCAGAAATTGAGTACAGGAGTTGGGATATCATGTTGCTGCTGTACAGGACATTGGTTAGGCCACTCTTGGAATACTGTGTACAATTCTGGTCACCCTTCTATAGGATAGATGTTGGGAAACTTGAAAGGGTTCAGAAAAAATTTACAAGGATATTGCCAGGGTTGGAGGGTTTGAACCATAGGGAGATGCTGAATAACCTGGGACTATTTTCCCTGGAGCATCGGAGGCTGAGGGGTGACTTTATAGAGGTTTATAAAATCATGAGGGGCATGGATAAGGTGAATAGCCAAGATACTCTTCCTAGGGTGGGGATGTCCAAAACTAAGGACATAGATTTACAGTGAGAGGGGCTGGATTTAAATAGGACATGAGGGGTAAAGTTTTCATGTAAAGAGTGGTGTGTGTGTATGGAGTGAGCTGTCAGAGGAAGTGGTGGAGGCTGGTACAATTACAACATTTAAAAGCCATTTGGATGGGTATGTGAATCGGAAAGGTTCAGAGTGATATGGGCCAAATGCTGGCAAAAAGACTCGGTTAGATTGGGATGGCAAGTCGGTGCAGATAAGATGTTGTATGACTGTATGACTCTCCTCGTGCTTTTTTGATTAAGGAAGGTTCCTCATTTAGTGGAATACTGGTGTGTGTGTCTGTATAGCTTAGGCATTTCTTATGTGTATCTTTGAGTTGTGGACAATAAAGCAAGTGTCTTACGACTAGATACCATCTGAAAAGATTTAGGAAAGGAATTAAAGCCATATGGGCCCTCTTCTTGCCATTTAATCTGGGGTCATGGAAGGATCCAAACCATGCCTTCTATCAGGCAGCTGGTCTGCATTTCATGTGATGGATTGGCTGCTGCTGGATGGGCTGAGTGAACTCCTTATGTGGGAGACATTTCCATTGGCTGGCCTTCAATGATTCAGGTTGACCAGGTTTGGAGCTGGCAAAGGTTCCACCCTGACCTAACTCCTTGAAAATTACCAGTTGAAACTGGACCTATCCAGTTTCTGGACTGTGGGGTGGCACAGTGGCTCAGTGGTTAGCACTGCTGTCTCACAGCACCAGGGTCTCAGGTCCAATTCCAGCCTCGGGAGACTGCCTGTGTGGAGTTTGCACATCCTCCCCGTGTCTGTGTGGGTTTCCTCCGGGTGCACTGGTTTCCTCCAAATATGTGCAGGTCAGGTGAATTGGCCATGCTAAATTGCCCAAAGTGTTAGGTGCATTTGTCAGAGGGAAATGGGTCTGGTGGTTTACTCTTCGGAGGGTTGGTGTAGACTTGTTGGGCCGAAGGGCCTATTTCCACACTAGCGAAACTAAATCTAAATCTAAATCTAAACAGGCACCAACTTAATTCTCCTGTCATCTTACGGTCTACTGCCCGAACTAGGTCAGAATGCATTGGAAGGTGCCTGAGTTCTGAAGCTTCTAATATCGAAGTCAATACCTTCACTACTGGTTATTATGTAAACCCATGGTGCTAATGTTTGACTTCCATACTGATCAATCCTGCTGTTCTGTGATTCAGTTGGGAGAAGAAGCACTGTCTATCAGCGATACTTACTTGCACAGGAATAACTTCTTGCAAACTTGGATATAATGATTTTGTTTGGCTTTCTGGTCCATTTACTGGAAGCAATTCACTTACATGCAAATATTGGACAGCTGCCCGATTGCATAGGAATTAAAGGGATAAGTGGTTGGTGCCAAAGCCGGAAGACATTATGAATGACCTGTGACATTCCTGAACAAGGATACACACAGCAGAAAATACAGGACTGGTGAATAGCCATTTCCAACTTTTGTTTTCAAATGGCTTTAACTTAGGAAATATAAAATGCAGAAGGCAAAATTATGAGAGAATGACGTGATATTTTGTCTGTTAAATTGAATGGCTAAAAGAATTGCGGGAGACATGCTTGCAATTTCCTTGAATATGCTCCAAGTGATGAAAATGACAGAAGCTTGAATCGATAAGTTTTACTCTCTTCCCACTGGGCATGGACTGGTGAATTGGACAAATCTTATTGAGGCATCAGAAATGTTGTGGTGCCTCATTGGCACAGTGCTTAGTACTCAGTAAAAAAGGACTATAAATTAAGTACTTTAAAGATACTTTGTATTCTCATTCTGGACTTTTTAAACACTGTATTCCCATGCTAGTTTGTTTTACTATATCAATTCTGTAACAACACTTAAAGTATCTGACCTCGGTATTCTGCACCTAAGATGGTACCGAGAGGCGACATTACAAATGTTTCACTGCACTCATTCGAGTGCATGTGATAATAAAGGCTATTCTATTCTGTTCTGTTCTATTTGACTGCCTCACAGAATAAGGGACCCAGGTTTGATTCCAGCCTTCAGCGACTGTGAGGAGTTTGCACATTCTGTCTGTGTCTGTGTGGGTTTCCTCCTACAGTCTGAAGATTAAGTGGATTGACCATTTCAAGTTGACCCGTAGTGTTCGGGGATGTGCAGGCTAGGTGGGTTAACTATGGTAAATGTGCGGTTACAGAGATTGAGTGGAATCCTCTTTGGAGGGTCGGTGTAGACTCAGTGAGCTGAATGGTCTCTATGTGCACTGTGGGGATTCTATGATTTCACCTACCAACTGGAAAGGTTGTGAAAGACCCCTCTTTGATGCCACTTTTAAGGTGGCACAGTGGCTCAGTGGTTAGCACTGCTGCCTCACAGCACCAGAGACCTGAGTTTGATTCCAGCCTTGAGTGACTGTCTGTGGAATTTGCACCTTCTCCCTGTGTCTGCGTGGGTTTCCTCTGGGTGCTCCAGTTTCCTCCCACAGTCCAAAGATGTACAGGCTAGGTGGATTAGACATTGTCCTTGGTGTGCAGGAATCTCCAGGCGAGGTAGAATGGCTATGGGAAATCGGGTTGAGAGTTGGATCTGTGGGACACTTCAGAGGGTTGGTGCAAACTTGATAGGCCCAATGGCCTGCTTCCACACTGTCGGGAGTCTGCGATTACATGTCTGGGAAGGCACAGCAAACCGTATGCCATTCAGGTGTAGCCATCGGGGGTTTCCCCTGGAATCCTGCCCTGGGAGGTGGTGGTGGAGATCAGGTGGCAGCTGAGGCAAAAGTCTTGCCTGCCAAGAATTATCAACAAATCAGAGGTCAAAAGCTCTTATGCTCAGAAAAATAAACTTCTGGGAAAGCTACGTATGCTGCCGAAACAACAGGTACCAGAATCGAGAAGCAACCTGAGCTCTTGAACGATGCAATCCATCCTGCTGTTCAGTGCCTTGATCAGGCACAAAGTGTTTTCAATGAAGTGGCATCCTCAGCCCTAGGGAGGTAAGCTGGCCACAGGTTTATACTGCAATGCCATGCTATCCATCAACAGGCCCACCGAGAGCTGGGTCAATTCCAGTAGTTGCTGGGGAAATAGTTCCTAAGGTGTTAATAATTAAGGCCTTCAATCAGAGGTTGACCTGGGCCTTCCTTTGCAGTATACTACCACCTACCAAAGTGAATGTTCTTCCCACATTCAATTTCACCATCAACTGCATAAAATCCTGAACAATGTCCTATATTCATGCCACAATCAGTTACATTGATTTAACTATTTAGATGTATTCTTTACAATTACTGCAAATATGTGCTGAAAGCAAGATTTAAATGCAAGATGGGAAACATATACTTTTCATGCAAGGAATACTTCAGGTCTGGAATACACTGCCTGGACATGTGGTGGAGGCAAATTGAAGATTTCAGGAGCTGATTATTTTTCTTTAAGTGATGTGCAAGGGTTGTGGGGAAAAGGCAGGACAATGGCACTAAGTGTTATGGTTAAGTGATGAGCTGGTGCAGACAAGATGGGCTGAATGACTTCCTTTGGCACTCTAACACTTCAATGATTATGTGAATGCATGCCGAGAGGCCTCAACTTTCAAGATAATATTCTGTGAAATACAGTTTACCAAGGAAATTATTCAGTTGCTCATTTTCCATAGGTTTCTGGGGTTACTGAAAGATACTAAGCTTTCAATGAGGCCTTCAGAGTGTCATTGAAATTTTTTACCATCCACCTTAAGATCGGTGCCATTATTAAACTGTGAAAAATGGATCAGCTTCGGCAGTCCATGATTCCTGGCATGTAGATGCAATGCCCAGACCAGCAGAGCTGATTTGGCCTGAACATGGTTGGCAGTGAGGATGTTGGAGTCAGTCTTTCCATTTGACTTTGAACATCCTGTGGAAATACTTTCAAGACCTCATTGAAAAGGGGACCAATTGACATTGGTGCACAGGAGCAGCTTGCTGTGTGGCATCACCTCATCTATCAAGTTGCAACCCAGTCAGAAAGTGATTGCGGTGGAGAAGAGATGAAAATAGAAGGAAAGGAAGCAGAATCGTGGCTCAAGCACATTGCTTTCCGGGAAGCCATCTTGTCACCTCCGCCCAAAGGCCAGGAGCTTATGGCTGCCCCAACAGATTCACCGTAAGCTACACAAATTATGAAGGCAATGATGTCATGCTCATTTTGAGAGACAGTAACAACAATAAAGACTTACCTTAATCTTCGTGAAAGCGAATGTTTTTCATGAGTTATGTAGGCAGCAGGGGGACTAAACTAAAAAGTGGCCTTTTTTGGGGGGGCACAGGGTGGCTCAGTGGTTAGTACTACTGTCACACAGTGCCAGGGACCCAGGTTCAATTCCATCCTGGGGTGACTGTCTGTATGGAGTTTGCACATTCTCACTGTGGCTGCATGGGTATACTCCCACAGTCCACAAGATGTGCAGGTTAGGTGGGCTGGCCATGGGAAATGCAGGGCTACAGGGATAGGGTGGAGGAGCTGGGTCTGGGTGGAGTGCTCTTCAGAAGGATGGTAAGGAATAAATGGGCCAAATGGCCTCATTCTGCACTGTAGTGATTCTATGATTCAGATAGCAGTTGGAGAATATTGATATTATTGGTGAAAAAAAAATCTGCTTACCTTTCAAATTAATACCTATTGATGGCAATAGCAGTTATTCTGATTTTCTGTATATTAGCTTGTTTATGTCATAAAGATACTTGTTGCATTGACTTTACACTTTAGTCATAGATTCATACAGTGCAGTAAGGGCGCTTTGGCCAATCGGGTCTGCACTGTATCCATATCCATGACTGTTGATATTCAAGTACTCATCCAAATTTTTTTTTACGGGTTGAAAGGTTACTGGCCTCCACTACCTTCCCAGGCAGTGCATTCCAGAATCCCAACATTCTCTGAGTGTAAAAGGTTTTTCTCAAATCCCCTCCATAATTTGGGAGATGCCGGTGTTGGACTGGGGTGTACAAAGTTAAAAACCATACAACACCAGGTTTTAGTCCAGCAGGTTTATTTAGAAGCACTAGCTTTCGGAGCGCTGCTCCTTCATCAGGTGGTTGTGGAGTATAAGATTGTAAGACACAGAATTATTAGCAAAAGTTTACAGTGTGATGCAACTGAAATTATATATTGAAAAAGACCTGGATTGTTTGTTAAGTCTCTCATCTTTTAGAATGACCATGTTGGTTTCAGTTCTTTCATATGCTTTTAGAATGACCATGTTGAACTGAAACTATCATGGTCATTCTAAAAGATGAGAGACTTGACAAACAATCCTGGTCTTTTTCAATAAATCATTTCAGTTGCATCACACTGTAACTTTTGCTAAAAATTCTGTGCCTTACGATCTTATACTCCATGATCATCTAATGAAGGAGCAGCGCTCCGAAAGCTAGTGCTTTCAAATAAACCTCTTGGACCATATCCTGGTATTGTGTGATTTTTAACTTTGTACCTTGATAGTGATGGATTGACCTGCAGCTCAGAGCAGATTATCACTTCTATTCACTATGATTCAGAATAACAAGTTTATATATGTTTACATATGTAAATTGTAAAATATCATAACTTAATGTCATAATATCTTTTTCCTTTGTTATGATAAACACATGAACTCTCCAATTCTCATAAGCTCAAAGCCATCTCTTTTCAAAAAATATAAGACCATACGATATAGAGGCAGCATTAGGCTATTTAGCCCATCGAGTCTGCTCCACCATTCAGCTGTGGCTGATATGTTTCTCAACCTCATTCTCCTGCCTTGTCCCTGTAACCATTTATCCCCTTACGAATCAAGAACTTATTTATCTCTGGCTTAATTACACTCAATGACTTGGCCTCCACAGCCCTCTGTGGCAATGAGTTTCACAGATTCACCACCCTCTGGCCGAAGAAATCTCTTCTCATCTCAGTTCTAGAGAGTCATCCCTTCACTCTGAGGTTGTGCACTCCTGTCCTAGTTTCTCCTGTGAGTGGAAAGATCTTCTCCACATCCACTCTATCCACGCCTCTCGGCATTCTATAAGTTTCAATCAGAGCTCCTCTTGTCCTTCTAAACACCACTGAGTACCCATTACAATATGCAGTGCCTTGCGTGCATGTGTAAAAGTAATCCTGAGCTGCAGTGGCTTTAACTGTTGAACAATTCAGTTTCTTGGTTTTAATTTTAGTTTCCAGAGTCTTTACATGTAACATATGAACATACAAAATGAACAGTATTTATTGTGTTAGCTATGAGTTGATGGTGAAACTGTTACCTTTTTTGTAGGTTCAAGTTCCACACCTTTATTGGCCAGAGTATTGAGTACAGGAGTTGGGAGGTCATGTTGCGACTTTACAGGACATTGGTTAGGCCACTGCTGGAGTATTGCGTGCAATTCTTGTCTCCATCCTATCGGAAAGATGTTGTGAAACTTGAAAGGGTTCAGGAAAGATTTACAAGGATTGGAGGATTGGAGGATTTGAGTTATTGGGAGAGGCTGAACAGGGTGGGGCTGGTTTCCCTGGAGTGTCGGAGGCTGAGGGGTGACCTTATAGAGGTTTATAAGACCATGAAGGGCATGGATAGGATAAATCGACAAAGTCTTTTCCCTGAGGTGGGGGAGTCCAGAACTAGAGGACATAGGTTTAGGGTGAGAGGAGAAAGATACAAAAGAGACCTAAGGGGCAACTTTTCTCATGCAGAGGGTGGTACATGTGTGGAATGAGTTGCCAGAGGACGTGGTGGAGGCTGGTACAATTGCACCATTTCAAAGGCATCTGAATGATTAGATTAGATTAGATTAGATTACAGTGTGGAAACAGGCCCTTCGGCCCAACAAGTCCACACCGACCCGCCGAAGCAAAACCCATCCATTTACCCCTTACCTAACACTACGGGCAATTTAGTATGGCCAATTCACCTGACCCTGCACATCTTTGGACTGTGGGAGGAAACCGGAGCACCCGGAGGAAACCCACGCAGACACGGGGAGAACGTGCAAACTCCACACAGTCAGTCGCCTGAGGCGGGAATTGAACCCGGGTCTCTGGCGCTGTGAGGCCGCAGTGCTAACCACTGTGCCACCGTGCCGCCCATGGGTACATGAAGAGGAAGGGTTTGGAGGGATATGGGTCAGGTGCTGGCAGGTGGGCCTAGATTGGGTTGGGATATCTGGTCGGCATGGCCAAGTTGGAGAAAAAAGGTCTGTTTCTGTGCTGTACATCTCTATGACTCTATGACTCTATGACCACAACATTAGCACAAAATTTTGGCTGACAATTCAATGCTGTACTTTTGGAGAAAATATCTTTCAATTGAGGTGTTAAACCAGTCTTTCCACTTAGTTTCACATGAAGGATCATGACTCTATTTTGAGGAAGAGCAGTTAGGTGCTCTCTAGTACCCCAGACAACTTGTACAACAGGACTAAAACAACGATTGCTACAATAACTTGCAGTTATATATTGCATTTAACATTGTAAATGGTCCCAAAGTGTTGAACAAGTGTGGTGCCGAAAGAGACTGATTTCTTTTCATACTGACCCATCGAAGAAGAAATGAGGAAAGATGACCCAATGCTTGGTGAATGAGAGACAAGGAGATGCAGAGATGTTTAAAGAGGGAATTCCAGAACTTAGGCAAAGATAGCTGAAAACATAGTGAAATGATTCAAATCAGGGATGCACAAATCCCCAGAGTTTGAGAAGCGCAGAAACTGTCGAAGGCTTTGAAGAGAGTTACAGAACATAGAACATAGAACAATACAGCACAGAACAGGCCCTTCGGCCCTCGATGTTACGCCGACCTGTAAACTATTCTAAGCTCATCCCCCTACACTATCCCATCATCATCCATGTGCTTATCCAAGGATTGTTTAAATCTCTCAAATGTGGCTGAGTTAACTACATTGGCAGGTCGGGCATTCCACACCCTTACCACTCTCTGAGTGAAGAACCCGCCTCTGACATCTGTCTTAAATTTATCACCCCTCAATTTGTAGTTATGCCCCCTAGTACAAGCTGACATCATCATGCTAGGAAAAAGACTTTCACTGTCTACCCTATCTAATCCTCTGATCATCTTGTATGTCTCTATCAAATCTCCTCTTAGCCTTCTTCTTTCCAATGAGAACAGACCTAAGTCTCTCAGCATTTCCTCATAAGACCTTCTCTCCAGACCAGGCAACATCCTGGTAAATCTCTTCTGCACCTTTTCCAATGCTTCCACATCGTTCCTGTAATGGGCGACCAGAACTGTACACTATATTCCAAGTGTGGTCGCACCAGCATTTTGTATAGTTGCAGCATGACATTGTGGCTCCAGAACTCAATCCCTCTACTAGCGAAACCTAACACACCGTATGCCTTCTTAACAACCTGGGTCGCAACTTTTGAGGGATCCATGTACATGGACACCAAGATCCCTCTGCACATCCACACGACCAAGAATCTTTCCATTGATCTAGTACTCTGCCTTCCTGTTATTCTTGCCAAAGTGAATTACCTCATATTTAGCTGCATTGAACTCCATTTGCCACTTCTCAGCCCAATTCTGCAGTTTATCCAACTCCCTCCTGCAACCTGCAACATTCGTCCACACTGTCCACTACTCCACCGATTTTAGTATCATTTGCAAGCTTACTAACCCGTCCACCTATGCCTGCGTCTAAGTCATTTATAAAAATGACAAACAGCAGTGGTCCCAAAACAAATCCTTGTGGCACACCACTAGTAACCAGACTCCGTGCTGAATATTTTCCATCAACCATCACTCGTTGCTTTCTTTCAGAAAGCCAGTTTCTAATCCAAACTGCAAAATCACACTCAATCCCATGCCTCTGCATTTTCTCCAACAGCCTACCACGTGGAACCTTATCAAAGGCTTTACTGAAGTCCATGTACACCATGTCAACTGCTCTACCCTCCTCCACATGCTTGGTCACCTTCTCAAAAAACTCAATGAGGTTTGTGAGACATGACCTGCCCTTGACGAAACCATGTTGCTTGCTTGCTAGATGATTATAAGTCCTATCTCTTTTAATCCTTGAGATCGAAAATGACCATAATGTGAAGGAAACTGAAACAAATTAGAAACATTATGAAATAGAGGTGTTGTTTGACAAGGAGCCAGTGAAACTCATCAAAAAGAGGGACAATGGGAGATTATAATTTGGAACAATTTACATATAGACAGTGGAGTTTTGGATGAGCACCCAACTGTGCGGCAATGAAAATAGTGTCAGAGGGCAAGCAGGAGCGCATTGGAATAACCCCATTTGATGTAACAGGGAAATGGACCAGGGTCTGAGCAGCTTATGAGCTGAGAGTAAGTTAGTATCTGACTATGAAGAACAGGTTGGCTTCCTTGTGCGTACATCTTAATGTAATCACCAGCTCAGACATACTGTAATCAACAAATAAGCTAATCGTTTACTTCACTCTACTGCTGCCTGTGAGAGCTTGCTGTGCACAATGTGGCTGCTGCATTTCCTATCTTACAACATTGATGACATTTTAAAAGTATTTAATTGGCTGCATCGTACTTAGAATTGAAAGAGGGAATGAAAATGCAAGACTTCTTTTTCAAATCGGCTCCTTTTATCATTCCCAATGACTATGTGTAAGGCTCCTCAAATTGTGGGAACGCTGGTTGAACCCTTTCTCCATATCTTTTGATGCTGAGGAAAACATCTGCAAAACTGTGTAAACTGAAATTTATACTTGATTTTGTTGGATGGACATTTAATCCATCTATATGAGATTCCTCAGTTTACTAATTATTTTAGTTGATGTATTAAACATTAAAATTATATGAGTTGACAGCAGAGTTAAATTAACAGACAGAGAAGTCTATATGTCATTAAAGTCAGTAAGAACAGACCAGACTTTTCTGATTGGTGTTTTTCTGATAATGTGTTGCCATGGAGAAAGCTACAAGGAAATATAGACTCTACAAGCCCCAAGCAGCTTGAATTATTCAGGTTACTGCATCTTAGAGACTAAGATGGCGGAAAAACCTGCCCTGGGAATTGTGTCCAATGTGCAGGGAGAAGGGATAGGGCTAGTACCAGTGGAGTTCAATGAAGATGTTGATGGCTCAGGTACAGAAGAAAACTGTTATAGTCACAACCAAAGACGTGGTACACCAGAAAGACTGTCAGAACCTGCACTTTCAAAGTGTTTGAAATTGTCCAAAACCAAATTGTTATGGGGTTGAATAATGAACACATCTTTTCCAACATGGTATCAATAGCCACTTCCATCATGTACTTGTGGAACGCATCAAGTTACAGTCCAATGTCCAATGTCAGAGCATTCATTTTAACACAGTTTCTAATGCAGCACTCAAAACTTGGAGTGCTGCAGTGGAAGCTCAAATTTCAACAATTAGGAACACGGATGATACTGTTAGCAGGAGTTTCCAGGTCCCATCAGCAATTTATCAGCAAACTGTTAAGTTTGTTGGAGTTCTGCCCTACAGGAATGGCACAGGTTTCCATGGATCACAAGCCTATTGTACTCACTCAGGATGACAACATTCTTGCTCCCACCACGCCACTTCTGCAGACCCTCATTTTTGCCTGTCAATGCAATGGTCAATGATAGAGGGAGAGGAAGGTGTATAAAACTATTGGTGAATAGGGAGGTGAGTTTGAGATTAAGCATATCGCTCATGAATTGTTTGATAACATAGATGCAACTTGACATAAAGTAATTTCAAATGTTACATCCAATTTTCCTGGTTGTGTTCTTCCATTTGCTTTTGCACCTCTTCTTCAATTCCTCTTCTTCCTTTCCTTCAAGGGACAATCCCTCATAATGGCCAGACTGAGCAGCCTGCAGCATTGACCACAAATCTTGATGCCCATTCAGCCAAATATCACAGGGCTCCTGCAGTCCATCCAGGCATGTAAGCCTTTGCTCCAGATCACAGAGTGCGTGTTCTATAATGTTACTTGTGACAGCACAGGGTGCAGTCCTGCTGAGCATGTTGAAGTAGGGCATGAGTGGGTAACTCTTGCCAAGATTAGAGTGGGACTGGAAAAGCACAGCAGGACAGGCAGCATCCGAGGAGCAGGAAAATTGACGTTTCGGGCAAAAGCCCTTCATCAGGAAACTCTTGCCCCAATGTAGGCAGCGATTGATTGGCCTCAGTGGTTCAAATGGCACAGAGGACTGTTGTATAAAAGAGGAAGCACGTTTATTGGCAAGATGCTAATCATTCACTTACCAGTGACATTCGCTGCCAGTGATCGTGCACCAACTGCACATTGATGGAGTAGAGTACCTTTCGATTTAGAAAAATGATCCAGTTCAGATGAGGCATGTTCAAGGCAAAATCATTGGTAGCCCACACCAAGGGAAAACCTGCCATGTTTGAAACCCCAGGGTTTGCTCTGCCTGCTTGGCTCTTGCCTTAACAAATGATATGAAGCAGTCTCTCTGAATATAGGAAGCCTCGGTGACTTCCCTTCAGCAGAGGTGCTAACTATGACGTGTTGCTTACATCTCCAATGCAGCCCTGTAAAAGCTGGATCAACGAAATGTAACCTTGACATCCACAGAATGCAGTTCCTGTCCTGCTCGGAGGTAGCAATGTTCTTTGCAACATTTAGCCAGCCACTCTTGGTCACAACCTCCTTCGTGAAGCAAAGGCATTTCGAGCATTGATTCTTGCTGGAGTAGAGGTAAGAAAACTGCTTCGTAAAGACCCTCTGTGGATATGGCCTCTGTTGAGAGCTCTTCTCCCCATTCTCGTCCTCCTTATTCTAGCAGTTTGTGGAGCCTCCCTTCATTTGCTTGGTCAACCATATCTGGGAGCGATTGTGTCAACACAAGATTTTAAATCAACAAAAATGTATTTCAGCACCAACGAGCACTTTGGTCATCAAACAAGTCTAATACAGCTCTAAAGATATGGGTCTGTTTCCATGCTGTACATCTCTATGACTCTATATGTACATTTACAGTAGCAGCTGGAAGAAAGAAGGCAGCAACTAATCAATAAGTAGTTCACAAATTTTTAAATAATCTGACAGGAGACTTCTTAAAATTATTCATTCGCAGGACATAGACTTTCCTGCCAATGCCTTTAACTGAATAGCTTGTGAGGTCATTTCAGAAGGCAGTTATTAGTCAGCCACATGTACATCTGCAGTTATGTATGGACCAGATTGGGTAGGGACTGAAAATTCCCTTCCCTTTACTGAAGCAGATGGGGTTTTATAGTATTCAAGTGGTTTCACGGTCACCATGACATAATGAGCTTTTCATTGCTAACTTACTTATTAAATGAATTTTAATTCCACAGCTGCTCTGGTGGAATTTGAATTAATGTCCCTGCATTATTAGCTCAGGACTCTCAATTGCTTGTCTAATGATATAACTGTTATTAAATCACCAGTTAGCAACTTGTCCAATCTGTTGGAAGTTAACACAGGGCTAGAGCATTGTGTTTGTAAATGACAGCACTGATTTTAAAGCACTGTACACTTATTCGCCTTTGCAATTTGCAAACTCAGCTTCTGTTGGCAGTCACTGGCTGTAAGTGCAGGCAAACTACCTTTGCCAAGTTTTCAATTGGAGCATTTGCCACCATTTTTATTAGACAGCACACAACGCCTTAAAAATGGATAGCAAATAGTATAATTTCCCTCTGCACTTCATGTCTCATCAGAATATTTCGCTGGTTGGTAAAACAGATAGACAGTTGTTTGCCATATTTGCACAGGTCCCAGACTTCCTGTAAAAGACATGGTGCCCAAATAGTTTATGATCATTTTGAGTTCTTTTCCAGAAGCCTTCAGAAAAAATACCTGTCGGCAATATACATGTAGCAAACGGGTGCTCTACGTTCACTGCTGACTTCCAAACCCAAGTGAATAACTTTTGCATTCAGGTGTGGGGGCATTAACTGGGAGGTAACGACTAACTCCCAGTGAATTAAGACAGAAAACGTATTGTAGGTCAACATCTGGAAAGAGGAAGATCGCTCAAAATGCATAACCATTCATCAGACCACAACATTAAATTCAAATTGCAAACTTTTAGCTTCACTTCAGCAACTTGCTAACTAATGCTCAGTTTGGGTTCCATCAATGCCACTTAGCTCCTGAACTAATTACAGTGTCACAGACAATATGATATATTTTGTAATGAAAGCTAATGTGCTTTTAACACATATCATACATGACTTCTGTTGTGGATACCACTGCAGCTAAAATCAGGCAATCGCATTATGTGAATGAAAGGCATACACAACAGATCATTATATAATTCAAGGATTCATTGTAATTTAAAATAATAAGGGGAATCTTATAGAAACATATACAATTATGAAAGGAATAGCTAAAATCGAAGCAGGGAAGTTGTTTCCACTGATGGGTTAAAATAGAACCAGGAACATAATCTCAAAATAAGGGGCATCAGATTCAGGACTGAGTTGAGGAGGAAATTCTTCATCCAAAGGGTTCTGAATTTATGGAATCTCCTGCCCAGTGAAGCAGTTGAGGCTACCTTGTTAATGTTTTTAAGGCAAAGTTAGAGAGAACACTGAATGAATTAAGCAATATGGTAGGACAGTCCATTTCACCCTCAAAACGTGTGAAGAGGAAAGGGGAGGGCTGTCATAATTGTCGTTGCTTTGTGGAGCAATTATTCATCAATGTTAAACATTTTCAGTCATTGTGTCTGACTGTTCTAAATTGTGTGGGAATAGTGATTCTGTAAGAATTACAAATTTGCTGGTCACACATGGGCCAATCAGCTGAGGAGTGGCAGATGGAGTTTAATTTAGATAAATGTGAGGTGTTGCATTTTGGAAAGGCAAATCAGTCCAGGACTGATATGCTTAATGGTAAGGTCCTGGGTGTGTTGCTGAACAAAGAAACCTTGGAGTGCAGGTTCATAGTTCCTTGAAAGTGGAGTCGCAGGTAGATAGGATAGTGAAGAAGGTGCTTGGTATGCTTTCCTTTATTGGTCAGAGCATCGGGTTTAAGAGTTGGGAGGTCATGCTGAAGCTGTACAAGACATTGGTTAGGCCACTTTTGGAATATTGTCTGCAGTTCTGGTATTCCTCCTGTAGGAAGGATATTATGAAACTTGACAGGGTTCAGAGAAGAGTTACAATGATGTTGCCAGAATTGAAGTGTTTGAGAGATAGGGAGAGGCAGAATTGTTGGGAGCTGTTATCACTGGAATGTCAGAGGCTGAGGTGTGACCTTATAGAGGTTTATAAAATTGTGAAGAGCCTGGACAGGGTAAATAGACAAAAACATTTCACTGGAGTGGGGAGTCCAGAACTAGAGGGCATAGGTTTAGGGTGAGAGGGGAAAGATTTAAAGGGGCAATGTTTTCATGCAGAGGGTGGTGCATGCATGGAATGAGCTGCCAGAGAAGTGGTGGCGTTGATACAGTTACAACATTTAAAAGGCATCTGGATGGGCATATGAATAGGTAAGGTTTAGAGGGATATGGGCCAAATACTGGCAAATGGGAATAGATTAGGTTGGGATATTTGGTCAGCACGGACAAATTGGACCGAAGGGTCTGTTTCTGTGCTGTACATCTCTATGACTCTACATAACTCTTTCTCAACAGGGACTCAAGGAACACGTTCAGTATTGCCACACTAAAAAAAGACTACAGAGAGATAAACCAGGCATGTATTTACCTCAATTCTATTCAAAAGCTACTTGATGAAGGAGAAGCACTCTGAAAGCTTTTTTGTTCAAATAAATCTCTTGGACTATAACCTGGTGTCGTGTGATTTTCAACTGTATTCAAAAGGTAGAAGAGGTTCAACAGCAGAAGCCAGAAAGAATACTTTGAGAGAACATTATAGTGGCTCAGTGGTTAGCACTGCTGCCTCACAGCACCAGGATCCTAGGTTTGATTCTAGCCTTGGCGACTGTCTGTGTGGAGTTTGCACATTCTCCCCGTGTCTGCATGGGTTTCCTCTGGGTGCTCCGGTTTCCTCCCACGGTCCAAAGATGTGCAGGTTAGATCAATTGACCATGTTAAATTGCCCATAGTGTTAGGTGCATTAGTCAGAGGGAAATGGATCGGGGTGGGATACTCTTCGGAGGGTCGGGGTGGACTTGGTGGGCCGAAGGGCCTGTTTCCACACTGTAGGGAATCTAATCAAATGTTTAGGAAAGCTTAGGACAGAACACAACATTATATTTTGAAAAGGTACTAAACCCTTTAGCCTTCAAACATCCAAGAATATACTTCATGAAAATAGATGAGAACCAACCAATAGTGGTGACATGATTGGGAGTCATTTCCCTAGTTACGTAAACAATAGAGTGGTGTTTGATTATTGCACT
This sequence comes from Chiloscyllium plagiosum, assembly GCF_037043375.1. Classification (NCBI taxonomy): domain Eukaryota; kingdom Metazoa; phylum Chordata; class Chondrichthyes; order Orectolobiformes; family Hemiscylliidae; genus Chiloscyllium; species Chiloscyllium plagiosum. The sequence continues at coordinate 15,760,482 of NW_028270139.1, read as the reverse complement.
GAAGTCTAACAATACTATTCATAGTTGCATTGTTCTTAACAGCCCAACAGGCAGTCATGAGAGAAATTCACCTTTTCTCCATTGTTACTGAGAATCTATCTAACCCATCTAAGAGCAGAGTTTTTGCAAAATTTGACAGAAATAAAGGATTCTGGCAAGTGCCATTGGATCAGCAATCAAGATTGCTTACCACATCTATAACTCAATTTGGAAGTTTTTCTTTTAACAGTTTGGAATTGCAGCTTTTCCAATGGACAATGTAAAACATCTAATAGGGAATCATCTGCCACATGGACACTATAGTGATCTATGGGGGAACAGTTGAAGAGCAAGTTCAGAGAGTGTGCATGTGTTAAAAGGCTTACAGAAAGAAGATCTCGCACTTAATAACATAGTATGAATTCTCCAATTAATTTATTCTGTGAAACATTGCCAACAATTAATGTAAGTCCCTCAGAAAACTAAAATCATCACAGAATTCTCAACTTAAAAATGAGTCCAGGATCTTAAAGATTATTGAATGTTCTGAATTGGTGGAATAATGTTTTCCTAACCAAGCAAATATTAGCGAGTCTTTGAGCTAACTGATCAAGACATAATTATGACATTAGAATTTGCATCTAGAGAATGTTTTTCAAATGATTAAATAAATCTTGATGTCTTAGCACATTATAATCTCATTTCCAACAACAACAGTGAATGATGCTTCAGCCAAAAGCCTCCAATCAGTACTTGTCCATGAAAGCCAGTTGAGTTGCAAACCAGTCTGTTATACAGTAAGAGCATTATCCGATACAAAAACACGATCTTGTTGTGTTTGCAAGAGATTTTCAGTCTACGCCTTTGGTCTGAAAGTTCACATTGAAATGAATCAAAAACCTTAAATTTCTACTGGAGACAAGGAACTTGCAAGAATGCCTCCTAGAATGTAAAAAATTTGATATTGCTTGATGATATTTCATCACAAAGTAGTCCACATACAGGGTAAACTGTGAATAATGTATTCTCTGGAACAATTGATGTCAGCCTTACCAATCTTAATTGAATCTTTACCCAAGAAATTGACATACACAAGTCACAATTGCTCAGCCAAATTTGACAAGAACAAATGAGAGACCAGGAATGTCTCAATATACCCCGATATTGCACTGAGAATTAGCCTCAACATAGGCCCAGTCATGAGGCCATGAAAACTTATTTCAAACACAAGAATGATGTCACTGCTGCTGATGTCATACTGATGTAGGATAAACAACTGGTCATCCCAGCTTCACTCATAAAGGCACCTTGGAGAAGTAACACCCAGAACTCTTGGGAATCAGTCAGTGTTGGGTTAGAGTTCAGTCATCAGTATAGTAGCCAGGGATCTCCAGGGCCTTTGAGGAGCGTATTGTCAATTGTTAAAATGTGTCACCATAAACCAGAACAAAGAGAAATTTTAATACCTAAAAAATCTCATACTAGACCCTGGGAGCAGATAGGGATGAATTCATTTATTTTCAATGGAAAGTCTGACTTCATTATAATTGATTAGTTCTCTCAGTAACAAAGTTGCAAATAACAACTATGGAAGTAATCATGAGGTTTTTGAAAAACATGGCATCCTTAATAATTTTGGACAATAGGCCGTAATTTATGAATGAGAGCTTCAGCCACTTTTCTGCTAGTTCTGGATATGAGCATGTTATATGCTCACCATGATACCCGCAACAGAGGAGCTGGGCACATGGGGTCAGGGTGCCAAAGTCAATCTTGCATGGATTTATGAATGAATAATCATGTTTGACAAACTTGTATGTTACTTATAAATGACACTGTTGAATTATTGGTCCATCCCAATCAGTGGGGTTCAACACTGTCAGATTTACTGATGAACAGCAAGTTGAAGATTCAATCCCTATCCTAGAAATTGATTCCATAGTCATGATTACTGAGTGGAGCAGCATAAAAAGCAACCCTATCATATACAACAAGTCACATGTTACAATAATCACTGCCATTTGAGAAAGCTAACAAAGCTAATAGTGGGGTAACCAAGTTGATTAAGGATTTAAGCAGAAAAGGCATGATCATTCCCTATAAAAGGCGATCAATGGAGATCACACGTAGTAAGCGCTGCTGAAGGGAATGTGCAAAGGAAGAGCAGGAGCAACATGCCATTTGGGTCAACCTATCCATAGATTATTTATTGTGATGAGCTGAATGGAAAATCTGGGAAAAGAGGAGGTATACATTGTCAGATTGTCAGTATCACAGTCCAAGCTCACTATGTTCTAGTCAACAACCTACCATTCTTTTAAGTCTGAAGAGAAAATGTTTTAGGAGAACTCGAAACTCTGGGCAATCTGATTTTAATAAAGTCAAAGACCTGGTGGAAGATTAGGTAGTAGTAGATGCAAATATATACGCAAATGTAGAACAATAATAGCATAAGAGAAAAGCAATCTGGGGGGTGGTTTTGAGTTTGAAAGGGTCTACTTGACTGCAGTAACCACCAAATACTTTGCTGATGTCACAAGAATTTGGTGAGAATAAGGCAGGAGAATCTAATATTTGATTTGATTTGATTTATTATTATCACATGTACTGAGGTACAGTGAAAAGTATTGTTTTACATGCTATCCAGATAAATCATGATTTGGAGGTGCCGGCAGATAAATCATACCTTACATAAGAACACAGCACAGGGTTATAGTCCAACAGGTTTATCTGCACCTGCAAGCTGTTGGAGCCCCTAGTCCTTCCTCAGGCAGCTAGTGAGAGAGAATACATCGGACACAGCATTTACTATATAGTAAAAGATCAAAGAGTCATATAACTTATGCAAAAGTTAAAACCTAGATGGCTTTTAAATCTTTAATCAGTTAGAGTGGAAGTGCAGGTTTGATTGATTAATATGTAAATTCCTGCCCCAAGAGAACATCAAGTTTTATCAAGTTTTATAAAGGTGACACCTTAGGTTAGACAATGTATTTTAGGTGTGAGGCCATGTTTCACGTTTGTCTGTATCTCATCCTGGAGACAAACCGATTTTGTTTCCAAAGAAGGAATTTATAAAATGCCATATTGACTGATTGGCTACAGATTGTGTGCTTTTTGAACAAAATAGAACACACTTGAAAATTCAAGATTTGGAGATGCCTGTGTTGGATTGGGGTGTACAAAGTTAAAAATCATACAACACCAGGTTATAGTCCAACAGGTTTAATTGGAAGCACACTAGCTTTCAAATTCAAATCTGCAAATGCAACCTTTTACTATAAATTCTGTGTCCGATATATTCCCTCTCATCAGCTGCCTGAGGAAGGAACGGGGTCTCTGAAAGCTTAAGTTTTCAAATAAACCTGTTGGACTAGAAAACTTTTGTATGATTTTTGACTTTGTCACACCGGCACCTCCACATCATTACACAAGCACATTAGGGTAATAAAACAGAATTCAAAATATAGGGAAGATGACAGACTGAAGGCTGGTGTATATGGGATTGTGTTCAAATAACGACCGAAATCGGTGAGGGTGAAAATAGCCTACATTATTCAGCAACTGCAGCAGCACAAGTCTGGGGTGGCAATAGAATCCCAAAATACAGTTCATACAGTAGCCTCTTAATTCACAGTTCTTAGAGATATTAAAATTCCATCACTAAGATAATACATTGTTTTATGTATAGTACACAAAGGTTTGAGGAAACAGGAGCTGGTGTAAACATATGCTAAATGCTAGCTGTTACTCCTGATAGGATTAATTAAGAGGTCTGTCTGGTCTGCTTACATACTTAAGAGGTGTTTGTCCTTTTGTTTCTTAAGTTAGTAAATGTTCATAAAATAATACTAGGCCTACATACTCTAAACAAATTAGAAATTATACCTGTACTTAATAAAAGAATAGAGGATATTAAACTAATTACTGCAACTGGGTAGTAAGATTTGTTTACCACTTGCCATGTGAGTTTCATTCATTTATGCACTTTCACTTTGACAACTAGTTTCTTAAAGGGATAGTGGCCTAGTGAAAAGGTACATACTAACTGGGGAAGCTGTTTGGTCTTGTGCAATCTATTTAGATATGAGATACAGTTGGTAAGGGCTGATTAACACTATGATGTTTTGTGGAGACTTGATGGGGATGGTATTGTTTATAATACTGACACCTATTCAGAGGCAGCATTTGATGTAGAAGTAGGTCTGATAAGGGCCTACAAATGTGATGCTGGAAAAGCATAGCCGGTCAGGCAGCATCCAAGGAGCAGGGGAGTGGACATTTTGAGCATAAGCACTTCCTCAGGAATGTGGGGTTGATAGCCAAAGAGGCTGGAGATAAATGGGAAGGGGTTGGGGCTGGAGGGAAGGTAGCTAGGAATGTGATAAGTAGATGAAGGTGGAGGATGATGGTGATAGGTCAGAGTGGAGGGTGGGAGAGAGGTGCGAAGAAGCAGTAATGGGTTTGAAAATAATGTTGCAATAGTAAAATGTACTACAAAACCACGGTTTTATGAATGAATGAATGAATGAAGCCATGTTGTAGTAAGGAGTTATGAATGAATGAAATGGGAAAACAGTGTTCGCTTGTGAGTGGGGCAGTAAAGGAGTTATGAATGAGTAAATGTAAAGTGCTTGTGAGTGGGGTGGCAAACAAACCTGTAATACAATATGTACTTTCAATAATCTCACATGTACTTTCAATAATCTTTGTGAGAACGTGGGTCACATTTATATGTAATTTGTAAATAGTTCCAAAAGGTTTATATTATTCACTCAACAAGACTATTCTAGTTAGACCATAAAGACCCGAGTAAAATTGAGCTTGAAGAAACTTACAACTTACATCAATAATATAGATATTGCTAGAATCTATCATACAAGACATGATAAATAGACACTTCGATAAAAATAAAGTCTGATTTAGCCATAACATACCATGGATTTGTGAATGGACAATCATGTTTGACAAACTTGTTGGAGGTTTTTTGAGAATGTTACAAATAAAATTGGTTTAAGGGGAGTCGATGGATGTAGTGTCTTTGAATTTTCAGAAGGCTTTTGATAATGTTCTCCACAGGTGTTTGGTTAGCAAAATTAAAGCACAAGGTGTAAATACACAACAAACTGGCATGGATTAATGATTGGCTGACAGAAAGCAGAGGGTAGGAACCACTTAGTTATTCTTACATTGGCAGGCTGGGACTAATGGGGTATTTCAAGGATCATGACTTGGGCTTCAACAACATATATCAATGAATGGGACCTGGGGAGCAAATGTAATATTGACAAATTTACAGATGATAGATAGCATGGTGGTTCAGTGGTTAGGACTGTTGCCTCACTCTGTCAGGTACTTGGGTTCGATTCCAGCCTCGGGCGACTGTCTGTGTAGAGTTTTCACATTCTCCCCGTGTCTGCATAGGTTTCCTTTGGGTGCTCTGGTTTCCTCCCACAGTCTAAAGATGTGCAGGTTAGGTCAATTGACTGTGCTAATTTGCACATAGGAATATGTAGGTTAGGTGCATTAGTCAGGGGCAAAAATAGGATAGGCGAGTGGGTCTGGGTGGGCTACTCTTCAGAGGGTCAGCGTGGACTTGTTGGGCCGAAGGGCCTGTTTCCACACTGTTGGGATTCTATCATGTAGATACAAACTAACTGTTGCAAAACATTTTTGAGAGGATTTGGACAGACTTCATGATTACGTAGGGGCATGGAATACAGATAACATGCAAATTCTATGCAATATCACGTGAAAACAAATGAGTGTATCTGTTTTGCAAGGAAGAAACAAATGTCGAGAGTATTTCTTAAATGGTGAAAGGGATTAGATTGCCTACAGTATGGGGACAGGCTCTATCAGCCTAACAGTCCACATTGACCCTCTGAAGATTAACCCACCCAGAACCATTCCCCTGCTCTATATTTACTCCTGACTAATGTACCTATCACTATGGGTAATTTAAGCATGGCCAATTCACCTGACCTGCACTTCTTTGGATTGTGGGAGGAAACCCATGCAGACACGGGGAGAACGTGCATAATCCATGCAGACAGTCACCTGAGGTGAGAATCAAACCCAGGTCCCTGGCACTGTGAGGCAGCAGTGCTAACCACTGTGCCGCCCCTAAGTGCTTTTGCTAATAAGACATTGAAAACTAACATGCAGGTGCAGCAAGCTATTAGGAACACTCATGGATTGTTGACCTTTCCCTCAAGAGGATTTGAGTACAGAAGTGGTGAAGATCTTCTGTAATTGTATATGGACTTGGTTAGACTGGACCTGAAGTACTGTGTGCTGTTTTGGTCTCCTGAGCTCAAGAAACATATTATTGTCACAGAAGAAGTGCAAGAACTTGTTTCAGATGTCTTCCAGACTTGTTCTTGGGATGGGAGGACTGTCCCATGAAGAGAGATTGGTCAAACTCTTCTTGTATTCTCTAGAGTTCAGAAGAATAACAGGTGATCTCATTGAATCCTATTAATTACTTAAAGAGATGGACAGAATAGATGCAGGTAAAATATTTCTCCTGGTTGGGGAGTCGGGCAGAGTTTGAAAATGAGGGGGCTGCCAGTTAGGACTGAGATGAGGAGAATTTGTTTTACTTTAAAGTGGTGAATCTTTGAAATTCTCTAATCCATTGACTATAGAAGTTCAGTCTTTAAGTGTGTTCGGAAGCTGGTACATTTTTGATAATAAGCAGCATAAAAGGTAATGTTGATAGGGTGGGAAAAAGGCACTGAAATGTTTGATCATTTAATACATGATTGTATTAAATAGCAGGGGTAGGCTTGACAGGCAGAATGGCCTATTCCTGTTCCTATGTGACAACATTCAAATGTTCCTACAACACAACAGTGACACCAAGCAGTCAGTTTCTGATTCATTATGGTAGTTTAAAAGACAGCAGTGGAGTACCCTACTACCTCAGGATGAGGGCCATGTGGCTGCAGTAAGGATACCATATGTTTATTGATAGCATAATCACTGTCCGTTTACTGTTCCTGTAACTCATCCCTTTTACATCTGGGCCTCACTGAATCATGTGTGTGCAGTTAATAACTCACTGCACAATTGGACATCATGTTAATTTGGCAAACTAGGTGAGGAAATGGCTTAGTGATACTATTGCTCGATTATTAATCCAGAAACTCAGCTCATGATGTAGGGACCCATGTTCAAATTCTGTCCTGGCAGATGCTGAAACTTGAATTTAATAAAGAATCTGGAATTAAGAATCTACTAATGACCATGAAACTATTGTCAATTGTTGGAAAAACCCACTTGGTTCACTGAAGTCCTTTATGGTAGTTTAAAAGACAGCAGTGGAGTACCCTACTACCTCAGGATGAGGGCCATGTGGCTGCAGTAAGGATACCATATGTTTATTGATAGCATAATCACTGTCTGTTTACTGTTCCTGTAACTCATCCCTTTTACATCCCGTGGAAGTAAATAGGTGACACAGTTCTGTGGACACGTCCATGGTAAAAATCACAGGCATCTCAGGCATTGTGCCTGGGTGAGGTGGAGATAGGAGAGCTACCTAGAAGTTCTTGTAGAATCTTCCATGCAGAACTCTCTTTCTCCCTTTTAACACTGGCCCACAACTCCTGCAGCTTCAGCTCCCTCTCCCTGTTGTGTTGCAGACCAAGACATGAAAACTGTAGTTCTCCTAACAATCTTCCTGCGGTAAGGATATAAACCTCCTCTGACCTCCCCACCATGTATCTTTGAAAATCTAGCAAGTTGCCATAACTCCTCCAAACTCTGCAAAGGTGTATTCACATCAAAGCACCTCACTTTCAAGTTGGATGGTTGATCCTTTAAGAGAGTTCCTTGTCCAGCTAAATAGGTTGTTGAGCTGCAAGTGACTACAAAAGAGTGTGAACTTGACCTACCCATTCTGGTTTGGTAGGATGATGCATCAAATCAGCTTTAAGGCAGCATAATCTGCCTATTATGAATGCTTTCTGCAAATGCCCATGCTAGGAGCCTTCAAACCAAGGTGTCATGCTGGTCACACTGAAAAAGTCGAGAAGCAATGCCCCTGCTGTTTTGTGGGCTTGTGAACCTCTGTAGTGTCAGCTCCTGCCATGCAGTTGACCATATTTTGTATTCCAAGAGTGATCAAGTGGAAACATTATTCAAGTTAACCTTGCACTTGTGAAAAGGGGATCTTGAAAGAGATAGGTAGGTAGGATAATAGCAGAAGCTATTCGGGCCATAGTATTTAAACACTTAAAAAATATTGACCAAATATCCATCAGATAATGTTCAGACCTTTGCGGAATGAAATCTTACACTAGAAGGTGTGGCCTTCATAGCACAGATTGGTGACTGACATTTAGTGCGTGTCTGTGATAGTTTGTGTGTGAGTGAATGTGTAAGAGCGTTACCCGCATTAAGGAAGGGATGTACTTGTTCCCGAAAGGTTCAAAAAGTGTGTAAGTGAACAATGAAAGTAGTTTAATAAAAACGAATGTTCCCTTTTTCCTCCGTTACTGAAAAGTTTCCACAGTCACTTTACAATCATAAAATCCATCAGGCTGCATGACAGAGCAATACTAATGTATCTGATAGGTTCGTTACTCTCAATCTGAGTTAAGAGAAAAGCTGATGAAAAACTTTGTAACCTATAAATAAAATGATTTCCTTTGGCTTCACAACCCATCCAACACGAGACATTTCTGACAAATAAATTTTAGATTGCCATTTACATTAATTAGTGTTGTAGCGACATCAGAACTGCCACAAAATGACATTTCTATTGACTTGATTCATGTCATTGACTTGATATATGAAGACAGGATGGTCTGGTTATTCTGACAATAGTGACTCCATACACAATCAATTGGAGATACATTCTTAATTGAAATTGATATTTCATTGAAACAGAGTTTCCTGATTAAAGTTTCAGTATTTAGTGTTTAATTGTCCTCAGGCAGAATTTTGGAGGAGTGATAATTATAGTCAAATTGCCATCCCATTGCCTGGACCTCAGCATGGCCTGGACATCAAGCTTTTTGAGAAATGTGGGGTACATCTGTCTCTAGGAGCCTTACTTTGCAGTACAGGATCAGCATTGCAGACAGGCCTTATGTCATTTTAAAGCACTATCATACCGTGGGAAATTTTTAAGATCCCAAAGGCACATTGACAAGCTACAGAGAAAAAGGAAGTGGGTGAGGGAGTACAGTGGTAGGTAAATGTAATGTAATTTGATATTTAATAAGATAATAAAAACAGAAATTGCTGTAGAAAATCAATGGGTCTGGTAGCATCTATGTTAAGAAAGTTAACACTTTGAATCTAATATGATTCTTCAGAACTGAAGGATCTGGAAAATGAAAGTATTTATGCTGCTGACTGATGAGGAAGAAGAATCACTGGATAAGATGATGACATTGCCCAAAGTAAAAGACAAAGGGATAGAGGAGATTTATAGATGCAAAATAGGTGTTTATAGTAGTTGCAAATAGTAGAACATAGATCAGTTTTGCAAAGAGCAAGCCCACACAAACAAAGGACAACAGAGGCAATGGAAGTGTATAATCAAAATAGAGAGTGGGGTTCATACTCTGAAACTGTTGAACTCAATGTTGAGTCCTGAAGGCTGTGAAATGCCTAAGTAGAAAATGAATTGCTGTTTCTTCAGATTGCGATGGACTTTGCTGGAGCACAGCGGCAGGCCCAGGACAGAAATGTTAGCATGGGTACAAGTTTGTACTAGAGTTGAGAAGCAACTGGAAAGTCAAGGTCATTCTTATGGACAGAATGGAGTTGTTCTTCAAAGTGGTCACCCACTCTGCATTTAGTCTTGCCATCGTAGATGAGGCAGTGAATACAGTAGGTAATGTCCATTCTTCTGAACCAGATAGTCTGGGTTCAAGATGCACCTGCCTTGGATGTGTGTCATAACATGTCCTAGGTCAGAACACTGAGTATAGAAGTTAGGAGGTCATGTTACAGCTCTACAGGACATTGGTTAGGCCACTTTTGGAATATTGTGTGTAATTGTGATCTGCTTCCTATCGGAAGGATGTTGTGAAACTTAAAAAGGTTCAGAGAAGATTTACAAGGATGTTGCCAGCATTGGAAGATTTGAGCTATAGGGAGAGGCTGAATAGGCTGGGGCTGTTTTACTGGAGCATCAGAGGTTGAGGGGTGACCTTATAGAGGTTTATAAAATGATGAGGGGCATGGATAGGGTAAATAGATAAAGTCTTTTCCCTTGGGTGGAGGAGTCCAGAACTAGAGGGCATAGATTTAGGGTGAGAGGGGAAAGATATAAAAGAGATCTAAGGGGCAACTTTTTCACGCAGAGGGTGGTACATGTATGAAATGAGTTGCTAGAGGAAGTGGCAACGTTTAAAAGGCATGTGGAAGGGTATATGAATAGGAAGGTTTTAGAGGGATATGGGCCAAGTACTGGCAAATGGGACTAGGTTAGGTTAGGATATCTGGTTGGCATGGACCATTTGGACCAAAGGGACGGTTTTCGTGGTGTATTTATCTATGACTGTACGACTCTATGACTTCAGAACAAAAGAACCCCATGAAACAGTGACCATAACATTGTAACATTCAGAATTCAGTCATTGGGAGAATCTTGGATTGGAAACAATTATGCTAAATTTAACCAAGTGCAATTACAAAGGAATGAGTGCAGAGCTGGCTGATCTGGACATGGTGAAGCCTTTAGGAGCATAGACAATTCAGGAACAATGGCAGATGTTTGAAAAAACTGTTTCAAAATAAGAATATATAAGAATATATAAAACTTGTAAGCTAGAAAGAGGATACACCAACCATGAACAACCAGGAAAGTTAAGGATAACATCAAATTGAAAAAGAGAAAAAAAAACATACAATGTGGCAAAAATAAGTGATAAGGCAAAGGACTGGAAATGTTTTAAATATGAACAAAAGAATTACCAAAAAATGAAAGGTAGAGAAAATAAACTTTGAGTGTAAATTTGCAGGTCTATTTACCCTATCCATGCCCTTCATGATTTTATAAACCTCTATAAGGTCACCCCTCAGTCTCCGATGCTCCAGGGAATACAGCCCCAGCCTAATCACCTTCTCCCTATCGCTCAAATTCTACAACCCTGGCAACATCCTTGTAAATCTTTTCTGATCCCTTTCAAGTTTCACAACATCCTTCATTAAATAAACCTGACTCATTGAACACCAGATCCCAAATAGCCTGAGCCCTGGTAGGATCCACAACATATTGTGAAATATGTAAATTTGACAGAAGTCATCTGTGTAAATTGTTATCCAACCAAATGTGCGTTTGTTACTGGTGTTGACATTACAGTTATCTCGATGGTACCCTATGGTTAGCTAATGTGAACACATCACCATGTGATTTAAAACTGCATGCAGCCAGAATTACTATGGCTTCAGTCAAAGTGATTCTGCATGTTGTACTTTCATTCAAAGATCAAGTGAGGAGGAAGCACTAATCATCAATAAGCAGCAGTCTTCAATAGACAATAATAGACAATAGGTGCAGGAGTAGGCCATTCTGCCCTTCGAGCCTGCACCACCATTCAATATGATCATGGCTGATCATCCTTAATCAGTATCGTGTTCCTGCCTTATCTCCATAACCCTTGATTCCACAATCCTTGAGAGCTCTATCCAATTCTTTCTTAAATGAATCCAGAGACTGGGCCTCCACTGCCCTCTGGGGCAGAGCATTCCACACAGCCACCACTCTCTGGGTGAAGAAGTTTCTCCTCATCTCTGTCCTAAATGGTCTACCCCGTATTTTTAAGCTGTGTCCTCTGGTTCGGCACTCACCCATCAGCGGAAACATGTTTCCTGCCTCCAGAGTGTCCAATCCTTTAATAATCTTATGTGTCTCAATCAGATCCCCTCTCAGTCTTCTAAACTCAAGGGTATACAAGCCCAGTCGCTCCAGTCTTTCAGAGTAAGGTAATCACGCCATTCCAGGAATTGACCTCATGAACCTACGCTGCATGCCCTCAATAGCCAGAATGTCTTTCCTCAAATTTGGAGACCAGAACTCCAGGTGTGGTCTCACCAGGGCCCTGTACAGCTGCAGAAGAACCTATTTGCTTCTATACTCAATCCCTCTTGTTATGAAGGTCAGCATGCTATTAGCCTTCTTCACTAGCTGCTGTACCTGCATGCTTACCTTCATTGAGTGGTGTACAAGAACACCCAGATCTCGCTGTACTGCCCCTTTACCTAAATTGATTCCATTTAGGTAGTAATCTGCCTTCCTGTTCTTGCCATCAAAGTGGATAACCATACAATTATCCACATTAAACTGCATCTGCCATGCATCTGACCACTCACCTAACTTGTCCAGGTCACCCTGTAATCTCCTAACATCCTCCTCACATTTCATCCTGCCACCCAGCTTAGTATCATCAGCAAATTTGCTAATGTTATTGCTAATACCATCTTTTATATCATTAACATATATTGTAAAAAGCTGCGGTCCCAGTACTGATTCACTGCTGAGTTTAAAGGTATGCTGTTTTCCTCAACCTCCAACATGCACTTAAAAACACAGCAAGAAGGTCTTTGAAAGTCAGTCTCCCAAATTGTTTACAGACTAGAAAAACTTGAAATGCCTTCCAAAGTTTCATTCGAAGCTGGCGCCAGACCAAATGTTTCAATAAACAGCGAATGACTCACATCCACTAATAGAAAGCACAAAAGCAACTGGATGACTTTGTTCATATGGGGGTAATCTCTTTGGTGACTGATCCTACAGAATGATGCTCAGCAATGGTCATTGTTCCCAAAATCAGTATTGGGTTGAATCTCATTGAACTCATTAAAGTAATGGCAGAAGAAAGTCACCCAATCTCTGCATTTGGTAAAAGTTTGGATTAGTTTTCTGCTCGTAGGACATTTATGAAGTTGAATGCCATTAATAGGTTTAGTAGATGCCTTTGGATGAGATGTTTCAATTTATACTGTTTTGATAGACTACATAGACTACATGATGTCCAACATTCTGCAGGGCCTAGATGGCATTATTTATCATATGGATGATATCATGATACATGCTGAAACTAACCATCTCTATAAAAGGAGATTATATAATGGTCCTGAAGTCGAGACTGTGGTGCTGGAAAAGCACAGCGGGTCAGGCAGCATCCGAGGAGCAGGAGAATCGACGTTTTGGGCATAAGCCCTTTATCAGGAATGAGGCTTATGGGTCAGGGTTGAGAGATAAATAGGAGTGGGATGGAGTTGGGGAGAGGTAGCTGGAAAAGCAATAGGTGGATGAAGTTGGGGAAGAAGGTGATAGGTCAGAGGGGGCAGTGATCGATGGGTCCGAAGGGTGGTGCTAAGTTGGAGACTTGAGACTGCAATAATGTAGGGGGAGGGGAAATGAGGAAGCTGTTGAAATCCATGTTTATCAAGGGTGGTTGCGGGGTCCCAAGGCGGAATATGAGACGTTCCCCCTCCAGGTGTCGGGTGGTAACGGTTTCTCCTAATGTCCTGAAGTGTTTATATTCAGCAAGTCTTACATTTAATGTCATATTAACCATCACATCAGACAATTATTGCAGCTAATACCTAAAGTATAGGCATTGGGGTGACTCACTTCCAAGACCAGTTGAAAGGGTTCACAAACCTACATATTCTGCTTCTGTTTCCTCATCCTGATCAATTATTACTCAAGTTGGTTTGAGATCAATGAAATGACATTTACCCTTACTGACACGGTTGTGAGATCTCTCAAGGGATGTTTGCTACCCACCATACCCCAAATGTTGTTGTTTCCAACAATGGTCCAGTTTGCTAAGGAGATGTGCAAAATCTTTACAAAGGCTTTCAACATGTCACAGGTTTGCTTAGATACTCTCAGTCTATTGGAGTGGCAGAACCAACATTTCAGATAGTAATAAAATCAACTGAAGAATAATCCAGATTATTTTAGTCTTCTGCTCATGTACCACTCCACCTTCTCTTTCCCTCAAGGCTGTGCCCCCAAGAACTGTTGATGGGGCATAGATTGAAACCTCAATTTCCTATGTTGCCAACAACTTGATTTCAAGGGACAATGTTAGGACATTAAGATCATTTTCTAGAAGGGAAACCAACTCTGGAGGAGATAGAAAAGTGGAATAAAGGGCTTTGGGGAGCAGGCAGGAAAGTGGAGTTGAGACCAGGATAAGATCAGCCATGATCATGTTAAGTGATCCTAATTCCTATGCCTAATTCCTATATTTAGTAATAATAATTGCTACCACACCAAACGTTACCTACTTAGGAACAATGAACAGTCAGTCTGGATAAGAGACCTTCACTGGAAGTGTATTGTCAGAGACAAGCTATTATGGACAACCCTTGTCATAATGTTTCAATACAATTGAATATCTTATTTGTTACAACTGCTGTCACCTCATTTCACTGTTCTACAAAGTTACCTTCCCCACTGGAGGACTCACCTTCTCCCAATGATCAGACACAACAACCAAAGTGCCACAAAGTACTACTGCCTTGGCCTGATCCCTTGGCTTGGGCTATTTGTCCAAGATATGGGGGGCAGACTGTCAGACTGAATATCTGTCTTATTCAACAGAAGTGAGCATTAACAAATAAATGTGCACAAACTGGAGTTATGAATCCAAAACTGATATCTCCAAACCAGATCATTAAGGGTTAATTGGACATGGAAATAAGCAATTGATGAGAGTGGAACATTATGAGAGAACAGGCTATTTTGCAAGAAGATGGACTTGGCATGATAACAGGCTGTTTTGCAGCAATATCTGGACTTTTGTTTTTGACTACCAAGTGCAGAGGAAAGTTTGAGAAAGATACTCATAACATCAAATCTAGTTTTTTAAAATTCATTCACAGGATGAGAGAGTTGCTGGCAGGGCCAGCATTTATGGCCAATCCCTAATTGCCCAGAGGGCAGTTGCGAGTCAACCATGTTCCTGTGGGCCTGAAGTCAGATGTAGGCCAGACCATGTAAGGATTGCAGATTTCCTTCCTTAAAGGACATTAGTGAACAAGATGGGTTTTTCTGACAACTGATAATGGACTCATGGTCATCATTAGACTCTTAATTCCAGATATTGATTAAATTCAAATTCCATAATCTGCTGCAGTGGGATTCAAACCTGGGTCCTCAGAACATTAACTGGGTCTCTGGATTAATAGTTTAGCAATGATGTCATTATACCATGCCTCCCCAGTGTTGGGGAATTCTCCCAATTTGTTGGAGTTCATCATTGGACAAGGTGCACAAATGTGCCATGGAAATTGAGATCGAATTCCAAGTACCAGCCATTGCTGAGGGGCCCCTGATAAGCGAATATGTTGGAAGTAATTTAAGCTAACAGATTCATTCATTAGTTTGCATATGTCAAATGTAGTTTAAGCTAATAGGTTTGCTTTATATCAGAGTATACATGACCTCTTGTATTCATTTTGGTCAGACATTAAAGACCCAGTTAAGACACTTTAGCCCAATGTTACACCAACTTTACCACAAGTGATTATGTACACTGTTACAAATCGTTCTTACCTGCCTTTCAATACAGATGAATCAAGTGAAAGTTGTGGAGAAGAGTTGGGGGGTGGATAAGGAATAAATTGTTCAGTAAATGTTGTAAAAGGGACAAATCCAAGTGAGTTACGTCAAAACGTATATAAGTATTAATCAATTTTACGATAGGGAAATAAAGCTTGTGGAGAGATGTTGTGCAAAAACTTTAAGACCTTGGAGCTGCCTTGGAACTGATCCTCACTGGGCATAATTACTACAGTGTGGATGTGATCTCGTCCACATCGGGGAGACAGGATGCCAATTTGCAGAGTGTTTCAAGGAACATCTCTGGGACACACGCACCAAACAACCTTACCGACCTGTGGCTGACCACTCCAACTCTCCCTCCCACTACCGCAAGGGCATGCAAGTCCTGGGCCTCCTCCACTGCCAAATGCAAGCTTCCTGACAACTGGGGGAAGAATATTTCATCTTCCATCTTGGGACCCTCCAACCAAACGGCATCAACATCGGCTTCACTAGTATTCATTTCTCCACTCCCTCCACCTCATCCCAGATCCAACCCTCCAACTCAGCATCGCAATCTTGAATCTGTCCTACCTGTCCATCTTCCTTCCCACCCATCCACTCCATGCTCCCCACGGACCAAGCACTCCCCAACCTGGATCCACCTATTGCCTTCCCAGCTACAACCCCTCACGCCCCCACCCCACCCTCCGATTTATCTCTCAACCCCCCCCCCCCGACCCAACATTCCTGATGTAGAGCCTATACCCAAAACGTCGACTCTCCTGCTCCTCGGATGCTGCCTGACCTGCTGAGCTTTTCCAGTACCACACTTTTCGACTGTGTGGACAAGCTTGTGTTAGAATGAAGTAAGGTGCACATAAAGAAAATAATATTTCAATTATGTGATGTAAGATTAGAGTATGGTATAGGAGAAAGTGAGGTCTGCAGATGCTGGAGATCAGAGCTGAAAATGTGTTGCTGGAAAAGTGCAGCAGGTCAGGCAGCATCCAGGGAACAGGAGAATTGACGTTTCGGGCATAAGCCCTTCTTCAGAGTATGGTATACCTCAGATTATCATGTTTAAAAATATAAGGATAAATATGCAGTGTTCAGATTTATAATGAAACTAAGGCTGGAGACAATTAATGCCCTTGCCTTCTGTCTCAAATCCAAGCTCATGTTTGTGGACAGAAAACCTCCTGACAAAAGACTTTGTATACAAGAAATACAATTGGGATACTTTCCAAATGTGGAGAAACTTGGAATAGTAGAAATTTAAGCATCCAGGCACAGAAATCATTAAAATCTATTGGGCAACTATAAATAACAATTAATAAATATTGTACAAAGTTGGTTTTTAGTACAAGGAACCTTGAGATCAAACGGGAAGTGGAATAGAACCTTAGTCAGAACCCATTAGCACTGCACCTCAAACTACATTTGGAGACGGTGCAGGATAGGCTCACTAAAATGATAAGGAGAGATAAAGGATTAAAATATGAAGTGATATTTCATAACTTTGGCTTGCAATTTTTTACTTGATTTAAAGTGCGAAAAAGATTTGATAAGATAAATACAGGAAAGCTTTTTTCTCTTCTGGGGGTGTCTGGAAGAAGAAGAAAAATCTTCAAATTAGAAGAAAATCATTTAGCAGCAAAATCATGAAGAAATCTGAAAAATAAATCAGAAACTGCTGGAGAAACTCAGCAGGTCTCGTAACATCTTTGGGGAGAAAGCCATTTAATGCTTTGGGTCCAGTGGCCCTTCTTCAGAATTATTAGCATCAAGGAAAAGGTGATACTGACGACATGGTGTGGGCAGGGGGTGTGGTGAGGGGAGTGGAAGGACTAAGACAAGAGATGAACACAGAGCCTAGAGAGAGAGAGAGAGAGGCAGTTAGGCACACAAAAGAGTGGATAATGAGAAGCCAGGGAGAAAGAAAAGCTGATGATAGGGATGATGGTGATAATGGGTTGGCTGTGCCGAAAGCAGCCCAGGAATGACAGGTGAGGGTGGGTGAAGGATGTAAAGGAAGGTTTAAAATTATTGAATGCAATATACAGTCATGAAGCAACCTGTACAGGATTGTAAAAATCTGAATTTTTCTCTTCCAAAAGCTCATTGTCATGTCAATTCAAGGTTTTATGACTACAATTGATGGCTTTAATTAGTAAAATTATGAAGGGGTGTGAAGCAAAAGAGGGTACATGGAGTTCATGAGCAGCCATTTATGTTTCATTAGACTGGAAGAGTTACTCATAAATTCCAATCCTGTCTGGACTGCTGTCTTCCTACCCCACTCAAAATTCTACAATGATTATACAGTTGCTCAGTTAGAATTTTTCTTTCAGTTCTACTAACCCTGAATAGACAAAAGATTGAGCTTTTCTGGAGGATAAGACCAGACATAGATCAATTTAAACAAAATTGTGAAGCACTTCTTTTAAGTAACTTGTTCAAGTCACTCATCTATGACTGATCTTGTTTATGCAAAAAACACACCCTGGGGGAATGGGGGGAGGTGTTAACGCGATATTAAGTGAAGGATTAGTTGAAGACATCAACCTCTTAAACCGACATTCCAGGCTGCAGGTTAGGACTGAGCAAACTGTCTGGAGCAATTTGTCAAAAAAACTGCACATTTTTGTAATACAATGTGGAGAAGTCTTATTATTTTCAGATGACTACCTCATTTATCACTGGCAGATCTTGCATTTACATTTTTTTTGATACTTATAAAGTCAATCATTTAATAACTTGCTCTCTAATAAATTCAGCAACAGTTAATCTGAATTTAAATATTGCAAAAACCATTATACTTGCATTTTTCTTAACTATAGCATAGAGCATTTCCACTGATTAATCATATGATACCATGTACTTTAATTAACGAACTATGGATGTTTTATTGCAAGAGAACAGTAAGGTTTTGAATCACATTCCTGGGCCTCATAATGTTTGACAACAATATAAAAGCTGTCAAGGGCCGAGATTGGTTCACACTGTGTCACGATCACTGACTGAGAATTAAAAGCTTTAAATGGAATTAAATGGGATTTTTGATTGTCAGTGTGGATACATCTGTCAGCAAACTGAGCAATTATTACTTTGCACCATTTATCTTCAGTGAAGCACATCAGGCAAAAGTGAAGCAGACAGCATTAATCTGGCAAGTTCACCTCTGCTGAAGAAAATCGGAAATCATAACTCAAGCCTGAAACCTGCCCTAGGGTGCATTCATAACGTATTATGTGATCATGGTCACTGATTTGGTTGTAAGTATTTTTTAATTTAAGACACTTTCCTGGATTTGATTCTCTTCAATAAGTCTTTGGCAAGGGCACACCCCTCTACAAGTGTCCAGATGCAGCATCTGGTGACCTCTGACTCTGACCTTGCTTCACTTTGTTTGGTGAGGGGGAGTTTGCCCCATGATTGGACAGATTACTGTGACCTTGAGAATGCCAGAAACTCTGGGACTGCTTTAGGACCTAGTGGGAAGGTGTGCTGAGTCATCAACACCTGGAAAAAATAAAAACCGCGCTGGCAGAACCCTTCTTTATAAGTGGACTGCATTTTAAAACAAAAACAAAATTGACCCATTTTTTCTTTGTGTCCAGGCTATTATCTGAGCTGGACCCCAGATGGGGTGTATGTGCGCTTTTGGCAGACAATGATGCATTTTCTCACCGGATATGCCAGCTGGCATGCCTGATCAGATCAATCTGTTCCTGGGCCACACTTGTGGAGGCTACACATGTGAAAGGATGTCCCGGGAGTGCCTCGAATCTCGCCTCCACCTTCATTGTTAGTCTCATAAGGGGCAGGCTGGGATTCAACGCATTTGATTCCTGGTCTTTGACCAGCCTTTCTGCCCAAGTTCTAGTGGAAGTTAATCAGAAAGGCCCAACATTTTCAGACAGTACTACAGCAGTGCTGCCCATTCCACAACTGCTTCCTGCTGGGAAGGCAGCAGATGAAAGTGCAGCCTCTTCTAATGTTTGACATTAGTTCAATAGCTCAGCAAAGAGGCAACTAATATGACGAAAAAAAACTTCCTCCCTGACTCTCCTGAGTGGTCAAAAGAGGGCAGGAAATCATATTGTCCATGTTTGCATTAGCTATTAAATGTTATTGTGTCACTGTACAAAAAAAAATCCATATCTCTTTTAAAGACTTGCAGGGTGTTCATCTAGTATACAACAGGTAAAAGCAACTTTACCATATGCCTGCTTTCTCATTAGAAGGAGAGAGAAATGGATGATTGGTGATGATTTAACTTGAGGGTCCCCACACCTAAGGTGAGGGGAGAGGCTGAGAGTCCTTTGTGGTAACTGCACCATTGAACCCATGCTGCAGGAGCTACTCTGCATTTCAAACCAGCCGTTTGACTAATTGAACTACCTGACCCCAATTATACAATAGCAATGACAATCACAACATTGGATCATAGGAACAGTAGTTGTTCATTGAGCCCAACACACTATTCAATATGTTCATGGCTGATGAAACATTTCACTGCCAGACAAATAACCTTTTACATCTTGTACTTTAATATAGCAAATCATTCTCAGGTACTTTACAGAAACAAAATATGACAACTAGCTACGTAAGGAGATATCAGGACAAGTGGCATAAAGCTTGTTCAAAGAGATGGATTTAAAGATTGTCATAAAGCAGATCAGAGAAGTTGGGAGGCTGAGGGAGAGGTAGCTGCAGACAAAAACACACTATTTGTAGCAAATGGACTGATGAAGTTTGTTGATGGATTTCCATTATTTATCAGGCCTTGCGGTTTGGACCTGCATTGGTTGGTCCAGAACAGGTCCGACTCCAGAGAAGTCAAGGGAACGTGATTCAACTTTATAAGATGCAAGAAGAAATGTCATGGGTAAATCACGAGCAATTTAGGGGAGAAATTTGACACATTTTGGTTTATATTCACTCATGGGATATTGGTTGTCACTAATTTCACAGAGAGCAGTAAGAGTCAACCATTTTGCATCACATGTCAACCAGACCAGGTAAGGTTGGCAGATTTCTAGGATTTTAGTGAACCAGATGGGTTTTGCTTAGCAATCAGCAATGATTTCATTGTCATCAATTGACTCTTATTTTCATATTATTATTGAATTCAAATTCAATCTGCCAACTTTACCTGGTCTGGCTGACATGCGATGCAATTTGCTGTAGCAGGATTTAAACCCAGAGCATTATCTGGGTCTCTAGATTAACAGTCCACTGCTGATACCACTAGGCCACTGTCTACCGCAAGAGTTTAAAGTATGAAAATGGAGAATTGGTTTTGATGTTAAGATGTCTTTAATCATCATGGATAGTATTGGGATTCTAAAAGGAGTTGGACAAGTTTCTGGCAATGGGAGACAGTTCCAATGAGTGGCATTAGGTGTTGCAGCTAGAATTGAATTAAGGTATGTGGACAAATTTCCCAGAAGTTGTTTCTTGAAATTCACTTTTTTTTTGTGAAAGCCATTCCTCATGGGCGTGCCAATGTGTTTTGAAAAGTTTGAACCAAGAGGTCTTATGGCTTGAAATTCCCACTCGTGGCTATACAATCTTTGACACAAATGACCTTGCAATGGGTGGACAGAAGTCTTAACTGTTACTGTATTCAAAGCATACTGGTAACAAAGGCTAGGACCTGATGTATGTATGTCCTGGTCTGTGTGTGAACCCTATTGTAATACCTGAAAGAACAACGGAATTTGGGCCCATTTATTTCCCGGTCGAGAGTGTGGTGCTGGAAAAAACACAGCAGGTCAGGCAGCATCTGAGGAGCAGGAGAATCAATGTTTTGGGCATACGCCCATCATCAGGAATCAGAATTTCTCCTGCTCCTCAGATGCTGCCTGTCCTGCTGTGCTTTTCCAGCACCACACTCTCGACTCTGATCTCCAGCATCGGCAGTCCTCACTTTCTCCCATTTATTTCTTCTCGTGATTAACTTGAAATGTATGTACAGGGTAAAACTTCAGAATATACTAAAAGGGGTGGCTCAGTGGTTAACACTGCTACCTCACAGCACCAGGGTCCCAGGTTCAATTCCAGCCTTGGGCGACTGTGTAGAGTTTGCACATTCTCACTGTGCCTGTGTGGGTTTGCTCTGGTTTCCTCCCACAGTCCAAAGATGTGCAGATTAGGTAAATTGCCCATAATGTTAGGTGCATTAGTCAGAGGGAAATGGGTCTGGGTGGGTTACTCTTCAGAGGGTTGGTGTGGACTGCTTGGGCCAAAGGGCCTGTTTCCACACTGTAGGGGTATCAAATCTAATCTATTGACCGGGAAGATTGAAATGTTTCACTGAAATGAATTCCATTTGTTTTGCCCTACTTTGTCTCCTGCAAAACATTTTCAGTGCATACAATTTTTAAATGCTATCATAATGACATATTTCGAATGAATGAATTGTTTTTGTTATCATGTGTATTTTACAGTGGAAAATATAGTGGAAAATACAATGAAAAGGTTCCACTGTTGCAATGAGCCAGCACCATTTTGAATGGATTAAGAATAATAAAAAAAGGAAAATAAACAATTTCAAGAGAGTCCATAACCCTTCCACCACTGCCTTGCCGTTGTCAGTGCTGGAACCAAACCAGGTGCAGCTCCTGAGCCACCATCTTCCGCTTCTGGGCCTACCCCGTTGACAGCGCCTCCGCCGATGTAGCAGCTGATCCCGTGTCCCATACCTGCCCCTCCGCTAGCTGCCAGAGTCCCACTCCGGCTCACCAGATGCCACCTCGCTCTGGCTCACCAGCTGCCACCTCGCTCCGGCTCACCAGCTGCCACCTCGCTCCGGCTCACCAGCTGCCACCTCGCTCTGGCTCACCAGCTGCCACCTCGCTCCGGCTCACCAGCTGCCACCTCGCTCTGGCTCACCAGCTGCCACCTCGCTCTGGCTCACCAGCTGCCACCTCGCTCTGGACCCCGACGAACCCAACTTCCTATCGCCTTTCTTCTTCTGTCTTCGTTGTCGATGCCATCACCGCCGATGCCGCCAGGCCCGATTTCTCCCCAGAATGTAGAAGCAAAAATTAAAAAAAGAAAGAAAGAAATGAGAAAAGAAAAGAAAGAAGGAAAGGAAAGTGGTGGAGTAGATGGGCGGGCCCTGGGTGCAGGTGTCCGCACTGTACGCTGCCTGCTGTGCTGCTGCCATCTTCTATTGGCTTCTCAGTTGGGAATTGTTTGGGAATTTTCTGAATTGTTTGCATTTTCTCAACACCATTGAAACCTCGTTAACTGTTCATGTAATGATTAACCAATTCTTTTTTTTTAATGTAACTCATTTAGCTGCACTAAACACGTTTCACACATGATTCCTTAGCTGTTGTTTTTGCCCTTTGATGGTACAAACATGATAACACACACACATATGTCTCTCTCTCTCTCTCTCTCTCTCTCTCTCTATATATATATATATATATATATAAAACTTTTCAGGTTAACTTGTTGAAATCTACTTTTGGAAGAAAAACTTGAACATTTTCGAAACAACCTGTTTGGAGATGTTCTGATATACCTCTGGATTTGGTGCAATGTGAACATAGGCCTCCTGGCTCAGGGAGAGGGAGATTATCACTGGGCCACAAGAACCCTCAGAGACAGTTTATCCTATCCTAAGCTGGATACAATAGGTTAGAATATGTAATACTTCTGGTACAAGTATGTGATTGTTATTGAAAAACTGTGCGCAGTCCCTTTCCATGACAATCTGAATATCTTCCCTTTTATCTCCTATCTGCAGTGCTTGAATATTCTTGTCTTTTATTTTCCTGCAACTACTTTCCACACTTTTGGCTGTCACTTACAATTAAATTTGTTTCCCTCAAAGCTAAGCAGATATATCTCACATGGTTCAGATTACAATTGGCAAAGGCCCAAGTTTCACTTCACTCTTCTACAGCTTCCGATGTGTTGTTGGATCATCCATCTCTGTAATGAGAAACAACAAAGCCAAAACCATCGATGTTTTTCCTGTCACCTTGATTACTGAAATTGGCCTTTTCATGAATATCTTTGCATATATGCTATAACCAGCTTTGTGTCAAATGTTGCAAATATTTACTTAACTCCTTGTCGAGTTATGACTTTGCTCAAGTTTTTAAAAGGGGCAAGTTATAATGGCACTAACATTTCCCTTTTCTATTGTAAAAAAATGGGCCGATAAATTTCCTAACTGTTCAATCAAAAACTGTAGGTTTCGAATTGGTCAAAATTACCCAATTAAGTTCCTAGTTCATGACAATGAGTCATACAATGTGAATGTTGTTTATTTCAAATCATTTTTGGAAATTTACCCTGGAGAAAACAGGACCCGATAAGATGAGAACTTGTCTTTCAATTAGTATATCCAATTCAAGAAATATGAAACTACTTGGCTTTGAATTGATACAGTCAAGTATAACAATATGAACAATGTGTCATCTACTGCTCATGACTTTTAAAGCTGACTGTTCAGTGTGAGGATAATTAATGGCCCATT
This sequence comes from Chiloscyllium plagiosum, assembly GCF_037043375.1. Classification (NCBI taxonomy): domain Eukaryota; kingdom Metazoa; phylum Chordata; class Chondrichthyes; order Orectolobiformes; family Hemiscylliidae; genus Chiloscyllium; species Chiloscyllium plagiosum. Next base: position 15,736,471 of record NW_028270139.1, on the reverse strand, counting down.
ATGTTCAGTTAGAGATTGATAATCCCCACAGTCTCTGTGATTTTAGATTGATGACCCTTTCTTTGTCCACAATTACACTTTGCTAATTTGTCACATGTGTACTTCTGAACAAGCATACTTTAAAAGAGATGAAATCAATGCCAGTACAAGCTGTACCTTGGAAGACTGAAGCAACAGAAGCAATTTTTTTCCATCTCAGATATGCCTTCTGAAAATATTGTGGATATTTGATCCTGAATCTAAAATCAAAAGCCAAAAAAAAAGTGTGCCTCACTTCATCGCTATGCTTTACCCTTCACTGAATCAGCAACATTTACTTAGAATTAACCTATGTACCTCTGACTGAATAAAATGTAACATATAATGGGGTGCAACTTCTGTGGAGTTGCCCTCATCATCTGTTACACGTTTGGCATAAAATGATTAGAAGTTCACTACATGGGTGTGAAGAACCACTTGCCCCACTTATAGTCATAGAGTCATAGTCATAGAGATGTACAGCACGGAAACAACCCGTCCATGCCGACCAGATATCCCAACCCAATCTAGTCCCACCTGCCGGCACCTGGCCCATTTCCCTCCAAACCCTTCCTATTCATATGCCTTTTAAATGTTGCAATTTGACCAGCCCCCACCACTTCCTCTGGCAGCTCATTCCATACATGTACACCACTCTCTGCATGAACACGTTGCCCCTTAGGTCTCTTTTATATCTTTCCCCTCTCACCCTAAACCTATGCCCTCTAATTCTGCACTCTCTCACCCCACAGAAAAGACTTTGTCTATTTACCCTATCCGCGACCCTCATGGTTTTGTAAACATCTATAAGGTCACCTCTCAGCCTCTGACGCTCCAGGGAAAACAGACCTAGCCTATTCAACCTCTCCCTATAGCTCAAATCCTCCAACCCTGGCAATATCCCTGCAAATCCCCCTCAACCCTTTCAAGTCTCACAACACCCTCCCGATAGGAAGACCAGAATTGCATGCAATACCCCAACCATTGTCCTGTACAGCCGCAACATGACCCCTCAGCTTTACTTCTTGAGTCTTCTACTACAGTCTTGCCAATGGGTGGCGAAAGTATCAAAGAACTTAATGGCACAGAAGCTTCTGATGTCAGGATGCAAAAAATGGATAACAAGTACAATTAGTTCTTGGAATGTGACATACAAAGGAGTTTGATTAGACTCCCCACAGTGTGGCAACAGGCCCTTCGGCCCAACAAGTCCACACCGACCCTCCGAAGAGTAACCCACACAGACCCATTTCCCTCTGAATGATGCACCTAACAATATAGGCATTTTAGCATGCCCAATTCAGCTGACCTGCACATCTTTGGACTATGGGAGGAAACTGGAGCACCCATAGGAAACCCCCACAGACACTGGGAGAATGTGAAAACTCCACACAAACAGTCGCCCGAGGCTGGAAACAAAGTTGTTTCTTTGATTGGAAGCTGCAGGGATTACTGCCTAAACATACCTGGTTCATCGACACCCGGAAAGATCAGTGATGTGCTGACTGATTGGATATGTATTTTTCGACAAAAGATATCTCAGACTTTCAGAATTTGCAATTTGTCATCTTGAGATGGATTTTCCGACTGGAAGCTATTTGAATCATAAAATGATAGCATGGGTGCAGCACAGAAAAATACCATTTGGCCATGTAAGTTCAACTCAGCTCAAAACTGCCCCTGCCTCTTAGTCTAGAATTTCCTTTTCTCATCAGGTGCTTATCTAATTCCCCTTTGAGAGCTCCAATTGCATCTGTCTCCACCACTCTGTCATATAATGCAGTCCAGATGCTATGCATTCGGTACTGAGAGACCTTGTCTTTATGTCGTCATCGGTTTCTTGGCCAATCATTTTAAATTGATGTCATCTGTTTTTCAGCCTTTCTGCTAATAGGAATGGTTTTTCACTCTCTGCACTACAGATTTCTCAACTTAAACACATCTATCAAATTTCCTCTCAATCTCCACTTCTCTAAGGAGAACAGCCCCAACTTCTCCAATATCCCACAGAATCGAAGACACTTATCCCTGAAGCCCTACTCATAAATCTTTTCTGCACATTCTCCATCATTTTCACTTCCTTCCAAAAGTGTGGTGCCCAGAATCAGACTCACAACACTGTCTGAGATTGAACCAGGTTTATAGGAAAGTTCATTGTAACCTCCTTGTTTTGTATGCTAGGCTTAAGTTTATAAAGTCCAGAATTCCACATGGCTTTTTCACCATTTCCTCAATCAGCACCACCACCTTCAGTGATTTAGAGACTCAGATGTTATAGAACAAAAGGAGGCCATTTGGCCTATCATGCCTTTGCCACCATGGCAACAAATATCTGACTGTGCTAAACCTATTGAGTTGTTGGCCCTTAGCCTTGGAGGCTATAACAACACAAGTGAATATCTAAGTATTGCTTAAATGTTAAGGATAGTTCCTGGCTTGACCATCCTTTCATGAAGTTTCAGAATTTCACCATCCTCACCCTGAGTGAATAATATTCTCAAACTCTACTCTTACTTTCTGCCTCTAACTTTAAATCTACATGCTTTGTAAGTGCCTTTATATCAACCATCTCTATACGTCATAATCTTTTTAAATATCCTCTGTATCCTCTCTAATGCGATCACATCCTTTGAGCTGCCAAGGGAAGTGGTGAAGGCTGTTACAATTACAGCATTTAAAAAGCAGCTGGACGGGTATATGAATAGGAAGGATTTAGAGGGATATGGGCCTAGTGCTGGCAAATGGGGCTAGCTTGGGTTGGGATATCTAGTTAGCATGGACAAGTTGGACTGAAGGGTCTGTTTCTGTGCTGTACATTTCTATGATGTATGACTCTACGACTGTAACTGCACACATGTGGCCCAACCAGCATTTTAGTTAGTTTCAGCCTCATTTCTGTGCTCTGATATTCTATGATTCAGCTTACAAGGTATCCCATTTACCTTCTTAACTGCCTTAGCCAACAGCACTGCTATCTTCAGGGATCAGTAGATATGTTAACAAAGTTCCTTCCCAGCCTCAGTACTTTTCAGGGTCTAACCATTCATAGTATAATTTCTTGCCTTGTTTACTCTCTCCAAGTGTATTATCTCATAATTTTACATTTTAAATTCCGTTTGCTACTGCCCTGCCTAGCTGACCAGTCTGTGGATATCCTCCTGCAGTTAACAGCTAGTTCCCTCACTATTGACCACCCTTCCAATTTTTGTGTCATCCATGAACTTCTTAACCCTACCTCTTACACTTAAGTCCAAATCACTAATGGGCACCACAAAATGCAAGAGTCCCAGCACTGAGCGGCCCAGAACCCAAAGAGAATTTCGGTCACAATGACATCCCTCTTTTATTGCACTCTGCTTCCAGCCTCTCAGATAATTTTGGATGCAGCCTGCTACTTTGCCTCGGGTCCCATTGGATCCTACTTTCTTGACTGGTTTACCATGAAAGATCTTATCTTCATGCTAAAGTCGATGAAGATCCCATCAAATACATTACCCTCATCAAACACTTCTGGTTATCTCCTCAAAAATATTGAATACATTTATCAAACATAACAGGCCTTGCAGACTATCGCCAATTAATTCCTATCTCTCCAAGAGCAGATATATTCTGCCCCTCAGAGCTTTTCTAATACCTTCCCACCACTGAAGTTAGACTAACTGGGCTATAAATTCTTGATCTTTATTTTTGCTCCCTTTTTTGGAAATTGGAACAATGTTAGCAATCTTCCAGACCCCTGGCTCCTCATATATGGCCGGAGATGATTTGAAAGTTACTGGTAAGCCCTTGAAATCTCCTCCCTTTCCTCCCTCAACAGTCCAAGTTACACCTTTTCCAGATCTGATGACTTCATCCACTTTTCAGGCTAATGAGCTCTCAAGCATCTCCATTCTCTCTATGTTAATGTTTTCTAATATTTCACAGCCATCCAAACTGATGTTGAGTTCTCCATTGTGTTTTTCCACTAATCTTTCCCTAGTTATTCTTTTACCCTTCATATTTTAAAATAAACTTAGGGTTTTCCTTTATTCAACTTGCCATTGCTTTATTATGCTCTTCCTTTGCTTTGTTTATTAAGATCCTCCATTTGCACTTCTTACCCAGCCTTTGGGACTCTGCGGTACTGAGCCCGAGATATCTGCCATAAACTTGCCTTTTTTTCCTTAATCCCAACCTTTGTTCCCCTGAACATCCAGGGTTCTCAAGTTTTGGTCCCACCCTTTGTCTTTTCAAGAATATATTTGCCCCATACTTTAGTTATTTCCTCTTTTGAATGCCTCACACACAGTTTTAGCTATAAATAGTCCATTTGGGCCAAATAATTTTTTATCTTAGTAAAATTAGCCATTTTACCCATTTTGGAATTATTTATTCCTAGCCCACCCTTATTCTTTTCCATAATTATTCTAAATCTAATTGCGTTATGGTCACTATCGCAGAATCACAGTCCAGCGACAATGTAGAAGAAGGCCATTTGGCCCATCATGCCTACACTGTTTCTACTACTTAGTGCCAATCTCCTGCCTTTTCCCCATACTCTTGCACACCAGTACTTTCCAAATCCTCATATAAAGCCCTCTTGAATGCCTCAATTGAACCTGCCTCCACCACATTTCCAGGCAGTTCATTTCATATTTTAACTACTTTGCTGTGTGAAAAAAGATTTTTCTTACATCATCCTTGCTTTGTTTGCGCATCACTTTAAGTCTATACCCTCTTGTTCTTGCGCTGTTACAAACAGAAACAGCTTCACCCTATCTACTCTGCCCAGCCTACTCATCATTTTGAAAATCTTTATTAAATATTCTCTCAGCCTTCTTCTCTTCAAGATGAACAGTTTGATTTCTTCATCTAACCTCTTAACTAAAGTTTTCCATTTCTGGACCAATTCTTGTAATTTGTTTCTGCACTCTCTCCAATGCATTCATGTCATTCCTATGATGTGGAGCTCACAATTCTCTAGTTGATGTTTAAACAAGTGCTTTGTACAAGTTCAACATCACCTACTTGCTCTTGTACTCGATGTCCTTATAAATAAAGCTGAGAACGCTGCGTGTTTTATTAAGTATTCTCTCCACTTGTTGTGCTACCTAAAATGATGTATCTGGCCCCTCAGTTACTGCATCCCTTTTAGAATTACACCCCTTTTTAAGTTGTCTTTCATTGTTCTTTTTGCCAAAGTACATCACCTCACACTTCTCTAGATTGAACCTCGTCTGCCATCTATCCACCCACTCCTCCAACTTGTCAATGGTGTTTTGGAGTTCCACACCATCTTCATAGTTGACAAGTCTTCCAAGTTTTGTGGTCATCTGAAAACTCTGAAATTACAAACCTACCTCCAAGCTGAAAAATATCCACTGATCATTACTGTCAGCTAACTTTATATCTGCCTTGCAACCGTCTCTTTTATACTCTGACCTCATACTTTCCTCATAAGTCTGTTGTGTAGCACTGTATCAACTCCATGTACACCACATCAACAGTATTAACCACATCGACCATTCCTTTACCTCTTCGAAAACTTCCAGGAACCTAACTAAATTACCCTCAAAGTGCTTCACTGCTGACACATCTTCCACCTTCCTGAGCTTATTTTCGAATGTAAGGTCCAGAAATTGGCCCTCCTATTTTTAGACCTTCTACATACTAGCTTATAAAGGTTTCTTGGATGCACTATAAGAATTTTGTTTCCTCCTTACCTTGCACATTAAAACTATTTTGGTTAGTATTTGGGTAGTTAAAATTCCCGACTGTATCTGCCTTATTATTCTCAAACTTTTCTGAAATTTAATTACATATTTGATTCCCTATCTCTCCCGGACCAGGGGCATACAGTACACGTACGTGTTTATCCCTTTTGTGCTTTTTATTCCAACCACATGTCCTCATTTGATGATCCTGCCAAGATATTATCCCTCCAATAAGTTTTGCAACATCCCCCTACCCTCATCTTCTACCCCACCCCAGTCTTAACCTTAATAGTGATCTGCCCACTCTGTCTATCTTTCAATAAGGTCTTGTCTAGAGCCATGGTATTATATTCCCACATACCTATCTGTGCCCTCAGTTTGTCTGTCTTTATCCTCAGGCTCCTCACAGTCAAATATATTTCATTTAGCCCTGCTAAGCACACTCCTTTCTTAGGTATCTTCTGTTCCCTTTGCCTTCCAGACTTACTTACTCATATTTTAACAGAATCTGAGCTGCTCCAGCCAGAAGCACAACTTGCACACATAGTCTTGCAGATTGCTTGGAGTGTCTAGGATTTCCTATATAGTGCAGGATGTGTAAATCCTATTCACTGACTGTAGCTCTGACTTCAACACGATTATCCCCTCCACACTGATCTCACAACTCCAAGACCTAGTCTCAGCTCCACCCTCTGCAACCAGATCCTCAGCTTCCTGACTCACAGACCATGATCAGTGAAGGTAGACAACTGCACCTCTTCCATAACAACCCTCAACATTGGAGCCCCACTGAGATGCATTCTCAGTCCCCTACTGTACTCCCTGCCCACCCACGACTGTGTTGCCAAATTTCGAATGAACGCCATCTCCAAGTTTGCTGATGACACTGCCATGGTAGGGCAGGTATCTAACAACAATGAGTCAGATTATAGCAAAGAGATAGAGGGTTTGGTGACATAGTGCAATTATAATTTTTCTCTCAATGATGGCAAAACTAGAAAACTGATCATTGACTTCAGAAAGAAAGGAGGAGAACATGCCCCCATCCTAATCAATGGAGCTGAGGTTAGACAATAGACAATAGACAATAGGTGCAGGAGTAGGCCATTCTGCCCTTCAAGACTGCACCACTATTCATTATGACCATGGTTGATCATCCTCAATCAGTATCCTGTTCCTGCCTTATCTCCATAACCCTTGATTCCATTATCCTTGAGAGCTCTATCCAACTCTTTCTTAAACGAATCCAGAAACTGGGCCTCCACTGCCTTCTGGGGCAGAGCATTCCACACACCCACCACTCTCTGGGTGAAGAAGTTTCTCCTCATCTCTGTCCTAAATGGCCGACCCCTTATTTTGAAACTGTGTCCTCTGGTTCGGCATTCACCCATCAACGCAAACATGTTTCCTGCCTCCAGAGTGTCCAACCCTTTAATAATCTTATGTGTCTCAATCAGATCCCCTCTCAGTCTTCTAAACTCAAGGGTATACAAGCCCAGTCGCTCCAGTCTTTTAACATAAGATAGTCCCGCCATTCCAGGAATTGATCTCATGAACCTACGCTGCACTCCCTCAATAGCCAGAATGTCTTTCCTCAAATTTGGAGACCAGAACTGCACACAATATTCCAGGTTCGGTCTCACCAGGGCCCTGTACAGCTGCAGAAGGACCTCTTTGCTTCTATACTCAATCCCCCTTGTTATGAAGGCCAGCATGCTATTAGCTTTCTTCACTAACTGCTGTACCTGCATGCTTGCTTTCATTGACTGATGTACAAGAACACCCAGATCTCTTTGTATTGCCCCTTTACCTAACTTGACTCCATTTAGGTAGTAATCTGCCTTTCTGTTCTTGCCACCAAAGTGGATAACCATACATTTATCCACATTAAACTGCATCTGCCATGCACCTGTCCACTCACCTAACCTGTCCAGGTCATCCTGTAATCTCCTAACATCCTCCTCACATTTCACCCTACCACCGAGCTTTGTATCATCAGCAAATTTGCTAATGTTACTATTAATACCATCTTTTATAACATTAATATATATTGTAAAAAGCTGCGGTCCCAGCACTGATCCCTGCGGTACCCCACTGGTCACCGTCTGCCATTCCGAAAGGGACCCATTTATCACTACTCTTTGTTTCCTGTCACCCAACCAATTTTCAATCCAATACCCCCAATACTATGCACTCTAATTTTGCTCACTAACCTTCTATGTGGGACTTTATCAAAAGCTTTCTGAAAGTCCAGGTACACTACATCCACTGGATCTCCCATGTCCATCTTCAGAGTTCATTCCTCAAAAAATTCCAGAAGATTAGTCAAGCATGATTTCCCCTTCATAAATCCATGCTGACTCTGACCTATCCTGTTACTGCTATCCAGATGTGTCGTAATTTCATCCTTTATAATTGACTCCAGCATCTTTCCCACCACTGAGATCAGACTAACTGGTCTATAATTTCCTGCTTTCTCTCCCGCTCCTTTCTTAAAAAGTGGTACAACATTAGCCTCTCTCCAATCTGCAGGAACTGATCCTGAATCTATCGAACTCTGGAAAATAATCACCAACGCATCCACGATTTCTCGAGCCACCTCCTTCAGTACCCTGGGATGTAAACCATCAGGCCCCGGGGACTTATCAGCCTTCAGACCTAACAGTCTCTCCAACACCAATTCCTGGCAAATATAAATTCCCTTAAGTTCAGGTCCTTCAGCCACTGTTACCTCTGGGAGATTGCTTGTGTCTTCCCCAGTGAACACAGATGTGAAGTACCAATTCAACTCTTCTGCCATTTCTTTGTTCCCTGTAGTATATTCCCCTGTTTCTGTCTTCAAGGGCCCAATTTTAGTCTTAACCATTTTTTCCCCTTTCACATATCTAAAAAAGCTTTTACTATCCTCCTTTATATTTTTGGCCAGTTTACTTTTGTACCTCATTTTTTCTCTGCGTATTTCCTTCTTAGTAATCCTCTGTTGTTCTGTAAAAGCTTCCCAGTCCTCTGTTTTCCCACTCATCTTTGCTATATTATACTTTTTCTCTTTTGACTTTATATGTTTCTTAACTTCCCTCATCAGCCACTGCTACCCCTGCCTCCTCATAGGATCTTTCTTCCTTTTTGGAATGAACTGATCCTGCATCTTCTGCATTATACACAGAAATATCCGCCATTGTTCCTCCACTGTCATCCCTGCTAAGGTATTGCACCATTGAACTTTGGCCAGTCCTCCCTCATAGTTCCATAGTTCCCTTTATTCAACTGAAATATTGTCACTTCCGATTGTACCCTCTCCCTCTCAAATTGCAGATTGAAGCTTATTGTATTATGGTCACTACTTCCCAATGGCTCCTTCACTTCGAGGTCCCTGATCAATTCTGGTTCGTTGCACATACCAGATCCAGAATTGCCTTCTCCCTGGTTGGCTCCAGCACCATCTAAGAATCCATCTCGGAGGCACTCCACAAAGTCTCTTTCATGAGGTCCAGTACCATCCTGATTCTCCCAGACTACCTGCATGTTGAAATCCCCCATAACAACTGTAGTAACACCTTTGCGATAGGCCAATTTCAGCTCCTTATTCAACTTACACCCTACATCCATACTACTGTTTGGGGGCCTGTAGATAACTCCCAAGAGGGTCTTTCTACCCTTAGACTTTCTCAGCTCTATCCGTACTGACTCTACATCCCCTGATTCTAGGTCCCCCCGCGCAAGGGACTGAATATCATCCCTTACCAACAGGGCCACCCCACCCCCTCTGCCCATCAGTCTATCCTTACGATAACACGTATAGCCTTGAATATTCATTTCCCAGGCCCTGTCCACTTGAAGCCACGTCTCAGTTATCCCCACAATACCGTATCTGCCAATTTCCAAAAGAGCATCAAGCTCATCCATCTTATTTCTAATACTTCATGCATTCATATATAGTATTTTTAATTTGTTACTGCCTTCATCCTTCCTATCAAGCCCTATTTCACTCAACCTTACGGCGTGATCCCTTTTTGAGTTTTCTGCTTCATTGATACCGTTGTCTTTCTTGACTTCCCTTGTCCTAACTTTCCCATCAATTTCCTTCTTAAACTCCCAGTTTGTCCCCTGCTCCTCTTTATTTAGTTTAAACGTAGCTGTGTTGCAGTAGCAAACCTGCCTGCCAGAATGCTGGGTCCCCAACCTATTAAGGTGCAAACTGTCTCTTTTGTGTAATTTATGCTTACCACAAAACATACCTCACTGATCCAAGAATTTAAATCCTTCCTTCCTGCACCAGTTCCCCAGTCCATTATTTCTCTGTTGCTCTCCAGCCTGAGGAACTGGAAGCAAACTAGAGATAACCACCCTGGATGTCCTGCTTTTCAGCCTTCTTCCTAGTTCTCTGAAGTCCCGCTATAGTATGTTCCTCCTCTTCTTCCCGACATCATTTGTGCCGACATGTACCACCACCTCTGGCTCTTCACCTTTGCCCTTGAGGATTTCCTGCACTCTGTCTGCGATGTCCTTAATCCTGGCACCAGGAAGGCAACACACCATCCTTAAATCCTGCCTGTTGCCACAGAAACCCTGTTCAGTTCCTCTCACTATGGAGTCCCCTATTACCACGGCTCTGTGCGATGTCTGACTCCTCCGCTCTGCCTCCACGGCAACTTTTGATTGACAGACCTGACTGCCTCGCGGACTGGCAGTGTCATCTGTCTCTACTGTTTCCAAAAGATTCAACTTGTTCCTGACAGGTACTTCCCCCGCGGTCTCTTGGACCTGTCTCCTCTCTGCCTTTCTCATCGTCTTCTCTCTTCTGCTCTCTTTTGGTATGAGAGGTTTGGGTGCATTGAGTTCCTGGGAGTGACAATAACCGATAATCTGTCCTGGAATTCCCATGTAGATTCGGTGGTCAAGAAGGCACACAGGTGGCTTAGGAAATTTGGCATGTTCATAAGGGCCCTCACCAATTTTTACAGATGCACCATAGAAACCATTTTGTCCAGGTGCATCATGGCCTGGTATAGCTTCTGATCTGCCCAGGACTATAGGAAACTACAGAAGTTTGTGTGCACAGCCCAGACCATCACGGAAGTCACCTCCCATCCATGGAGTCCATTTACACTTCTCACTGTTGTGCCATTATCAAAGACCCCTCCCACCCTGAAATTGCTCTCCTAAAACCTCTTCCATCATTCAGAAGACACAGAAGCTTGAATACATGTGCCAACAGGCTCAAGAACAGCTCTACCCTGCCAGTATTAGACAGATGAATGGACTCTCTAACTTCAAATAGTGTTATGATTTGGAGATGCTAGTGTTGGACTGGGGTGTATAAAGTTAAAAATCACACAACACCAGATTATAGTCCAACGGGTTTATTTGGAAGCACTAGCTTTCAGAGCACTGCTCCTTCATCAGGTGGTTGCCACTTGTCAAATAATGTTGACTTTGTTAATGTTGATCTTGCCCTAGGGCACCTCCTATGCAATGCATGCCTCACTCTGTCTAAGCACCCTATGATCTGTACATCCTTGCTTAGTATGATCTGCCTGTACTGCTTGCAAACAAAGCTTTTCACTGTACTTTGCACATGTGACAACAACAAATCAAACCAAATCTCATCAAATCAGGTGGCTGAGATCCTCCGATATATCTCAACTGAATCAGACATGAAACCTTGCTTCTTTTCTTACGCCTACTTAAATATAGAATAGAACAACCTTATTCTTATGTATGTCCTGAACCCCACTCAGGTTTGTCGCCGATATTTCTGCTTCTCTGCAAAGGCTCTCACCAGTCCCGCTCCACTGAGTGATGCCGACTGTCATAACATCCTCACCTTGCTCACTTCCCTCCATCCTGTTCACAGATCTCTCTGCTCTTACACCCACATTATAATTGTGGTTTTATATTATGTCTCTTCACCGTCCCTACCAAAATGCATGACTTCATGAGTTAATCTATTCCTGTCCACCCATTCCACCAGACTGCCTGTTTCCTCTTGAAGTCTATCACTTTTTTTTTCACAGTTCACAATGCTTCCAAGTTTTGTATCTTCTGCAGATTTTGAAATTATGACCAAGTCTAGGTCATTAATATATATAGAAATAAAATATATATAAATAACTATAAACATATACGTGTGCATATATATCATATATAAATATATATATATAAAAACAAAAATTCTAACACAGTCTCTTCGCAAACCCCACTGTATAACATCCTCTAACATGAAAAACAAATGACATCATATGCATCCAAACGTTTCTTGTCTTTTTTCATGGGCTTCAACTTTGTTGGCAAGTCTTTCTTGAAGCACAATGTCAACTATCTTTTGGAAGTCTACAGACACTATACTAACCATATGGCCCTCACCGACTGTCACTGTTAATTGAACAAAGTACTCAACAAGTTAATGAAACACAAGCTGTCAGCTGGCTTTTCCTAATTAATCAGCTCAGGTCCAAGGAATTGTTGCTTTTGTCTTATGTAATTGTCTCCAGCAGCTTTCCCACCACCATTGACAAATACTTGCAGCTGCTGGGTTTATCCTTAAATACATTTTGAGATGGATGTAATGGTTTTATAGATTTTTGTCATCACTCCATATCTAAGGAGGACTGGAAAACTGCAGCCAAGCCCTATACAATTTCCACTTTTCCTTCCCTTGGCTTCCTCACATACATCTTTTTTGATCCCGATGAATGATCAACTTTTAAGTTCAGCCACCCTGTCTAATATTTCCTCTTTTTCAATTTTTAGCTGTTCTACTACCTCTGCTCACTCCTCTTCTTATTGGTAAAGGCAGGTGTGTAGGACTTATTCAGTTGCTCTCTATGTCTTCTACACAAGTGGCACCATAATTAACCCATACCTGATCTCCTTTTGCTATTGGCAATGTCTCAAATCTGGCTCTCTGTCAACTCTGAGGAATGAATTTTAATTATTGTAGGTTGTGGAAGAAATCTTTTTTGTTATTTATTGCTCTTGTCTCACACTTGTGTGATGGCATGCCGACCAGATACTGGCATTAGTGCCTGTATTTTCCCATGGTCTGAATGACCCTTTGACTCTTGACCCAACCGACCTGGCTCTGCCTGATCTGCCCTGGTCTGAAATGCCTGTGCCGAAAACAGACAAGAATTCCAGCTTGGACTCAGTCCTAAAGCTGCAGAGACACACTGTACCTATTCACATTCATTATTTATAATTGTAGAAAACTTTTGGATTCCTTTTCACATTGGTTGCCAATTTTTTTCTTATTCCCTTTGTCCATCTGAGTTCCATTTTTATTGCCCTTCTGCACCTTGTATAATCTGCCTGACCCTGTCAAATGAGCCTTTTTTCTGTCTTTATTCTTATTCTCTAATTATCAAGAGAATTCGTGCTTTGGTTCCTTACCTTTTGTTTTGGAATGTTCCTGGACTGTACTCAAAGTTCAATATTTCTTTACAGTTTTGCTTACCAAAGACGGTGCAATTTACCAGGGACAAATCAGTTCTAAAATCAATGAAAACGACTATCTCCCAACTTCATCTTTTTAATTGCAACTGTTTCTTTTCCTTTACCAGGGCTAACTTAAACCTTATGACACTGTAATTACTGTTCCCTAATAGTTCCAAGATTTTCACCTGTTTCACCTCATTTCCAAGAATGAGATCCAGTAGCACCTCCTCCCTGATTGAACTGGACAAATACTGATGAGCGTTCATCCAAACACACTTTAGAAATTTTCCCGTACAAAACTGAAGTCTCATAGTAGCTTCCTGGCACAGTCTTTGATTTGTCAGCTCACAGTTCCATCAGTTTGTTTAGTACCATTTCCTGCATGACTGTCATTTCACTAAGTTCCTCTCTCCATTTCACCTCCTGACCTACAGCTAAACTTGGAATGATTTTTGTCTCCTCTTTGCAGGTGTAGTTGTAGTCCCAGAAGACATTCGTGAGATACAAATGAAGGTGACTCTAACCTGAAAGCCTCCACCTCAGGCAAGGGGCAAATTTAAGAAGGTAGATCCTTAATAGTGGCCTCAGCCTGTTTGGGCTTTGAAACCACACTGTTGGTGTCAATCTATATTCTAAGTCAGTGGCCTAGTGGTATCATTGCTCGACTGTTAATCCAAAGACCCAGGGAATTATTACCATGAGCATGAGTTTGAATCCCACTGTCGTAGGCGGTGAAGTTTGAATTCAATAAAAATCTGGAATTAAGGATCAAATGATGATTGTAAATGGACTTTTGGGGAAAAATTGTTTGGTTTACCTTTGTTAAGAAACTACCGTCCTTACCTGATCTGGTGGCCTTGTGACACCAGACCCACAGCAACATGGGTGATTCTTAACTGCCCTTTATGGATAAGCAATAAATGCTGGTCTTACCAATGATGCCCACATCCCAAATGAATAAGGAAAAGCCAGTTGAGCTGACTGCCCTGTATCTTCTACAGTGACAACAGAAGCAAAACATTTATTCATTACCTTATTATCTATTATCACCTGCACATTTTTACAGCCTTAAGGACCAATACTCACTTTACTTATTCTTTTCCTTTTTAAATATAAGTAGAAACTTGGGCTATTCATGTTTACATTCCTAGCTAGTTTCCTCAGATATTCTAATTTCTTCCCCCGATTAACCTATCGTCATTCTCTGACATTCATTACTTTCTGACCAACTAACTGATGTACCATTCATCTTTGTGCAATTGTAAACTTTTACCTGAAGCCTGTTGTATTCCCTAACTTCTTTATTTAATCAGAAGAGTGGGTCTTCTCTTTGGAATTTTTCTTTATAGTGGGAATATATTTCTGAGTATTCTGAAATATTCCATTAAATGTCTGTCAATGTGTCTTTATTGTTCAATCCTAAAGACTCAGCTGCCACTTCACATCAGCTAGTTCAGTTTTTACACCCACAGAGTTGTTTTTATTTAGGTTTAAAATGCTAGTCTTAGAACCAAACTTGTCCCTTTCAAACCTGATGGAAAGTTCAATTACATTGTGTATGCTGCTACCCAGAGGTGCCTTACTTTTGTGGTCATTAATTTAGTCTTGACGGATTACAAAATAATAAGTTTATATAACCTGCTGTCTGGATGGTTCCAAAATGTGCTTCTCTAAGAAACTATCTCAGAAGTATTCTGTAGAATCTTTATCCATGCCACTGTTATCAATCTGATTTTGACAGTTTACATGCAGATTAAAGTCACTATCTCCTTTCTCATACAATCATAGAGTTATAGAGATATACAACACAGAAACAGACTCTTCGGTCCAACTCCTCCATGACGACCAGATATCCTATATTAATCTACTCCCATTTGCCAGCATTTGGCCCATATCCCTCTAAACCCTTCTTATTCACATACCCCTCCAGGTGCTGAATCCTGCTCCCGTCTTCACAGTGAAATAGTTCCCAACAGCATTAGCAAACTGTTCCAAGAGGATATGAGGCTGGTTCTGTCCCATTGCAGCTGGATAATCCTGCACAGCTCCCCAAAATCAATCTCGATATCCTAGAAATCTAAAGCCCTCCTTCCTGCACTATCTCTTGAACCTTGTGTTCATCTGCTCCATCCTGTGTTTTCTATATTCACCTGCCCATGGTACTCTGGAGTAACCTGGAAAGTATTATCTTTGACACTGTGTTTGCTACTCTCTAAAAACCTGCCTGCAGGACCTTATCCCTCCTCCATCTGTGACATTTGTACTGGCGTATACCACAACATCTGACTGTTCACCATCCTCTCGCAGAATGCTCAGTGAGCTTATCGCCTTGGTTGCGGGTCAGGGTGTGACCCATCGCTGATGTCAAGGATGTTACAGCAATCCCCTCATGGGGCAAAATAGAATTAAAGCTCATAGTTTAGGCTAAAGGGTGGCAGATTTAAAACTAAGGTGAGGAGCAATTACTTCTCTGAAAGGGTCACGATTCTGTGGAATTCACTACCCCAGAGTGCGGTGGAGCCTGCAACACTTACTAAATTTCAGCAGGACACAGACAGAATTTTAATTAGTAATAGGTCAAAGGGTTATGAGGAGTGTGCAGGAAAGAGGAGTTAAGGCCTAGGTAAGATCAGCCATGATTGTATTGAATGGTGGAACAGGCTCAAGGGGTGAATTGCCTACTCCTCTTCCTGCTCCTTGTTCTTATTAGATTAGATTACATTACAGTGTGGAAACAGGCCCTTCGGCCCAACAAGTCCACACCGACCCGCCGAAGCGAAACCCACCCATACCCCGACATTTACCCCTTACCTAACACTACGGGCAATTTAGCATGGCCAATTCACCTGACCCTGCACATCTTTGGACTGTGGGAGGAAACCGGAGCACCCGGAGGAAACCCACGCAGACACGGGGAGAACGTGCAAACTCCACACAGTCAGTCGCCTGAGGTGGGAATTGAACCCGGGTCTCAGGCGCTGTGAGGCAGCAGTGCTAACCACTGTGCCACCGTGCCGCCCATGTTAAGACAAGTTTCAGTGTGATCTTTGTGGAATGGAGGAAGCCAGTGCTGTCAGCTTGGAAAATACATTGAAGCTGAACAGGAAGGATAATGAAGGGGATTTTAAGCAGACAGTTCCTGAAGACTGTAGTAACTTTGTTTCAGGATGACTTTCAGTGAGCTTTCATGTTGAATCACAGCATGACCAAAACCATGAAGATTAAAAATGATGCATTATTTGAGTTAATAAAACAATTGCCTTGCTGATCAGCTTCAGTAAATTACTAGGAGAATGTGAAGACTACAGAGTTGAGAATGTGGCGCTGGAAAAGCACAGCAGGTCAGGCAGCACCCAAGGAGCAGAAGAATCAACGTTTTGGGCTAAAGCCCTTCATCCTGATGAAGAGCTTTTGCCCGAAATGTTGATTCTCCTGCTCCTCGGATGCTGCCTGACCTTTAGTAAATTACTGCCTCTTTCTATATGTTTTACTTGGGGTAATAGGTAGGCAGGGAGGTTGGTTAAGTAAAGCACCCTGAGCACACCATCATTTAAATATAACAGCATAGATTAGCAGAGATTAGTTTATTTCCTGGGTGGCATTCAGCTAATGAACCCCCTCTCTACCAGATTTCCCTTGATCTATCATCATTAAAGCACTTGATATCAGGTTTGGATGAATGAAGGAAATTGCAGTTCTCCATTTATGAACAGTGTATAGTGGACAATATCCCTAAGTGAAAGGGTCCTTTGCTTGTCACAGTTCTTCAACATTTCCTAATTCATGCAATAGTCTCACATTCTGGCTTCAACACAAGAGGATTCTTTTGGAACAGAAAAGGCAGACGGAGCTCTGATAGACAGCAACTTAGGATCAAGCAGTGAATTATCAGTATTTTAGCTACCAGTATACTAGCGGCACTTCAGCAGTTTTCCTCTCAGTCTGATCAATGATTTCCAATGCCGCTTTTGCGAATTCAGGAGAAGCAAAAGAGCAGCACGCCATGGCCATACACTCCACTCTGCAGCCATCACTAATGGGTTTGCCTCGCCCTTCAAGTCTGGGTAATGCCTGTTTATATATACCATTAACCTTAATGCATTTAGTTGGCTTCAATAATGTCTGCTCTTCTTCCAACATCATTTCAGAATTTGATTTGATGCTCATATTGACTCGGGACATTGCTGATGTGACTCTGACACGTACTGCCAAATATGGTGCTTCGCATGTGCCCTAATGCGCAAAGGTAATTAATTCCATGACATTAAAACAAAATGATGTGGTCGGAAGTTAGATTTGTTAAGAAACAGCAGTTTGCATTTATGTAAAATTTACATGTGAAGAAATGTTGCATAGCGTTGCAAAGACACAAATGGAATGTATGGACCTAAATTATGTCCAATCATATCTTTCTAATGCTTTTCATTTCAGCAACATCCTTGATATTTTAAAGATTAAAAAATAATCTGACTTTCGGTGTTTAATGTGCTTCAGGTGCTCACAGATATGAAAAAAGAAAAAGAGGTGTTGAGAAAATTACTTTAATTTAAAATAAAAAATTCTGGAGATGACATCAGGTCAGGAGAGAAAGCAAGCAAACATTTTGAGTCTACATGACTCTTCATCAGGAGCTTCACCCACAAACATTGTATATTCCCACCCACCCTAGCCACACTAGCTCCTTAATTATTTTAACACATGCCTACTCTCAATTGCTGTCAACATGATTTCAGGATATAAATGGTTGAAGAAAGTGCTTTCAACATCAATCCATTCTGGCCACATGGACTCCTGCATTTGACTCAGTTACTTCAGATGGGAAGGCTCTTGTCTGAGATAGTGCATTGGAACTCAAACCCAGCTATTCCCGAAGTCATTTAAAAAGTTAAAGATTTTATAAGTACACAGAATTCCCAATTTATTTATTGTCAAGAATCAGGTTGACAGGTAGCATTTATATATACCATTAACCTTAATGAACTTAGTTTCCGTACTTATATAACTTTAGTGGTGTATACACACACATACACACACACAGTTTGACAGATGTGAAGCTCATTGATCTGCAGATTCCTGCTTTTGGGCTCTAACCATCTTTAAATAAGAGGTTGTATTTGTTACCTTCCAGTCTATTAGAACACTCCCCAAATCAAGGGATGTTTGGAAAATTAAGACCCAATGCAACAATGATCTTGCTCCTTTGAAATCCAATAATGAAATCTATTAGCACTTGGACATTTGCCAGCTTGCAGTTTAGTATCACTTCTCTGATGATTATGATTTTCCTGAATTCCTGCCTCTCTTCCGTTTCATGTTTAAAGTTGCTTCTGGTATGTTACCTGGTAACCTTTATGGTGAAGGCCAAGGCAAAATATCTGTTCAATTCACCTGCTTTCTATTTGGGTTCCAATAGTAATTTGACAATCTCACTTTCTACAGGACAGCTATTTGATTTGTTAACTCTTTTCTTTTTAAATTATTTCTCAAATCTTTTCCTGTCTGTGTTTATATTTCTTACTAGCTTTCTCTTGTACTTAGGTGTTTCACTCCTTGTTAATTATTAGATTAGATTAGATTAGATTAGATTACATTACAGTGTGGAAACAGGCCTTTCGGCCCAACAAGTCCACACCGCCCCACCAAAGCGCAACCCACCCATACCCCTACATTTACCCCTTACCTAACACTACGGGCAATTTAGCATGGCCAATTCACCTGACCTGCACATCTTTGGACTGTGGGAGGAAACCGGAGCACCCGGAGGAAACCCACGCAGACACGGGGAGAACGTGCAAACTCCACACAGTCAGTCGCCTGAGGCGGGAATTGAACCCGGGTCTCCGGCGCTGTGAGGCAGCAGTGCTAACCACTGTGCCACCGTGCCACCCACATGAATTATTTTCTTCATTCATTTCTGTTTTATTTATATTGTGTCCAATCTTCTGATATGTGGCCTTTATACAATGATACACTTTTGCACAGTGGTATGCTCTATTGACCTATCCTTTAACCTAATTTGCCAATTCATTTTTGCAAGCTCTGCTTTCGTACTGTCATAATTGCCCTTATTTATATTTTAAGTTAGTCTCAGACCCACCACTCTCTTCATCAGATAGCATGTAATATTCAATCATGTTATGGTCACCGTTACCCAGGGATGCCTTCACCAGGAGATCATTAATTAAAACAATTTCATTGCACAGGACCAGATCCAATATAACCTATTCTCTAGTCAGCTCCAGAACTTGATTTTCTAAGAAATTGTCTGGAAACATTCTATGAATTTCATATCTCGACTTCCTTTGCTCAAGTGACTTTTCCAGTCCATATGTCGATTGAAATATCCCATGATTATTGTTGTACCTTTCTGACAAGTTACAATTTTTTTATACTTCACCTTATATTTGATTACTCTTAAGGGGCCTTTATCCCACTCTCACATGCGAAATGAAGCCAAAACATTTTCACATCTGGGTTTCCTTAATTTGTGTCTTCCCTCTGTGCTGATATCATCATTAACTAACAAAGCCAACCCTCCACCTTTCCTAGCTTCCTGTTCTTCCTTACTGTCCTGTATCCTTCAAGATTCAAGTTACAATCCATGTTATCCTGCAGACATATCTCTGTGGATGCAAGCAGATCATGCTTATTTATTTCTACTTGTGCTCTGAGTTCATTTATTTTGTTTCTGATGTAATGTGCATTCAGTATAGAGTGTTTTTTTTAAAATCCTTTCATGCTTTTTCTAAATTCTAATCTTATTTGTTGTTTATTCCTAAATGTATACTTTCTATCCATGCCATGGTTTGTTTCCCATTTCCCATATTAATATCTTTCTCCTTGGCCCTTTACTTTGATATACCACATCTTCCCAAATTGATTCCTTACCCTCACAGTTTAAAGGCTTCTCTGCTTCCCTAGTTTTGCAGCTGGCCAGAATATTGCTGCAGCATGGAAACCATCCCATCAGTACTGATCCCTCCTTCGTCAGTACTGGTGCCCACGGTTCATGCATTAGAACCTACTTCTTCAACACTGTTATTTTGTGAATAACGTGTGACAATGATTCATAAGAACATTGGAGCTGGAGATAACCATTCAGCCCTCCAAACCTATTTCAGCATTCAATTAACCATGACTGATCACCCACTTCAATGCCTTTTCTCGCACTTTTCCCATATCAGCTGATCATTTAGAAACTGGTCAAATTGAATAATGAAAAGCTTGAAAGACAGAGATTCACCACTTTCTGGCTGGGGAAATTGCAAACATAGAAGAAAGTGAGGACTGCAGATGCTGACGATCAGTCGAGAGTATGGTGCTGGAACAGCACAGCAGGTCAGATAGCATCTGAGGAATAGGAGGACCGATGTTTCAGGCATAAGCCTTTCATCAGGAATGGGCTTATGCCTGAAACGTTGATTCTCCCGGATGCTGCCTGACCTGTTGTGCTTTTCCAGCACCACACACTCGAATTCCAAAGATACACAAGTGTCTGAAATAATCAAAAATCCCCTCTTGGTCCCAAATGATTTCCCCCTTAATCTGAAATTGTGGCTCCTTGCTGTAGACACCTAAATAGGGAAAACACCTTACCTGCATCTCCCTATTTATCCTTTTAAATATTTTGAAGATTTCAATGAGGTCATCCTTCATTCTCCGAAACTCAAGAGAATATAGGTTGGGTTTTCCTTATCTCCCTTTATGGAACAGTTCTGGCACCCTGGAGACAAGTTTGTTCAAGATGTGATGCACTTCCTCGATGGCAATAAGATCCTTCATAAATTAAGAGAAAAAAGTATTGCACACATCATTACAGCTGTGGTCTAAACTATATTTCGTATAATTGCAGCAACCCTTTTCTTTTCCTGTGCTCAAATCATCTCATGATAAAAGCTAACATTTCATTAGCCTTTCTAATAGCTTGCTGCACCTGCATGTTAGCCTTCAGTGACATCATTGATAGGACACCTTTGTTTGGCCATATCACCTAACCCCTTATCATTTAAGAAATACGCTCTATATCTGTCCCAACTACCAAGTGGATTACCTCAAGTTGTTACATGTTATATTCCATCTGCCACTCACTCAGTCTGTCTAACTGCTTTTGAAGCCACCTTGCAGCTAGATCCACCAATTGCTATTAAACAACTCTGTTAGTAACATGCTCAAAAAGTCAACTACAGGTTAATCAAATATGATTTTATTTTTAGAAATCCATGATGGCTATGCCCAATCAGAACAATATCATCAAAATAATTGCATCCTTTAACATAGTTTCTTGCATTTTCCCTACTCCATCTTTGCAACAGTCCCTAGAACCAAGAATGACTTTCTTCCACTCCAGTGTTGTGGAATACTCCCACTTATCTGAATGAACTTGAACAAAACTCAAGAAGCTTGATACCATTCAAGACAAAAGCAGCCTGCTTGATGGGAACACACCCACAAACATCCCTTTCCTTCATCACTGGCACTCAGTCGCAACTGTGTGTACTATCTACAGAATGTACTGCAGAAATTCACCAAAGATCCTGAGACAGCACCTTTCAAACCAATGACCATTTCCATCTAAAAGGACTGGGGCAATGGATACATGGGAAGAACGCCTCCTGCAAGTTCCTCTCTAACACACACACACACTATCCTCTTAGAAATATATCACCATTTCTTCACTGTTGCTGTGTCAAAAGTCAGGATCTCCCTCTGAATGGCATTGTGGGTCTACCGACAGCACACATACTGCAGCGGTTCAAGAAGGTAGCTCACTACCACCTTCTCAAGGGCAACTAGGGATGGACAATAAATGCCCAGGTCCCATGAGTGAATAAAAAAGAAACATCTGGTGGAAGAACAGTATACCATGGGACATTTAGGATGCCTTAATTACGATCAGTTTCCAAATGGTGATAAGAAAATTTTTGTAACTACAGATTTGTTGCAGACATTGTAAAACTCCTCCTCGATTGTCTCTTCCCAGTGGCTGAAGATCTCCTTCCAGATGCATAAAGCAGGTTCTGGCCATCAAGAGGCATGGTACACATGGCCTTCACACCAAGATTTGTTCACAACAGTACAGAAAGCAGCAGAAATCTCTTTCCCCATTACTGCTGGAAGACTGACAGGGCTGTGGTTCCCATGTTCACCTTCTATTCTCTCTCCACCTTCTGAAATATTCCAGAATCCGTAGAATGTTTGATAGACATCACAATGCACCCACTTTCCCCATGGTTAACTCTTGCGATGTAAACTATCATGTCCCTTAACACAATCTTCTTTTCATAATCATTTCTTACAATTCTCCCAAATTCTTTTGATTTCTGATTTTGGGAGATTTTTGGTATCTTCCTCAGTGAAAGTGGATGCAAAGTAATCATCTAGCTTCTTTGCTATTTCTCTACTCCCCTTTATAAATTCTCCATATGTTGCATCCACACTTCTGTGAACCAAGTATTTCATTATTACATCATATAGAACATCCTACATTCACATTTTATTCCATTTTTTAAATTGGTTTTTGGTTCACCATTACTATATATATTCTAAAAATTCCCCAATCTTCAGAATTAATATTGATTCTGGCAACTTTATGAGCTTTTTCTTTCAATCTTATACAATACTTAATTTCCTTTGTTAGTCACGGCTCACTATTTTTTTCTAGCCATGAAGTAATGTATAGTTACTGTAAAATTGATGATAATTCTTTAAGAGTATTTATTACCCATGTGCTAAGATGGGTATTTTAATGTATTTTCCCAATCCATCGCAACAATTTGCCCCTCATTCAAATATATTACCCTAGCTTTAGATTATCCCTCTCACTTTTACCATACTTTGGTCACTCATCCCCAAAAGGTTCTTTTGTAACAAGATCATTAATTAGCCCATTTTAGTTACAAAAATCTACATCTAAAATAGCCTGCTGACCAGTTGATTCCTCAACATACTGCTCTAGAAAACTAATCCTAACACACTCCAGAAATATCTCATCATCTGCAGCATTAGTGCTCATTAAATTTATTCAGTCTAAATGCAGATTGTGGTCACCATGGTTATTATCTTACACATTGTTCGTTGTTCTCTGATCTTTTGATAAATACCATGACCTACACGATGACTACTGATTGATGGCCTGTAAACAAACCTACCGATGATGGCTGCCCTTCGTTGTTTAGTAGCTCAATCCAGGCAGATTCTAAATCCTAATCCTGCCTCACTAATGTACTGATCCCATCCCTTCCTATCAGCACAACACCACCTCCTTTTCCTTTTTGTCTATTCTTCCTAATGTCAAATAGCCATGAATATTCAGTTCCCAGTCAGATTCATCAATGTGAGATAGTCTAACTCAGAAATATGGGAGGCTTGCTGTGGTGCAGTTACTGGAATATTAGTCTCATTCAATCTTGAATGTCAAATGCAGATGAATATGTTTATTCTGACATTATTGCTCAATAATAAACTTTGATTAATTAATTTCTCTGTCAGAGTGATGTATTAGCCAGCACCTTATTTGCATATCAATACTTTATTAGAGCTGTCCTGCCTTGCACAAAGTTTAGTTTGAAGTGATAGATCTTGTTTTCATTATGATGATAATAATGCCCATTACAATCTATTGCAGTATCTTCCTTTGTTAAATTAGGAAGAATGGGGTCATATTTAGGGACTCAAATCTCAGCAGTTTATTGATTGTGTGGGGGAAGAATACAGGTTTACTTTTGCTGAAGTGATTTTGTAACTCCATTACTGGCCAATATAAGGTGTCCCACATCCTTCCCTAGGGGCATTAACCATCAGTTGATATGATCCAGTCTAAGCCATTGAGCTCACACTTACCATATTGATCTAAAATAAGGAAGGCATTCCACTTAAATATTCAAGATAAACATTCTGGCAGAAATTAATTAAGGAGTTAGATTTTGAAATTGTATAATAGTTTAAAAGATGTGAGAGTAAATTGGCATGATTTGATCTTAGAAATAAAAATTGAAAGAAATTCATATGAGATCATGATCTACTCCAATGCCTCATGAAGAAGTAGATTTTGATCCAATATTTATTTAAAGCGTGTAATGAGTATTGCCATGTTTTGTGTTGATTGTTTAATTTTCCAATTACAAAATTATGCGATACTGATGTCTTTAAGATTTGAAAAAAGAACGTGTGAGCATTAAAGCATACCATGACATGTTCAACAAACATTGAAAATAAATAATATTTTATTGGACAGCTTATTGTATATTTTTATTAATAATAGGAAAGTCATAAAGATTATAAAAGAGCAGTTTTGATATTCAATCTTGCACATAAATTTTTGATAAATGTTAAGAGTTTTCGAGAAATGCTTCATATTTCTTTCCCTCCACAGGACTCATTGGATGAGCAAATGGTTTTTTATGTCATTTGTGCATACACAGCACGCAATTAATTTTTAATTCCAAAACATTTGACTTTAATATCTTTGTACAAATATATTAATAAGATTAATATATCTGCAAAAGTTTGCTTCATGTAGAAAACATTAATTCTTCATGAAGTGCTATTTTGAGAAATCTTGTAGTTTGAGAGACACTTTCTTTCCTAAAGATTAATTTTTTCATCCTCTTTTCTAAACACAGTTTTAAACATAGTGTTTCTCTTGCATTTTACATGATTCTGGGGTTTGCAGCCCTTGCCTGTCAAGTCACTTCAAATCACTCGAATTCATTGGAACAGTTCTGTGCTGCAGGTTTCATGACCCAGGATGTGAAATTTCTGCATGAAGTATTCCTGAAGAGACAGAAGGCAGCAGTGTGTGCTGTAGGTTAATTAAATGAAAACACAAAATGCATTGTTTCTTTTATCTAACGTGCACTTAGACATTTCTGTGGACACTTAAATGAATTATTATTTGAACTTTGATGTCTATTCCTCTGTGCACAGCCCTGTGAATCGGTTTTATTTAGGTTGGCAAATCAATTATTTTAAAAACTAATTATTCTTGATGTGGGATTCAGCAAAAATAAAAGCTGTGATTATGGTCACATGATGAAACACAAACTATTGTAACAAACCACTACTTGGTTGAGTGAAGAAATGATGAATCACAATTTCGAAGAAGTAATGCCTTCACAGGTTGTTTTCACTGTTGGTTAGCCAATGGTATATTTGGTATACCCTTGTTAGTTTAGTTTGCTGCCTGTACCCCTTGGGGCAGCTCAAGTCAAACCAAAGCAATTCAGAAATTAAACAATTCGAAGCATATTCAGAGATTACAGTCATATAGTGTCAGGTTTGGCTCAGATGTACTGAAACAATATTCTGTCGGATATAAATAAACAATTAATTTTGTTGCAATCATTAGTTTTCTTGGGCCATTTGCAATGGTATGTTGGCCATAGATTATATATTTATTGTGTTTCTAGCTAGATAACATTTGGATTGGATGTTGAATCAAATTTATTATATCTAATTTAGTAGATGGTTGCCCTGAAAGGGAAGGAGGTATTTCACAAAATCCATTGTATTGATAGAGTCATAGAGTTATGCAGCATGGAAACAGACCCTGTGGCCCAACATTCCCATGTCAATCAAGGTTCCCAAGCTAAACTAGCCCTATTTTCCTGTAATCCAATTTCACTATACCTTTTCAATCAGTGGTGTATCTCCTAAATCTTCCGAGCCAGTTATTCCGGCCCTAATTTGCACCTAATTTTCCACCCAGTCTTTTTACAGACTTCAGGATTCAACTTGAACACTCTCCTTCATTTTGATTATACTCCTTTCCCATCTCCTGTTGTCTTGATGGCTTGGGTTTGTTTTCAGCAGAGCTGACCTATCTTTGATTATTCACACCAATCATTTACAAGTATTTTATATCTGGCTTTGTCCGATATTACCATTTGCATTCCCTTTGTCTTATCCACTGGGCACCTTTGGCATCTACTCTTCTTACTTCTCTGTGGGGTACTGGGCAGATTCAGCTTGCCACTTGCTCCAAAATACTTCCATGTTGCACACTTCCAAACCACAGCCCAGCATACGACCCATGGGCATCAGCTACCGTCATGTCTCACCACAGACATTGACATTTGGCACCTGCCAATCTATTGTGAGCATCCTGGTGCTTTTGCAATGCATTTGCAGTTTTGATTAGACAGGCTAGCATGGCAAGATGCACTGACAGATAGCAGTGAAAAGCTACAGCATGCAGACAGGCAGGAAGACAGCCCATAGACTGGACCAGACTGCATCTCAGAACTAATCACCTACGCTTTCAGAGTTGATTCACTTAGCATGTACCTGCATTCTTGGAGCATCCATGCCAGCCCATGTCTTGCCAAGCCAATTAGTGCAGTCACCCATCTAGGAAGTTTGCTTTGCTGGTCAGCAGTCTTTGTCCAGGAGGCATACATCTTGCTGTATGGCAGTGTGTTCTGTCAATCTCACACCCACATCAAATAGGAGCAGCTTATGAGACAAATACACTGCAAGGGCAGCAAGCAGGCAGCCTTGCCAAAGAGATGTCCAAATCTTAGGGATATAGTCTCAATGAAGTCCATGGACGTACATGTCATTCAGAGGTCCTAGCTCAGGTCCTCGCTCAAAGGCAGCCTCCGATACCAGTCTGGGGATTGGCTGCAGTCAGGGCTCAGGGCATTGTGGTCTCAGCCAGGGTCCACGGGAATGGTTCATGGTCAATCCTGTTGTTCCATATTGGCCAGTCTGGGGTTGGGCTAGTGCAGCTGGGGGAAGGTAAAGCAATTACTCAGGGATTTGGGTGGTCCTACGCTGGAGCTGTCTTGTTTGGTCATTGAAGTGGGAGGGCCATGATCTGTCGATCAGATCCAGAATGTAAAGGCAAAGTGGGTGTGCAGGTTTGAAGATCAAGAGTACACAATGAGGAAGAAGAACTGTTGCAACCAGACTCGGAATGGGTGAGGCAAGTAAGGGAGGGGGCTACAGCACACACTCATGTTAAGGTTTATAAAGGAAAAGAACATTACACACAACCCATTTACTGTATCTGACACAGACCTGTTGTGGCCCTTTTTGCTGGCACTCCAAATCAATGCCTCTGTCTCTGCATTACACCTTCCTGACAAAGACGTTGTGGGCCAAACTCATTGGAATTTACACTATTGAGCACAGTGGCTGTATAAGAAGAGGGATGTTGGAAGATGAGGGACCAAAGGCTCAGAATGATCTAATATCATATTACACACATTGACTGTCTTGAATCCATATGATGCAGGAGTGCAGACCTCCATTCAAGGCACCACATCTGCCACCAAGAAGTGATATGGAGATATAATAATGTCTTTTGGCCCTACACAAAGAGACTAGCAACTAGACATACAGTGAAAGCACATTAATTTCCACAGAAATATTCAGGATCATTAACAATTCAATGCCACCCATAACACCATACAGCACACAATAGGTCTTCCCCTTCCGCCAACTACTCTTAGTGTACTCCCTGGTTCTGTAGGTGGGGTGGAGGGAGCTGTTCAGCAGTGGAGTCCAGTGGCTATGGACATCTAAGCAGAATCCCCTGGGAATACTTGTGACCGGATGTGCCGAGGATCTTCTTGCCACAGGTAGGTGGTAACACTACTCGGAGTGAATGTTTAAGGGTGACAGGGGTCCAGGCAAGGACCTGGACATCCCTGGCTGGGAGGGGACCAGGCAATGACCTGGCCATCCCAGGTGTATCCTGAGTGTTGACTTCTGATATGCCTGTGTGTGATTTCTTTACTAGCTGGGGACCTCCTGGCACCGCCCTGTCTCCTCGTGAGGAAAGGCACTAGTAGTCTGTGCCAGTTTCCCAGCTCCCTTTTGCTGCGCCTTCAGTCCTGAGGACCAGTGGCTGAAGTGTGGGTGTGTGCACCTCTCCAGCAGACTCTGATGATGCTAGGCCTGGCTCTCCATGGCAATCACCAACCCGCCCATGAAGGCAGACAGACAGTCACATGACTCACTGCTCTGCTGCAGCTTCTGGTCAATGAGGGCATTTGCCTCCCACATCGCTGTCTGCTCCTGTGCATGTGGATGAAGTCCCTGATTGTCAACACCGCAGGCTCCTCTCCTGCCTGTGCCAGAGCAGGAGCCTAGTCTCCGGCAGTCCCTGAGTGCCAGCAGCCTGGGCCATGTCTTCCTCAGCCAGTGGAGGAGCTGTCATAGTGAGGTGCTCACTGAATTGCGCTCCCACACTCTGTGTCCAAAATTTGCATTGAGGTCTCAGTATCTGAGCTGGTAGGAGGTGCAGGAGGCAAGGAGATGATTTCTCTAAGGCTCAGTACTCTCAGGGAACCTTGCCTGAGCACCTCCCAGCCAGGAATGGCCAGGTCCTTACCTGGCACGGTGGCTCAGTGGTTAGCACTGCTGCCTCACAGCGCCAGAGACCCGGGTTTGGTTGCAGCCTTGGGTGACTGTCTGTGTGGAGTTTGCACATTCTCTCCGTGTCTGCATGGATTTCCCCTGGGTACTCCGGCTTCCTCCCACAGTCCAAAGATGTGCAGGTCAGGTGAACTGGCCATGCTAAATTGCCCAGTGTTCAGCAATGTGTAGGTTAGGTGAATTAGTCAGGGGTAAATGAATAATAGGGTAGGAGAATGCATCTGGGTGGGTTACTATTCGGTGGATGAGTGTGGACTGGTTGGGCCAAATGCCCTGTTTTCACACTGTAGGGATTCTATGATTCAACCTCAGAGGTGAGATCTGGGGGAACCATGCGGTTCTCCCCAGAGGTCATTGAGGAAATGGCTGTACACACAAGAAAGAAGATGTTGCAGTCAGTGGTTAGAAGCTGTGTGCAATGAATGAGACTGACAGCAGGTTGATGTACACTTACTGGAATCACAATCTGGGCTACACACATGGAGAATGAAGACTGCATCACTTTCTCTTTGCCTTTTCCTGATTTTTGACTGTGGACTGAAATGGGAAAAAAGATTATTTTAAAAACCAAAGATTTGTGGAAAGGTTTACTGCACTTTTTAAGAGCAAGCTACCTAATATAGAGGAATCTCGATTATCCGAAGGACACAGGCCGAGAGTATCTCATTCGGTTAATCGAATTCCGAATAATCGAATACCGGATAACATAATTTCGCCAAACTTGCAATCTTGCTGGATAATCTGATATTTGGATAATTGAATGCTGGATAATTGAGGTTCCTCTATACTCATTGCAAGTGCAGATTGCATAACTGCTTGTTCAAGCAGTGGGGTCACATTTAGTTACAGATGGGCTGGAGCCGGGGAACTGTGTCTGAAGGGAAATCAGCTGGTAATAAGTTGCTCATTAGTCTATGGACTAGTGACCAGTTATCAATCACAAAGCTTTTCTCCCTGCCAACAAATAAATGATTTGCTCCCAGGTGGCTGAATGATTTGGACGGTGTGAATGTTTGAGAGAAACCATCAGACCTCTGGAAGGGAAAGAATTGTTTTTGCTTTCTTGGGGAGTTTGCATGTTCTCCCTGTGTCTATGTAGGTTTCCTCTGGGTGCTCCGATTTCCTCCCACAATCCAAAGATGTGCAGGTTAGTTGAATTGGCCATGCTAAATTGCCCATAGTGATCAGGGATGTGCAGGTTAGGGGCATTAGTTAAGGGTAAATATAGGGTAATAGAGTAGGGAAGTGCATCTTGAGAGAGTCTTCAGAGGTTCGGTGTGGACTTGTTGGGCTGAAGGGCCTGTTTCCACACAGTAGGGATTCAATGATGATTTTACGATGCTCTGCAGTTAAAAAAAAGTCTTAATCCTTAACAAAACACATTCTTTTCCTCTCAGCAGTTGCTTTAAGCTGTGGCTCTTAATCAGTAAGCCAGAGACTTTATAAGTGTGAACCAGCCACACTGTGTCTTCGAGGTAAAAATGAGGACTGCAGATGCTGGAAATCAGAGTCTAGATTAGAATGGTGCTGGAAAAGCACAGCAGGTCAGGTAGCATCCAAGGAGCAGGAAAAAGCCCTTCATCAGACATTGTGTCTTCTGCAGAAAGTATCTAGGGAAGGAGGAACAAGGGGCAACACATTTTGGCAAGCCAAGAGGACTATCTAAGTGTATCCTATGAACAGGGATCCTTGAACTGCCTTCCCAGTCTCTCATCGCACACATTTTTTGGGTCTGTATCTGTGTATGCGTGTGTGTGTAGAGGGGGAGTTTATAAGAAGGTTAGAACTTTAAATAGTAAAGTTGTATGAGGATGGTTCATGACTGATGACCTGTAACTGGAATCTATTACAATAAATAGTAATTTTTGTTAAGTACAGAAACTTGTTCCATGCTTTTTGTCAACCTAAGTCTAAAAGGAAAGTAAAGTAAATTGTGGAATTTTATGTACTTTATAAAATCTTTACCATTTGTAACAACTCTGGGAGCAGATTTCCAGGCATTACCTCAATGAAGCTGAAACCCAAGAGGCAAAGTGTGCATGACCCTCACAGTAAGCCAAATCCAAGGAAAGTGCAGAGAGCTACAATAAACATCATATCTGACTTTTTTGATTCCAAAACGGACCAAGATTTGGTCACCCAAGAAGGAGCATAGAGGGTTTTCCACAAAAGAAATTCATTACCATCCACTCCCTGCTGCAAGGCACTTTAAACTGTGAGCCTTACCAATGGATTGACAATAGATCCAAAAATTATAGAACCAGCAAGGCTGTGTAATTATACCAATGTTTTTTTCCATCTTCCTCACTGTAACACTCCACCTCACATCCATGAAGACCCCTGTTGGAGTGGGGCTTCTCTATTGGAGGAACAGGAAACGTTTCAACCTGCATTGCCTCCAGTTCAGAATGGAGCCCACTCCAACCTCATCCAGCTGCATCCATGTACACTCAGAAGGTCAGCTCCAAGCCATCATCAAGGGACTTAGGAAGGGTTTGGAGGGATATGGGCCGGGTGCTACCAGGTGGGACTAGATTGGGTTGGGATATCTGGTCGGCAGGGATGGGTTGGACCGAAGGGAGGTGCTCAGGCAAGGATCCCTGAGAGTATTGAGCCTTAGAGAAATCACCTCCTTGCCTCCTGCACCCCCTACCAGCTCAGATACTGAGACCTCAATGCAAATTTTGGCCACAGAGTGTGGGAGCGCAATTCGGTGAGCACCTCACTGTGACAGCTCCGCCACTGGTTGAGGAAGACACGACCCAGGCTGCTGGTTCTCAGGGACTGCTGGAGACTTTATGACTTGTGCTAAAGAGGCAGATGCCAAAGATCTGCTGCCAGCATATTCCCAACACACAACACTGTCCCCCAAAAGTGTCCTTTTACTGAGTGCAAACATCAATGATGAAATTCAACATTGCGTCCAGTGCAACAGAACAACCTTTGACCATTTGAGGAAATAAGTGTTAAATGCTAAGTTCTCAAAATCATTCATCTACTTTATCCTTTGATTCTGTACACACTTGCACATGATACTGGAAGCAGGCTGGAGATTACTGTAATGGAAGTTGTGCTTGATAACTTTCAACCGTGCTGCTCAAATTCTGATTGCAAGACCACATCCTCCTTTCACCTCAGTCATTGGTATCAGTGTGGATCACCAACCTCTGGCTCTTCACAAAAATAAATCAATTAATTTCAGACTTGAGATATGAATATCCCTTATTTCGCAACTGCGTGTCCTAGTTCAAGATTCTCCCGTGACAGAAAACATCGTCTCAGCATCAACCCTTTCAAGACCCTCTCAGGTTCTCATATGGATAAATAAGATCCTGCTCATTCTAAGCTCCAATACACTTAGGCCCAAATTGCTGTTTAGATTACATTACAGTGTGGAAACAGGCCCTTCGGCCCAACAAGTCCACACTGACCCACCGAAGCGAAACCCACCCATACCCCTACATTTACCCCTTACCTAACACTACGGGCAATTTAGGATGGCCAATTCACCTGACCCTGCACATCTTTTGGACTGTGGGAGGAAACCGGAGCACCCGGAGGAAACCCACGCAGACACGGGGAGAATGTGCAAACTCCACACAGTCAGTCGCCTGAGGCGGGAATTGAACCCGGGTCTCAGGCGCTGTGAGGCAGCAGTGCTAACCACTGTGCCACCGTGCTGTATCTTTTGCCATGAGAAAACTCTTTGTTCCAGGAATCAACCTTGTGAAATGATGCAGAAATGCAAGTAGATATTCCTTAAATAAGGAAATGAAAACAATGTATATTGCTTGAAATGTGGTTTTACCTAAGCACTGTACAGTTACAGTAAGACTTCCTTACCTTAATGCTCCAGCAACCTGTGCTAAAGGCCAACATTCCATTTGCTTTCCAATTAATTGTTTACCAACCTGTTAACTTTTTGTGATTATTGATGAAAACACTGCAGTTTTCTGTAGTTTATCTCTATTTAGATAATATTTTGCTTTTCTGTTCTTCTCTATCAAAATGGACAACCTCACATATCACAGATTGTACTCTGTTTGTTTTATTTTCCATTCGCTTAACACATCATTACCAAACAGCATGGAGGGGACAGAGTCTCAGCTACCTCCGAGAGCTCCACGTCAGCCTTTTTTCAAGGAGGATGCTATACCTTGTGCCACTTAGGCACTTGACCAGCCATTGCCTGATCTTCCTCTGGGATTGAGGACCTTCGGAAATCCTACATGCCAGGAGCTGCCAGTCAATCAGAGGCTGGTAGCTCAATTGAATGGCACTGCCACCAAGGAGGCAGTGGTTATTCTTGGTATGCCTCTCACCCAAAGTGAAACAGGAACATAACTGGACTCCATGGAAGAAGGAGTGGTTGGGGTATGGAGAATATTGGGAGGAGTTAGGAATTTATCAACGAATGCATGATGGTATAATTCCGTCCCCAAGGCCGGTTCTTTGGTAGGACGCTGAGAGACCTTTCAACAACTTCACACAGTTTTACATGTAATGTTCATTGCGTGGTGAGCCCTCCAACGAATAGTGGATGGATACTTGTAGTGGTCACCACAGGAGGTCTTTCTGTTAACTGCCCACTGAAGGGCCTCAGTTGTTAGCAGTGTAGGAAGGATGTCTTCACCATAGATTTATCATGGGCTCGACATGAGAAAGTGCCGGGATTTCCATCCATCTCATTTCTGATGGATTAGATGCCACTTGTCACCAAACTTGCTAAGGGAGATGAAACAAGGTTCGACCCTTTATGTCATAATCAAAACTTGCTTTTGCACTGATCTCTATATCACCAACAGTTCTGGCTACAATATACTTTGTCCCTTCAGTTAAAACATCCATATAGATTGCAAACAGTTGAGAGCCCACACTGACCCCCGTGGCAAATCATTAGTTACTGTTACATTCCAGTTAGGAGCATTATCATTTTACAGACAAGTCCGAGTTTTCAATAATCACTGGAATAAAACTAAGCCACAAGATTCCAGGTTTTTTAAAAAAACTAAACACAAACTTTATTGTACAATAAAGTGACGTGAAACAAAACAAGCACTTCATATCAAAGCTTATAAAAACTTATGCTAAGTTCAGTTCGACATTTTACTTCACCCCCCTCCATAGCTCTTACCCCCAACCCCAAGAGATCATGTTCAAAATCTTGAAGATTCGTTTATTTTCCCTGGACAAACACAAAATATGTGCTTGGGTCCACCAAGATCTGATTTCTCTTCAACCTTCCAGCTATTCTCCGAGGTATGATATTTCATGTAATTTCTTCCATTAGCTTTTGGCTAGGTGACCCTCAACGTTCTTTTACAACCTCAAAATTCTGGATTGCAGAGATCAAGCACAGGCCTCCTTGCTAAAAACATCAGAAAACACCTTATTGGTTTCAATATCCTCCTGCTGCGGTTTCAAATTGCAACAATGCTGATTACTTCCAGAACTTCCCTGCAACAAAGTTTCATTGGGAGGATTACAATGAATTTTTTACTTTTGCTTCAAGTTAAATAAACCTTCAAGTAATTTTTTTCCCCCATATCAATTTTGCCTGAATACCAGCTCCCAATTTCAGGTTGAATAATTGAAGGTAGATCTGACATTTACTTCAGAAGAAGGTCTGGTTTTATCTTAGGACTTTCAAGGAGCTACAAGCTACATGAGATCCAATCCTTTCACAGTCTCTTTGTTGTTTTCTCAAGATCAACCAGTTTTCTTGATGGCTGCCTGTTCTTAGCTGCTTCCCTCAATCTGTTTCTCCTGCTGGCTATGCATCCCCTAAGTGGAACTTAAACTAAATATCCCATCAAGTTTTACCCATCACAGGAGCAATCTTACATGTTCCCAGATGAGAAATACAAATTAACAGCCTGTCGATAAAGAGGAAGGGGAAGAGAGAAGTGTACAAGGGGCCCATCGGTGTGATGGCTAACAATGGTATGTTGATAGTTTGTTTTATTCAGAATATGATGTCAGTTGTTTCTTCTTTGCACAAACCCTTGTTTTCAGCATTCGTTTACATGCATTTGGAAAGGCAAGGACTGATTCGGGATGGTCAGCGTGCTGGGAGGTCATGTCTCCCAAACTTGATCGAATTTTTTGAATAAGTAACAAAGAGAATTGGTGAGTGCAGAGTAGTAAACATGATCTATATGGACTTCAGCAAGGCATTTGATCTCATGGAGTACAGGGAGAACTAGTCACCCTCAGTGTTAACATGGCACTGAGACTCCCAACAGCACCTTCTCCTTTCTCAGTGCCCATTGCATCAGATCCACAAGCATCACACTGTGCTGGGTCATTACTCAAGCCATGCACATAGATATAGACCCTCCAAACTCCAGCTCCCTTCCCCAGTCTGCTCCCCCAATTCCTTGTCTGTGTTTATTTCTGCAACAAGTAGGCAATGGGGCAACCATGGCCTAATCCCTCGAGTAACCTGACTTGGAGTTACTGGGCAGACCCTTGGCTGGTGGACACATGTGTCTCCAAAGCTGCCACACCTTTCCCCAGATCCGTCCCTATGGAGACAGAGGTCGAACTGTGACCCACTCCCTGGTCACCTGTGTAAGACTGGATGCCTTGTCCAAAGTCCAAGACTGGTCTGGGAGACTACACTTGGCCAAATGTGCTGGTGGTCTCCACTGCATTCCCCGTGGATTACCTTCCTAAAACTCTTGGACATGTTGCACTGTTTGCTGCAGATGCCATGTGTTTGGGGTAAAGACTGCTGCCATGTCAGCACATCATCGAAAGACAAGATGCACACATTCATGACTGAGGGTGACAGCACTGTACAGCTATCTACTAGGTTGTTCACTGCATCCATTAACATTACAAGGCACAGCAGAGCAAACAAAACATGCTATGGGCATATTGTTATGCATCAGGTGAGAACCAGGGAGCAGCCCTGGTAGGCAGCCTGGACCATGCCAAGACTGAGTTCCTGCCCCCATCCGGCTACTGTACCAGATGCAGCTATATGCTGCTGGTCACCAGTATTCCCTACTCAATAGGTTTGCCCTTGCAGGGCCCACTACTAGGGCATTTGTGGATGCCAGGATGTTGGCAGTGTCCTTGAAAGTTGAGTGCCAATGAACCTGGTGGAAGGGTACGTGGGGATGGTGCTCATGAATCATGTTGTTCTCTGCAAATTGACCATGGGAAATATGGAGGTTATTCAGAGAAAGTGACAACCCACCAAGAACTAATTCTGGTGTCGAGTTTTCCTGACAGCTAGTTCAGTAAGATCACATTTAATGGCAAATTGGAGTGTTAACAAGGTACTCAATAAGAAATGGATTATGAACTTGCTGTTGCCCAGTGATAGTCTTACCATGCCACTTGAGAAAAGCATTCAAACTGTGGTGAGATAATCTCAACATTGAGCTGAGTCTTGCCAAAAATCTCACTGAATTCTGCCAAACATCTCACTCCAGCCCATGTCGCTCAGAACCTGATAAGGTTCCATGTGTTGAACTTGTAACTAGAGCATGACATGATGAAGACAATAACACATACAGTAATAATTAGTACCCATGAAAAATAGTGTCATCTCAATCTATTTTTACTTTGATAATTAGGTGTATCTTTGTGTATAATTTATTTATGCAAAAATAAAAATTCTAAACCTAACTCAAACATTCAACATTGGAAACTGAACACCTTCCTGAACCATGGATAATATAAACTTTTGATTTAGCTGAATGGTTCTGGGATCTTTCTTCAATTTAATTTATTTAAAAAGCTAACTGTGCAAATATTTTCAAACCTGATTAGGACAAATCTTCAAAGCAAATTCAATTGCTTTGATTTTCTTCACTTGATAGTAGTTTGCACAATATCTATGAAATTGTTTTTGTACTTTAGCAGCCAGTTTTAAAATGGCATTTCTAACGTTTTCAGCTTTTAGAAGAGAGAGTTTAGAAGTTTTTCTAATTCACTTTTGTTTGAAAATCAACTGTTTAATTAAGGTAGGAGAGGATTTTACTGATTTCAGTTTGCAGGGAAACTGGTTTCCATATAGTTTAATATCTGCATGAAGGGGCATTCTGTAGCAAAAATAGGTAGTGATAAATTGATTTAGAAATGTGTCTTCTAATGCAACAACGTGTGCCTATCAATTCCTTCTTTGAGTTTGCTAAATGTCTTGTATTACTCATTTGTAGGATAGAAAACACCAATATATATGTAAAAAAACCATAAGGTTCGTAGTTTAAATTGTAAGAGCTTTACACAACATAAATCAAAGAATGTGAAAATTCATAATGGCATTCTATCTTTAATGACTGGTTGCCTAAAAGATATTAAAAGTACAATCGACACAATTACATTTTTACAGAAATTGCATTTCTTCAATATCCAGTTGACTTAATCACACAAATCTCATGACAATTAC
This sequence comes from Chiloscyllium plagiosum, assembly GCF_037043375.1. NCBI lineage: Eukaryota > Metazoa > Chordata > Chondrichthyes > Orectolobiformes > Hemiscylliidae > Chiloscyllium > Chiloscyllium plagiosum. The sequence continues at coordinate 15,699,541 of NW_028270139.1, read as the reverse complement.
TTGTCAAAATTTGAAAATTAACTACCTAGTCTGAGCACAGCTTCAAACATTCATATATGGGTTGAGATTTCTTAGATTTTCCACTTATTTCTGTTTAGGATTACCTTCAAATCCTGTTGAACTTTCCCACATTTGTACAATTCCCAGTTTTGCACAGGCCTCTCCCTCTTTCTTCTCCAAAAGCACATGGATCATCGTAATCTTCATTAATACCATTAATGGTAAGGTCCCAGGGAGTGTTGCTGAACAAAGAGACCTTGGAATGCAGGTTCATAGCTCCTTGAAGGTGGAGTTGCAGGTAGATAGGATAGTGAAGGTGGAGTTTGGTATGTTTTCTTTATTGGTCAGAATTATAAGAGTTGGGAGGTCATGCTGCGGTTGTACAGGACATTGATTAGGCCACTGTTGGAATATTGTTTGCAATTCTCGTCTCCTTCCTATCGGAAAGATGTTGTGAAACTTGAAAGAGTTCAGAAAATATTTACAAGGATGTTGCTAGGGTTGGAGGATTTGAACTATAGGCTAGGGCTGAGGAGTGACCTAATAGAGATTTATAAAATCATGAGGGGCATAGATAGGATAAATAGACAAAGCCTTTCCCCTGGGGGTGGGGAAGTCCAGAACTAGAGGGCATAGGATAGGTGAGAGGGGAAAGATATAAAAGGGACCTAAGGGACAACCTTTTCACACAGAGGGTGGAACGTATATGGAATGAGCTGCCAGAGGAAGTGGTGGCGGCTGGTACATTTAAAAGGTATCTGGATGGGTATATGAATAGAAAGGGTTTAGAGGGATATGGGCCGGGTGCTGGCAGGTGGGACTAAATTGGGTTGGAATATCTGGTCAACATAGACATTTTGGACTGAAGCATCTGTTTCCGTGCTGTACATCTCTATTACTCTGAGTGACCTTATTAAGCTGTTCAAAATTATTGAAGGATATACTGTTTCCAATGATTTGTAAGTGAGTAACTGGGGGTCACAATTTCAAGATTTTCAGTAAGAGAGCTAGAAATGAGATGAGGAGATACATCTTTACTCAGAGAGTTGTTAGAATTGGAATGTGTCGCCTGGGAGAGTGGTGGAGTGGAAGGTTTCAGAAGAAAGCTGAATATATATTTGAAAGTGATGAATTCAGTGGACTACGGAGATAGGTCTGCAGGGTAGGAACAGCTGGGTAGCTCTTTAGGGAGCAAGTACAGACACGATGTGTCAATTAGCCTTCTTCTGTACTGTAAAATTCTGTGATTCAATTAGAACTGATATTTCATTGGGCCATGGTTGACAATATAATGTAATAAGAAAACACTGCACTAGTCAATTCCTTGGTAACTGGCTGCTTTACACCAGAAGGCCTATGAACCTGCCCCACAAGCTACCTGGTAAAGGAGCAGCACTCCGAAAGCCTGTTCTTCCAAAAAAACCTGGTGGACGATAACCTGGTGTGCGCAATTTTTAACCTAAACCACAAGGACAACGGATCATCCAGCAGAAGAATTTAAGGAATTAACTGCAGGAAAGCTGTGTCATTAAATCTTATGACCAATCAGGCCAAATGTAACAATGATCAAGGAAGCTACTTCTGATAAGAAAGCAAACCGAAGATTTGCAATATTTGTGATGAAAGAATCTAAACAATCATCAATAATTTCACATTATAGACCTGAAGGACAGAAAAAAACTACATAAGAATCCAACACCAGAACAAGTCAGTAGCAGAACTTCGAAGAACAGCACTGCACAACGATTGAGCTCTGGACTTAAGAGACAGATGCGTTTGGTTATAATCGTAGCTAAATTTACCATTAATTAGACAATAGCCAAGTTGAGTTGTGAAGCTTAACTTGCCTACTTGAGGGACCTCATATCTACAGTCAAGAAAATTTAAATAATTTTTTTAGTAGTGTCGAAAAGTATAGCTGGTGGTATTGTGGTAACTTGTGGTGACTTGTGGTGATTTACTACAAAACTAGGTTGTAAATATGTGTTGCAGCTCAATACAATAAAGTTTTGAGTTAACAAGTAAACCTTCCATCCACTGTATGGTGACATTCGTCAATTGGAACTAATTTGTACTCAATTTATAGACTTTTAAAAAAAAAATCTGTGTCACTGAATAGAGACATAAATTAGGTAACCATATGACAGAAATGTATAATATTATTTGAATAGTGGAGCAGAAAATCATTAGCTAATAAGGTAAAGAGTCAGTGTCTCTTTTTCAAGGCTTATTTAAGTTTCCTTCACATTACATTTACTTTACTGGTATATCCTGCAATCAAACAGTAATTTGACCCTTGATCATTCAGAAAGCAATTATCAGTGTGAAAGCAGCAGTTACCGAGCACACTGACGATAACATGTCAGCATTGTCGCACTAAGATCTGCAACTACTCAGTAAGCTCAGCTATAATTCAATAATTTAGTGATATAAATAATGGAAATGGGAGATGTTGTGGAAAATCAGGTGTTGTCAGAAATAATACAATAATTTACCATGGTGCAAAATCAGGCAAACTGCATAAAAAACAAACAAAACAGAATCTTAGGCTAGATTTTATTGTTCAGACAAAGACTTTCTTGATGTGACAATTAAGATTTCTTGTTTATCATTTTCTCAGGATTTTAGTAGGGGAAAGAAATTGTAATATAAGCAAGTCATTGGGCAGCTTAAGAAATCCTCAAACTGGTTAAGACTGTTGCAGCATAACTCTGTAAAACTCATTCTCCATTTAAAAATCATCTTTGCAGCTGAATTTTAATTTGTATGATTACCTTTGAAATTTTTTTTAGATTAGATTCGCTACAGTGTGGAAACAGGCCCTTCGGCCCAACAAGTCCACACCGACCCTCTGAAGAGTAACCCACCCAGACTCCTTTCCGACTGACTAATGCACCTAACACTAAGGTCAATTTATCATGGCCAATTCACCTGACCTGCACATCTTCCTCCTCCGGTGGGAGGAAACCGGAACACCTGAAGGAAACCCACGCAGACACGGGGAGAATGTGCAAACTCCACACAGACAGTCACCCGAGGTTGGAATCAAACTCGGGTTCCTGGTGCTGGGAGGCAGTAGTGCTAACCACTGGGCCACTGTGCCACCTCCAAATGTTAATAGATGAAAAAAGCATTAAGTGTAGTGTAATCATTTTCCACTAGCTTAATGCTGCACAATTTATAAATCAAGTTTAGCTTTATTTCAGTAGACAGTAGAGGATTTCACCAAAATGGAAACCTGCAGGTACTAAATGTCTACTGAGGTTGGCCCCATACTGTGCTTTAACTCAACTAACTATTTGCCTGTGTGTTGAGTTGATCTCTGCTGATGTTATGGCAGGGAATTGGACAACCCTGCAGAAATTCAGGACCATTCTTATAAAGTATCATGACAGCTTTCATTGCAACGACAGACATATTCTTCCCTTGTGGGTTTTTAAAACCCAACACTTGTAGTTTGTAATGCAAATGTCTTTATCAAAATGACTGAATATTTTTCTGTGGTGATTGCCCATGTTTTCCTCAGCTTTGCTGGAGTTCCTCCAGCTATGGAAGTGATTACATTATATGGCAGCAGTTGCTGTTTCCAGATATGACAATAGCAAGCAAAATGGTCTTTTATTTGAGCAACATTCTTTCTCTATAAAACTTTTGTTTGCTTTGGAAAGCAAGTATACATTTCTGTGTTATGAACAAATAAATGAACATCATGCTATTCAATCCTCCTCTTGATATTTCTAATAATCATTTCAAAAATAATGCTTCGGAAACAAAGGCAGGAAAGTGTAACTAATAAATGCAGTATAGTGTTACCGCTCCAAGCCAAACTCTTCAGTTTTCAAAGACCATATGTGGTATTTGAAGGAAATGTGAGATAATCGAGTAATTTCTATACCAAAATGATCATATTTCAAAAGAGCAGCTCCTGATTTAGTTTGCAAGTGTTCCACGTTTGCATATCTGACAGATTTATATTCACAAACAGTGGGAAATGCAACTGCCTAAAAGAAATACATTTGCTGACAGTTTTAGAGTTTAACTTATTTAACAATTTCCTAAGCTTTTTCATTCATTCTTCTTTGAAAGTTTTAACTGTCATGATCTCAACATGTACTCTTGACAGTGAGTATTGTTAGCGTATAGTTTCAGGGTTGATTTTATCCTGGTATCAAAATTCACTTTTTCAGACAGCTTTTGAGTTATCAAGATTATAAGTGGCCTCGAAATTTTACATCTTTTTTTTCATCATGAGCTAATGATGTCTTGTTATTCATAGTCTCTGTTTACCAGTCTGGGCATTGTCTTTCAGCACTCTATTTCATTAATTCTCATTTGTTTTATGTTTTCTGGTTTATAATTTCTACATAACCGCCGCCATCATTCATTTTCAATCATGTTTCAGGTTGTCACTATGTCACTATTTTCAATCATGTTTCAGGGAGGTTTTACTCTTTTACTCTGTGGGCTAATTGGTTATTTTATTAATCCAGTTGTGTTTACTTTTTCTACTTGTGTTTCACATACATATTAGATGGAATCAGTTTTGTTTAGGTTAAATGTTGAGGCATCACGCTACTAAAGCATGATGTACTTCTTCTTGTGGACTGGTTGAGTTTTCATGTGTGATTAGGTTCTTCTTGGCTCATTGCAAGTACATGCATGGGCAATACTCGACATTCTATGAATGTGAGGCAGGACCTCCTAGGCTTTGTCAATTGAGTGCCGCAATTCAAAGGCATCTAGACAGCACTTCATTGCCTGCAGCCCACAGGCATCACTCAATCTCTGCTCATCACACCCAGTCACCTGCCCCTGGAGATACTAAGGCTGAGGCAAAGTGCAGCAATGTGCTTTAGTAGCGCCTACCTTGAGGTTTGCCTGAAAGTTGTCCAGGTGAGAAGGGATTTCCTTCGGGATGGCAACAGGATGCCATTCTGAATGACAAAGACAGCCTGGAAGGAGGTGGCTGCAGAGGTCAGCACCTGTAGACAGCTCACGAAAACCTGACTCTACTGCTATAAGGGGGTAGCTGATCAACAGTGCTCTGCCAGGGGATGTAACACTGTCTGCCAATGCTTCATGCACCTTTGAGTCTGTTAAGCTACTATTACAAAGGACTATCACACAGAGGATTGGGCACAAGGCACTTCCATCAGATATCTCATGTGCAATCAGTATCCATCGCTTCAATGCAGGGACTGAAGTGGGTTCCTGTGGTGCAATGGTAATATTCCTACCTCTGAGCCAGGAAGCTTGGGTTCAAATCCCACTTGCTCCAGACGAGGGGCACTTCACTACAGGTGTGTTATAACATGTCTGAAGAGATTGATTTGAAAAATATCTGCAGCTACCAATGTATCACAGCATTGGCTGAGGGAAAAACAACCCAGGCTGCTGGCTCTCAGGGACTGCTGGAGACCAGGGTCCTGTGGTGTTGACAACCAGGGACTTCATCCTCATGCAGAGAGAGGGACAGGAGCAGAGCAGCGAGTCATGTGACCATCTGTCCGCCTCCATGGACAGGTTGGGGGTTGCCATGGAGAGCCAGGCCCAGCATGCTCAGGGTGTGCTGGAGAGTCACACATACTTGTACTCTAAGGCCCCCGCCATTGGTGCTCAGGACCCAAGGCATGGTAACATGGGAGCGGGGAGCTTGGTGAGCACTTAGGTGTCTTTTCCACACTGAAGGAGAACCATACACACTTGGTGAAGGAGGTTTGTAATTCTGGATGGATGTATTCCTGAGGGTCTCATCACAAACATTCCAACTCCAATCCCTACACATAGAAAAATGGTTCCCCCACCCACCCCACATCACCAATATTTTTACAACTAAGGAATTTAACTGAACAAACTGTCGAATTGTTTAATACTGCACTGATTTTCCTCCTGAGTTACTTTTCTCAGCATCTTAGTGATTCTTATTTTATCCCTGGTGACTCCAAGGCAATCATGGAGGGTTAGTAACTCTATGGTGAACCCAACTGAGTCTGTTGCATATTAATATACAGGTTTACTGCAAGGTGAAATATGGTTTATTTGCCTTGGTGTTCAAATGTTTCTCATGGACCTACCCACCCTTGAGAGGAGTGGACCTTCATTTTGGCTGCATAGTGCTTTGCACCCTCATTGTCATGATTGGACCTTAAAGGAAGTGCCCACTGTAATGAGTAATTTAATGACATGGTGACTGTCTGGTGTCAGACAGGCAGCTGCTGCCTCCTGGGGTGGTCAGTGTCAGACCTTGCTTCGTGATAAATTTGAGAGTTTGGATTTAATGATAGAATACCTACAGTGTGGAAACAGGCCCTTTGGCCCAACAGGTCCACACCAACCCTCCCAGACCCATTCCCCTCCGCTGTTATCCTATATATACCCCTGACTAATGCACCTAACCTACACATCTATGATTACACCAGGCAATTTAGCATGGCTAATTCACCTAACCTGCACATCTTTGGACTGTGGGAGGAAACCAGATCACCCGAAGAAAACCCACGCAGACACGGGGAGAATGTGCAAACTCCACACAGTAGCTCCAGGCTGGAATTGAACCCTGGTGCCAGGGGCTGTGAGGCAACAGTGCTAACCACTGAGCCACCATGCCATTAAAGAAATTGCATTTCAATTAAGCACAATGGGCCTGATGTGATTTGAATATACAACCTTCTGATTTGGAGTTAGACTTGCTACTGTTGTGCCACAAGCCCACACTCATAATGATATCAAAAGAGCAATGCAGGTAAAAACTGTGGGGGTCAGGAACTGGAATTCATCCAGTTTTCAGGTTCCTAAACCCACTTTGAAACTCTCACCCCTGACCTGTGCTGAGTTAGTTTACCTCAGTCAAGTAGTAATTTGATTGTTGCTGTTGGTCTCTTTACATTGGGCTGTGTCAAATTGTCAGACAAATCTCCTCAGTAACTCAATAACCACTGTTGGAAGGCGCAGCATATCATGTGAGAGCAAGACTTTGTTTGCAGTGATAACTATGTTTAAATAGTATCTTATTATCCACTAATTTAGCTGAAGTACAGTGACTTGGGCCAATGACTATAGACCCTTTTCTCTTCTTTCGGCTGAAGTTCAGATTTTCTGAGAAAATATTTCGTGGAGGCCAGAAAGCTTCATCAGTGCTGCTGGTACTTGGGAGTATAGCAAGGCCTGAAGATTATTTACAGGCCAACAACAAGGTTTCTTATTTGTATAACATCTTTCAATGTAGTCCAATGAATATTCCAGGAAACATGGGTCCAGCAGATGATGGCTAAGACTCTACTTAAATGTTTCCTTACAAATGGCAGAAATAGTACTGGCTCAAGTGGTTTGAGAGGTAAGAAAGTCAACATGTAAAGCATTATCATGCACTGTTTGGCTTGATGCTGAATATTCAGATTCAGCAAATGTAACTCTTGTTGCCTTGGTCACTCCATTCGTCAACAGGCAGCAAACTGTCCATAAGACCACAAGAAACAAGCGTAGGCCATTTAGCTCCATCAGCCTGCTTCACCATTCAATAGAATCACAGCTGATCCAGCATTCCTCACATTCACCTTCTTGCATTTTCCCCATAACCTTGATTTCCCTACTGATCAAGAATCTATTTAGCTCAGCCTTAGACATACACATGGACTCTGCATCCCAGCTCTCTGTGGCAAGGAGTTCCAAAGACTCACAACTCTCTGAGGGAAGAAATTCCTCCTCATCACCATCTTAAATTACCACCCCTTTACTTTGAGACATCTGGTCCTAGTCTCTCCCATGAGGGGAAACAGCCTCTCAGATTTACCCTGCCCTTAAGAATCCTATATGTTTCAATGAGATGTCTACATGGACTTTAGCAGGGGCTTAAACAAGGTTCTGCATGATAGACTGGTTAATCAGGTTAGATCACATGGGATCGAGGGAGAGGTAGCCAATTGGAACAAAATTGGCTTGACTGTAGGAGGTAGAGGGTGGTGGTAAAGGGTTGTGGTTCATCTTGGAGGCCTATGACCAGCGGAGTGATGCAAGAATTGGTGCTGGGTCCACTATTGCTAATCATTTATATAAATGATTTGGATGAGAAAATAGGAGGCACGTTTAATAAGTTTGTGAATGACATCAAAATTGGTCATATAGTGGACAGTGAAATTCAGATAAATGTGAGATGCTGCATTTTAGTAAGGCAAACCAGGGCAGGACTTACACAGTTAATGGCAGAGTAATGGGGAGTGTTGTTGAACAGAAAGACCTCCTTGTACAGGTACGTGGTTCCTTGAAAGTGTCACAGGCGGATAGGGTGGTGAAGAAGGCAATTTGGCATGTGTGTCTTCATTGGTCAGAGCACTGGAATGTCATTTCATGGCTGTACAAGAAATTGGTAAAGCCACATTTGGAGTATGGTGTACATCTCTGGTTGCCCTGCTGTAGGAAGTACACGATTAAACTGGAAAGGGTGCAAAAAGAACTTACAAGGATGTTAACAAGATTGGAATGTTTGAGTTATAAGGAGAGGGTGGCTAGTCTGGGTCTTTTATCCCTGAGGTGTAGGAAGCTGATGGGGTTACCATCTAAAGAATTATGAAATCGCGATTGGCATTTATAAGGTGAGGAGTCAAGGTTTCTTCCCCAAGGTGGGGGAATCCAAAATTACAGGACATAGGTTTAAGGTGAGAAGGGAAAGTTTTAAAATGGACCTGTTGGGCAACTTTTTCACATACAGGCATATATATGGAACAAGCTGTCAGCAGAAGTGGGAGACAAGGATGCAGTTACGGCATTTAAAAGACATCTGGACAGGTACATGGATAGGAAAAGTTTAAGGGGATATGGGTCAAATGCAGGAAAATGGGACTAGTTCAGTTTATGAAACTGGTCGACATGGACGAGTTGGGATGTGGGGCCTGTATGACTCTAAGACTCTATGACTCTAACACTTTTCATTCTTTCAAACTCTGGTGAGTAGAGTCCCAACTTAAACAGTCCCTGTTTAGCATTCACTCAGAAAATAATCCCTTCATTCTACTGAATCTTCTCTGAACTATCTCTAATGAAAAAATGTCTTTCCTTAAATAGGGGGACCAAAACTACTCACAGTCCTCCAGATGAGGTCTCACCAGCACCTAGTACAGTTGCAGTAAGACTTCCCGAAGCCCACACTCCAAACTGCTTGAAATAAGGGCCAACGTTCCATTAGCTGATTATCTGCTGCAACGGAGTGCCAGCTTTCTGTGTTTCATGCAAACCATCCCCAGGCACCTTGTGTTGCAGATTTTCTGCAGCTTTCTCCATTTAAATAATAATTTGAAATTTTGATCTCCCTTTCAAAATGTATCATTGCACAGTTCTCCACAATATACTTCATTTACCAACTTCTTTCCCACTTACTTAACCTACCAGTATCTCTGTAAACGGTTTATATCCCTCTTGCAACTTGCCTTTCCATCTATTTTTGTATCATGTACAAATTAGACCTACAATACATTCGCTTCCTTCCTCCAAATCATTCTTTGGACTATCTGTCCTCTGTTTCTCTTGTTATAGACCAGACCAAACCCTCTCAAAATATGTTAAGAAGATAGCCTGGACTCCAACTTTTCCTTACTTTAAAGGTAAATGGAATGCATTGCATTGTATTCCAGATGCAATTTTATTGGTCAAACTACTCAACGTTAAGCAAAACATACTTTATTTTTACACTACATTTAAAATGCAGACAAAATATAAAGCAAAGAAAAGAATTTGCTTAATTCTAACTCTATCAAAATGCTTAACAAACTAATATATGTATTAACTACTACTAATGAACTGTTCCCATACAATAACATCTCATAAACACAACCTTGGAAATGCAAATTCAGTAAAATAGATTGTCTCACATTCAATTCTAGCAGCAGGAAGACAACCCCAGTTTTTAACTGTAACAGAGAGAGGAATAAGAGCGTCCAATTTAGCTTCAAGGCCCCAGCAACTGCAGGAAACTAAAACTAAAAGTCCAGGCTCTGTGGGAGCTTGACCCCACCTATTCAAGCTGCTTCTATTGTTCCAATTTAAAAATAAAACAGGGCCTCAAAGGCTGTTTACTGCAATGGGTTTGAGCAGACTGCTCACACCTCCATCTTAACCAGTCTTCATAAAAAAAGGGACAAAATACATCTCTTATCATTACACTCTCCCAGAGTTTTCTCTTTTTCTCTCTTTTCGACCTTTCTGTTTCTCTGCATGTCTATCTGTCTTTCTCTCTCTCTTTCTGTCTGCCTGCCTGCCCTTGTCTCTTTATCTCCCTGGACATTCTCTGTCCCTTCTTTCCTCAGTCCTTCTTTGTTTATCCCCCTGGGTTTTCTTTCCCTCTGGGTGTACACTGCTGTTTCTCTCCATGGGTTTGTTTTCTCTCTCTCTCTCTCTCTCTCTCTCTCTGTCCTCCTGCTCATCTGTCTTTCCTCTCTGCTTCTCACCATTGTTTTTTTTCTCCCTGTATGTCTGCCCTCCTCTTCTTCAATAATATATAAATTAAGTCATCTATTGATCTTCATGGCTTGGATTAAATTGAGTCCAAGAAAAGGAATTCTTGTTGGTGTGCATTATTATTCTATCATAGGACAGGTGGTGAATTTGTTGGATTCTAAACATATTAATAACTGAAGTCTGTTACAGGATTTATACACGTATATATGCTCATATTTCCCTCATTTCTTTGTCTCACAGAGATCAGATTGAAATACCAATATGTTACTGCTTGTCCAAGAATGGAAAAAAATACTTAAGTGAGCATGTTACAGAGGTGGGAATAAATGTTTCAAAGGTAACATGCATGAGAATGGTAAAGGTGTGAACAGTAACATGTAACTGTTCTTAATGTATATACTGTAGATGCACTATTGAGAGAATTTTTAAGAGTTAGAGTAGAAATTACACCAGCCTCAAAATGGGAGCTTCAGTTCCCCATTGGGGATCTCATGATAATGCCGTCTTGTTTCACGGTCTGCTGAAATAACTCTCCAACAAAATCTCTTCTGATCACTGTAAATTAGGTAAGAGTTAAGAAAATTGTGTAAAGAGACATTACAAAATGGGTGAAGAGACAGTAAATTAAAATTCTGAGTAAAATATCTCCAAAACATGTACTGTATTTACTTGTCAAAGTGGTGTTTCACATAAAAACCTGCAATTTGTTGCAGAGCACATTTTACTGTGAATTTTTGAATTTCATGCCCTTACTCAAAATTCATTCTTAAATCAGAACCTTATTTAAAAGTGCATGTTGCTGTCCACATGCTTAAACATGTCACCAGAATGTAATTGATACATCATATAGTTGGCCAAAGAAACAAATTTTTTTTAACTTTCATCTGTTTATTTGAAGAGGTGCTTATTATTTTGAAAGACTCAACAAAGCGTTGTACTGCTGTTGACTAGAAATATTACTGCATTTGTAAAGAAAACAGAAAAAACATCTGAGAAGAACAAAGGCAAGTACTTCAAAGGATTTACCCCTCAAAAGAGTATGCCAAATCCAAATTGTTTGAAAGGGATTTGCTGATCACTGTTGATCTAAATCTGTCATGAATATAGACTCAGTATGGATACAGGCCCATGTAACTCTGAAACCCTCTCAGACTGAACCTCTCAGAGGAATTTCAATCAGAAGTTCAAGTAACATTGGCACATGCAGAATGTACTTTATGACCTTTAATATTGTGAAATGTATTTTTTGATAGAATATGTTTCACAGCATATCAAATGACAGACTTTATAATTTCAGAGGCTAGTAAGTGTTTCGATAGCAACTTATTCAAAGTCATTAGCTTTCTGACATTTCTGATATGCTCACGTTTGGACCTCTTAGAAATAATTGTAAAGAACAATTTTTAAATTCCAAATCTATGCGCCCAGTTTGTATTTTTTCGCTATGCGACTTTCTGTAACACTGCCTGAAATTTTGATTTTAAGATGCAAAGTTGTTTCCAACATCTCTGAGCCAGGCTTTCAGAAAAAAGGCAGGAACAGATGTGAGATATAAGATCGACTGCTTTGTAAATACAATAGATTGATACAGAACAAGGTGAATTGAAGTGAAATCATGTGGATTGAATCAATTTTGTTTCATGTAAACAGGGCTTTTGTTATGAAAGTTATTAGATGTTCCAAGATGAACTGATAATTATATTATGTGTGCAATAAGGACTTTCCTTTCTCCAGAACTCTGAACTGAAATGGCGTCCTACTTTTTAACCGGATTATATGACAGATGAGGTAGATATAGATAAGGCCGGACAATACATCTTTAGTCTCCTTGCAGCACACTCTAAACCTGAACCTTTTGAGCTCACAATTGCACACACATTTTGTCCCATTTAGAAAGAATGTTGGAAATATTTTCTTGATATGATCTAATTTTAATTAAATTTCAATAACAGTATGGGTATTATGTTCCCATAATACATTCTTCTGAGCCCCAATACAAAACTGGACTTTTGTGGCAGGTCTGACTGCAAATAGATTCTAAATAATTAAGTGTTACAGTGTTTCTGAAAATAAAGATTAAAAAAAGCTTTGGTGAATCTCAGTACAGCTGCTCCTTTCATGAATTACTGGCAAGTCCAACACAAAAAGGTAAATAACTAAGTGAGTTTATAGCATGCACTGTGTGCCGTTTAATACTACTGATGTTTTGTGATGACACTTGCCATATCCTGAGCATCATCTAAGGCAACCATGTTAAAATAAAGTTATAAGTTTAAGTTTTGAAGATATATGTTTATAATCATGTTTCATATAATTAAAGGTCCTTGCCAATCTACCAGTTACAACTGAAGATTGCCATGATAGTAAGTGTAGGAATGACCACCACACAGTCCTTGTGGAGACATAGTCCCTCTTCCAAATTCTGTTATGTCTCATTTGAAACTGGCAGCTGTCTGGCATTTGCCCAGTAATCATCCTTCCCTGTACATTCAGTGGGCATGCTTACTCTTGAACATGCTTATTAGACTTTCAGGTAGGTACTCAAATAAATGTAATTCAAATTGGGCATCAGGAAATCATGTGAAAATCATGCTGTCAATTCCAGTATATACTGTTGGCCAAAAGGAAGCTTAAACAACAAAATTATTTCTTGTGACTGGCCTGGAGAAGCATTATAACTGAACTCATCCTATCTTAAACCCATCCGATGACAATTTGACATCTGCAGATACTTATTTTACAATGAGGTGATTTGATACCACACAACATCAGGTTATAGTCCAACAGGTTTATTTGGAAGCACTAGCTTTCGGAGCGCTGCTCCTTCATCAAGTGGTTGTGGAGTATAAGATCGTAAGACACAGAATTTATAGCAAATGTTTACAGTGTGATGTAGCTGAAAATATATTTTGAAAAACCCTGGATTGTTTGTTAAGTCTCTCGTCTTCTAGAATGACCATGTTGGTTTCAGTTCTTTCATATGTAAAACCCAAAACCTTTTTTTAAAGTTACATTCTCAAGTGAACTTTAACATTGGGGGCCTTGTCAGCCCAGATAATGCATTGAGCGGTGAGGTGCCCTATGCTCCAATGTTCAGACTGGTTCTATTTCTAAAATAGGAATTTACAGAATCTTATGTGGATTTATGTAGTTTTTGATCAAACTAAAATACAATTCTGTAAGTACAAATTCACCCCACAACTTATATGTTTGTGTGCATAAGGGCGTGTGTATGTAGGGGGCTGTGGGGCTATGAGTCTCTCTGAGAGAGTGTAAGTATGTGTATGAGTGTAAAGGGGTACAAGTCTCTGATAGGGTGTGTGTGTGTGTGTGTGTGTATGTAGGAGTGTCTGAGTGTGTGTAGAGTGCAATGGTGGTTACCTGTAGTGTGACATGAACCCAAAGTCCCAGTTGAGGCCCTCCCTATAGGTACAGAACTTAGCTATCAGCTTCTGCTCAGCTACTTTTCACTGCTGCCAGTCCCGAAGTCTGCCTTGGAGGACGGTCACTTGAAGGTCTGAGGTCAAATGTCCCTGACTGCCGAAGTGTTCCCCGACTGGAAGGGAACACTCCTGGCTGGTGGTTGTTGTGCGGTGTCCATTCATCCATTGCTGTAGCCTCTGCTTGGTCTCACCAATGTACCATGCCTCAGGGCATCCTTGCCTGCAGCGTATGAGATAGACAACGTTGGTCAAGTCACATGAGTACCTGCTGCATACATGGTGGGTGGTGTCTTCATGTGTAATGATGGTAACCATGTCAACACTCTGATATGACTCACAGCATCTGCTCTGACAGTGTTGTATGGTGTTGTCCTGCAAGCTGGGCAATTTGATGGTTGTTTAAAGGCAAAACATGGAGGCATGGGGACGGTCTTGGCGAGGTGTTCAACCTCATTGATAATGTGTTGCAGGCTGTGAAGAACAGGGCATAGTTTTACAACTCCTGGGAAGTACTGGACAACGAAGGGTACCCTGTTGGTTGCAGCTCCTGTCTGTCTCCTGAGGAGGTCATTACAGTTTCCCGCTGTGGCACGTTAGAACTGGCAGTCGATGTGTTGAGCATCGTGACCACCTTCTTATGTGGGCATCCCTGAGTACTTCCAGGTGTCCGTTGCGATCCTCCTCATCTGAACAGATCTGCTGTATGTGTAGGGCTTGTCCATAAGGGATGGTTGTTTTAATATGTTTCGGGTGGAAGCTGGAGAATTGTAGCGTCGTGAGTTATCTGTGGGTTTGCGGTAGAGTGCAGTGCTGAGGTGTCCATCTTTGTTGGAGAGGCATAAGACAGATACTAAAGAGTAGTCCATGGTGAGTTTGATGGTGGGATGAAACTCATTGATATCACTGTGTAGTTGTTTCACTGAAAGTGATATCACCTGAAACTACAAATTGATATCAATAAGTTTCATCCCACTATCAAACTCACCATGGACTACACTTTAATATCTGTCTCATTCTTGGACACTTGCATCTCCACTAAGGATGGACACCTCAGCACCTCACTCTAACACAAACCCAAGGATACACTCACAATGCTACACTTCTCCAGCTTCCACCCGAAACATATTAAAACAGCCATCCCCTATGGACAAGCCTACACATACGCGGGATCTGTTCAGATGAAGAGGAACATGACAGGCACCTGGAAGGACTCAGGGATGCCCTCATAAAATGGGGTACGATGCTCAACTCATTGACTGCCAGTTCTGAGGTGTCACAGCAAGAAACTGTAATGACTTCCTCAGGAGACAGACACATGCTACAACCGACAGGGTACCCTTTGTTGTTCAGTATTTCCCAGGAGCTGAAAAACTATGCCAAGTTCTTTGCGGCCTACAACACATTATCAATGAGGATGAGTACCTCACCTAGACCTTCCCCACACCTCCACTCCTCGCATTTAAACAACCGCCAAACCTCAAACAGATCATTGTTTGCAGCAAACTGCCTGGCCTTCAGGACAACACCATACAACTCTGTCACAGCAGACGCTGCAAGACGTATCAGAGTGTGGGCACAGATACCACTATTACATGTGTGGACACCACCCACCGTGTATGGAGCAGGTACTCATGTGATTCGGCCAACATTGACTATCTCATACACTGCAGGCAAGGATGCCCTGAGGCATGGTACATTGGTGAGACCGAGCAGAGGCTACAGCAATGGATGGATGGACACTGTGCAACAATCACCAGGCAGGAGTGTTCCCTTCCAGTCAGGGAGCACTTCAGCGGTCCGGGACATTTGGCCTTGCACCTTCGGGTGAGCATCCTCCAAGGCGGACTTTGGGACAGGGAACAATGCAAAGAGGCTGATAACCAAGCTGGGTATCCATAGGGAGATGGCCTCAACCGGGACATTTGGTTCATTTCACACTACAGATGACCCCGCTGCACTACACACACACACACACACGTTTGTGGGGTGAATTTGTACTAGCAGAATTACATTTTATTTTGCTCAAAAACTGCATGAATCTACATAGGATTCTATTAATCCTATTTTAGAAATAGAATCAGTCTGAACACTGGGGCACAGACAACCTCACACATGGCACCTTACACCTTCAATGCATTATCTGAGCTAACATGACACCTATTGTTAAAGTTCAAGAGAATGTGACTTTTAAAAAAAAATTCTGGGATTTACATATGAAAGAATTAAAACCAACATGACCATTCTAAAAGATGAGAGACTTAACAAACAATCCAGGTATGTTTCAATATATAATTTCAGTTGCATCACGCTTTAAACCCTTGCTATAAATTCTGTGTCTTATGATCTTATACTCCACAACCACCTGATGAAGGAGCAGTGCTCCGAAAGCTAGTGCTTCCAATTAAACCTGTTGGGCTATAACCTGGTATTGATGACTAAGGAAATGATAGCTGATACATTTCATTCTCACGAATTCAACGTTGCTGAGAGTAATTGTGACAGGTCTATTTCTAAAATAGCTACGATAGATTAAGTCAACAAAGAGAAACCGAATCAATGATTTAGGTTGATGACCTTTCATTAGAAGTTGAATGTATTAGAGATGTAATATTTTAAAGCAGGCATGAAGGCAAGACGAGTAGGTAGGAGCAGGATTGGCAAGAATGAGCAAATAGATCTGACACAAGCAAAAGCAAAAAATATTGGAGAAATGCAACAAGTTTGACAGCATCTGTAGAGAGAAAGCAGAGTTAACGTTCCAAGTGTTGTGACCTTTCTTCAGATTATGGCTTCAGATGAAGGAGGGTCACAAACTCAAAATGTTAACTGTTTTCTCTTCACTTATGCTGATTTTCTTCAACAATTTCTGTTTTGTTTGTTTCAGATCATCAACATCCACAATTCTTCATTTCATTACGAGGGGAGGTAGATAATCAGCGATAGGATGGAAGGTAACAAAAAATAAATCTTAAATGGGCTGATGCTGCAGTGCAATGGGTCAAGCAAGGAAATGAAAAGATTGGGCTAGTGGAGGTGTAAATGGCAATAGCTGAATCAACAACAAAACTGTCAGACAAAAGAACAGAAAGCACAAATTATGATCTGAAATTGTTCAAGGTCAGAACATGCTGAATTAATGTGTTCCTTAAGCAAACGTTATGCTTTTTAGGAGCAGTGTATTGAGTAGGGAATAGTGGAACCAGAAAAGAAGTGAGGTATGAAATTAAGAAGGCTGGCAGTCATAATCTCACAGTCACATTTACAAACTGAATGATTATATTTCGCAGAAGGGTTACCTGAACTGTGTTCTGATTCACATGTTGAGCAGCAAATGCTGTACAGAATTGAAAAACTACATGTAAACTGTTGTTTCCGATGGGAGTGGTGCTTAGGGTTTGGAATGGTGTGAAGGGAGAAGGTCAACAGTGAGGTGTTGCATCCTCTGGGATTGCACAGGGAGGTACAGTGGAAAGGAAAGGAGATGTTATGGTGATTGAAGAGTGTGGACAGGGTGTTGTGAGGAGAACAGTCCCTCAGAATGCTCAAAGGGGAGAGCAATATTTATTACATTATGGTGCCATTCTGTGGTTGGTGGCAGTGCTTCGAAATGTGAATGATTTGAATGTGGAGGCTGGTAAACAGAAAATAAGGACAAAGAGAATCCTATCATATTTCTAGGAGGGAGGTGAAAGCAAAATTATTGTGAACAGAACGGGAAGAGTTTAAAGTATTGTCAACCCCAATGGAGAGGAATCCTTAAATGAACGAAAAGAAGGACGTGTTGGAAGACTTGGTAGGGAAGGTGATACCATCAGAACTGATATAATTGTGAGGGGAAAGTGAGAGAGAAAGAGAATCGTTATAGGCAATAGTGTGTGAGAAATGTGTGAGAAACAAGTATCTGTGGGAGTCAGTGTGCTTCTATTGGATATTAATTAGCAACAAATTTTAAAAACTGGAGTTGGAGACATTGAGTAGGGCAGGAAAGAGTGGAGGTGGGCAATGTGAAGGCATAGCTGCTGGATTGGGCCTGCTGTCCTTGGTGAGAGAACCAAGAAAAGGGGAAAATATATTTGACCTTACCAATCTACCAGTTACAGGTGAAGATGGCCATGATAGTAAGTGTAGGAATGACCAACACACAGTCCTTGTGGAGACAAAGTCCCATGTTCACATTGATAATACCTTCCATGGTATTGTATGGTGTGGCCACTATGCTAGAAGGGATAGATTTTAAATAAGTACAGCAACAGATCTTCCAGATCTAGGAAACAGTTGGGATATGGGGTTAATTTTCAGGATGCCAACATGGAGTGACACAGGGGCCAGTGTTGTGGCCATAATTATTTTTAATACATGACTTGGATGAGCAAAATAAATGTACCAAGTTTGCAGAAGACAAGTCTGCAGTGGAATACAAACACATCAAACCAATGGGGAAAAAACCTGGGAGACAGAATATGATGTAGGAAAATATGAAGCTGTGCACTTTGGCAGGAAGAGTAGAGAACTTGATTTTTCTTTTACATGGAGGAACACTGCAGAAGGCAGTGATTTGAGAGTCTTCTTTTGTGTCACAATAAACTACCTTACAAATTCAGTGGGTACATGGGAAGGTCAATGGACTGTTAGCCTTTATTCAAGGGGAATGGAATATAAAAATAGCAAAATCTTGTTAAAACCATACAAGGCACTAGTTAGACCACAGCTGGAACAGTTAACAGTTTTGATTTTCTTATCTAAGAAAAAATACTGGTAATGGAGGCAATCCAAAGAAGTTTCACTGAGCTATTCTTGGGCATGGAAGGACTGCCTTAGGAGGAGAGGTTGAGTAGGTTGGGCCTGTACTCTTTGGATTGTAGAAAAATGAAAAGTGGCCTTTATTTTAATTTAGATGATTCTTATGATACATGTAGAAAGGTTGTTTCCCCTTGTGGGAAAGTCTAGGACCAGACGCCATAATCGCAGAATAGGGAGTTGCCCATTTAAGGCAGAAATGAGGTGGAATTTCTTCTCTCAGAGAGTAGTGAATCTGGGGAGCTCTTTACCACAGAGGGCTGCAAAGTCTGAATTGTTATGTACATTCAAGGCTGAAATAGACAGATTTTTAATTAATAAGGGAATCAAGAATTATAGGGAAAAGGCAAGAAAGAGGAGTTGAGGATTATCAAATAAGTCATGATTGCATTGAATGGTGACGTAGACCTAATAGTTTGAATGCCTTACTACTGCTCCTACATCTTATGGTTTTAACTCAAAACTGGGCATTCATGTTGTGCTGTGAGTCATCAGCGTGAACAGAATAGTACTTAAACATTATCTGTAATCTTGTGAATGGGACAAAAACCCCAATCCATCATTACTATCAAGGTGAGGGATAATTCCTGATTCAATGAAGAGTGCAGGAGGGCAGTGTAGTGATTGTAATGAGGTCAGCCAGGTGGACTTCACAGAATATGAGTTCCGTAATTGAGGCTGTTCCGATCAGGGAGCCCTGGCTGACAGATATAAACAGGAGTGCTCTGATCACTCTGAGAGCTGGCTCTGAGGAAGTTGGATCAGTGTCAAGGACTCTCCATGTGTAAGTAAAGGGTAATTTGGTGACAGGATATTGGCCACTGTGGAATTATCTCAGTGGTGACGAGAGAAAAGCACGGTTCTGAAGAAATTCAACAGTCATCTTTAAGTTGGGATAAGCATTTCTGGTGTCATGTCATTATTTGGGAAGCTTGATTCGTTTGATCCTGCCATCGAAGACTGGGTCCTGTATGTGGGAAGAATGCATTATTTTCTTCTGGGCAAATGACATTGAGTTAGATGGAAAGAAACGAGTAAGGGAAGACCAATAAGGAGCACTTAGAGAACTTGGACATAGTCCTGAGGTGTTTCTCCCAAGTGGGTGGGCATCTTAGAAGGGAAAAAAAGTTTTCCAGGCACTGCAAGTGACTTATTTGGGCTACAGAGTCAACATGACCAAATTACACTCATTGTAAGATAAAGTGAGGGCGATCAATGGTGCCCCAGCTCCCATGTCAGGGTCACCCAGCCATTTCCAAAA
Source organism: Chiloscyllium plagiosum (assembly GCF_037043375.1). Taxonomy (NCBI): domain Eukaryota; kingdom Metazoa; phylum Chordata; class Chondrichthyes; order Orectolobiformes; family Hemiscylliidae; genus Chiloscyllium; species Chiloscyllium plagiosum. Next base: position 15,679,594 of record NW_028270139.1, on the reverse strand, counting down.
TGAAGATGTGAGTGAGAAGTTATGTCTGGTGGCCAGGATTGAATGAAACATAGGACCCATTGTCTCAGCATGCTCCTGCCCCACTGAACTCATCTCTACCTACCTCGACACTGTCCTATCCCCCCTAGTCCAGGAACTCCCCACATACGTTCGAGACACCACCCACGCCCTCCACCTCCTCCAAGACTTCCGTTTCCCCGGCCCCCAACACCTCATCTTCACCATGGATATCCAATCCCTCTACACCTCCATCCGCCATGACCAGGGCCTCCAAGCCCTCCGTTTTTTTCCTCTCCAGACGTTCCCAACAGTACCCCTCCACCGACACTCTCATTCGTTTGGCCGAACTGGTCCTCACCCTTAACAATTTCTCCTTTGAATCCTCCCACTTCCTCCAGACCAAAGGGGTAGCCATGGGCACACGTATGGGCCCCAGCTATGCCTGTCTCTTTGTTGGCTACATAGAGCAGTTGATCTTCCGTAATTACACCGGCACCACTCCCCACCTCTTCCTCCGCTACATTGATGACTGCATTGGCGCCACCTCGTGCTCCCGCGAGGAGGTTGAGCAATTCATCAACTTCACCAACACATTCCACCCTGACCTTAAATTTACCTGGACCATCTCTGACACCTCCCTCCCCTTCCTGGACCTCTCCATCTCCATCAGTGACGACCGACTTGACACTGACATCTTCTACAAACCCACCGACTCCCACAGCTACCTGGATTACACCTCTTCCCACCCTACCTCTTGCAAAAATGCCATCCCGTATTCCCAATTCCTCCGCCTCCGCCGTATCTGCTCCCAGGAGGAGCGGTTCCACCATAGAACACACCAGATGGCCTCCTTCTTTAGAGACCGCAATTTCCCTTCCCACGTGGTTAAAGATGCCCTCCAACGCATCTCATCCACATCCCGCACCTCCGCCCTCAGACCCAACCCCTCCAACCGCAACAAGGACAGAACGCCCCTGGTGCTCACCTTCCACCCTACCAACCTTCGCATAAACCAAATCATCCGCCGACATTTCCGCCACCTCCAAACAGACCCCACCACCAGGGATATATTTCCCTCCCCACCCCTCTCCGCCTTCCGCAAAGACCGTTCCCTCCGTGACTACCTGGTCAGGTCCACGCCCCCCCTACGACCCACCCTCCCATCCTGGCACTTTCCCCTGCCACCGCAGGAACTGTAAAACCTGCGCCCACACCTCCTCCCTCACCTCCATCCAAGGCCCCAAAGGAGCTTTCCACATCCATCAAAGTTTTACCTGCACATCCACTAATATCATCTATTGTATCCGTTGCTCCCGATGCGGTCTCCTCTACATTGGGGAGACTGGACGCCTCCTAGCAGAGCGATTTAGGGAACATCTCCGAGACACCCGCACCAATCAACCACATCGCCCAGTGGCTCAACATTTCAACTCCCCCTCCCACTCTGCCGAGGATATGGAGGTGCTGGGCCTCCTCCACCGCCGCTCCCTCACCACCAGACGCCTGGAGGAAGAACGCCTCATCTTCCGCCTCGGAACACTTCAACCCCAGGGCATCAATGTGGATTTTAACAGTTTCCTCATTTCCCCTTCCCCCACCTCATCCTAGCTTCTAACCTCCAGAAACTCGATCCCCTGACCTGTCCGGACTTGTCCGACCTGCCCAGCTCCTTTTCCACCTATCCACTCCACCCTCTCCTCCCTGACCTATCACCTTCATCTCCTTCCCCACTGACCTATTGTACTCTATGCCACTCTCTCCCACCCCCACCCTCCTCTAGCTTATCTCTCCATGCTTCAGGCTCTCTGCCTTTATTCCTGATGAAGGGCTTTTGCCCGAAACGTCGATTTTGCCTGTCCTCGGATGCTGCCTGAATTGCTGTGCTCTTCCAGCACCACTGATCCAGAATCTGGTTTCCAGCGTCTGCAGTCATTGTTTTTACCTCTCTGAAACATAGCTGTGCCAACAAGGACAAATCTTACTGCTAGCAGCTCCCCCAATTAGTGGGAATGGCCAGGTAAACACGTTACAGTTGACAATGCAGGTCGTTTCATGGGCTCAATGTTCTTAGTCATTGTGGACGCGCAGTCAAAGTGGCTGGATCTGCATGGAGTTCAATTGTCAAATATGGGGACGACAATAGAGAAACTGTGAACATCTTTTGCAATACAAAGACTCCTGGAACTGTTGGTCATAGACAATGGGCCATTGTTTACCTACAGGAACTCGAGTATTTTTTAAAGATGAAGGGTACTCGACATATAAGGAAAGCTCCTGCCCATTTATCATCCAATGGTCTGGCAGAAAGAGCAGTCCAAACTTTAAAGATAGGCTTCAAGAAACAGTTACAGCTTCACTGGATACCAAACTGTCCTGGTTCCTATTTGATTATCAGAATCATCCCTCATACAACTACAGGGATAGCTCCAGCAGGGCGAAGACTCCACACCAAGATAAATCTAATCTTCCCGAATCTGGGGGGCAGGGAGTGGTGATGGTCAGAACCAGCATCACAAATGCTAATACCGGACACACTAAGGGACTGGGAGCAAAACATGCCTGGTTCCTCGACAGCATTTCCAATTGTTTCGGAAAACCCTCTCTATGAAGCGTTGAAGATATCTCGGAATCTGAGATGAACATCTGATGTCGCCGCCTTGACGCATTTACCGCCTGAAGAGCGGGACGAATTTCTTCTAAAACACTCCGGGTGCAAGAGGCTAGCTTCTGTGTGTTACGCACCACCCTTATCAGAGGTAGTGTTGGAAAAAATTGAGCTGGTACAAAAATAAGAACCAGCTTATGTCCTCGGACCCAGAGGTGGATGGATGTACTGTTTGCAATGGGGTCAGCCGGGTGGACCTCACAGAATATGAGTTCCCTGATTGGAGCTGTTAATCTGGTTGACGGCTATATACAGGAGTGTCAGACATCCTGTTCACTCTGAGAGCTGGCTGTGAGGGAATTGGATCAGTACGAAGGACTCTCCATGTGTAAGAAAAGGATAACTTGGTGACAGGATGCCAGTCTCTGTGGAGTAATGTCAGGCATGCCAGGAACAGCACCAGGTCAAGCTAAAAGTAAGTCTCAGGATGGTGACGCTATAAGACAGGATTGCTTGCATGTTAAACAGTGGAAGCAGTTTGTGATGGAAAGAGCTAACTGATCCCAGAACCTGTGGATCAGATCTTATCTCAGTATTCCAAACACATCCAGTCCTGAATGGGGGTTGGCAATTAAAGAGCTATAACAGGAAACAGAGACTCCACAAATATCTCGTCCCCAACAATGGGGGAGACGCACATATCAGTCCAAAAGACAAGGCTGCAGTATTTGTATCCATCTACAATCTGAAGTGCCAAGAGGATAAAGCATTTTGGCTTCCTCTCGAGGTCCCAGTTGTTCATCTTTAACTAATTCAAGTCACTCCAACTTTATCACAAAACTGCTGAGAATGTAAGATACTGAAAAAAGCAATGGGCCTTGACAAGATGCTGGTAATGGAACTGAAGATTTGTTCTTCAGCACTAGCCATGTCCCGATCTAAGCTTTTCCAGTACACCTACAACACTGACATCTAATCAGCAGATTGGAAAACTGTCCAGGTATGTTCTGGGCACTAATAGCAGACAAATCCAACGTGAACAATTCCTGCTTTTGTCTCAATCAGTAAAGTGATGTGAGGGTTTGTTGACAGTGATATCAAGTGTCAGTGGCAAAGCAATAACCTATTCATTGTACTCAGCCAGCACCACTCAGCATTTGAAATTATTTGAAATCTAAAAGCACTCCCACAAACAATTCATGATGCCAATTTTTTGCTTGTGAGTTGGGCTGCACAGTGTTGGCAAAATTCCCAACTCCACAAACTGACCCAAGGGGAGCTTCTCTACATGCTCTGACATTCACTGCAGGAGGTGAGTGGTGAAGGGTTTGGAGGATTCTAACTGGAATTGACCCACCAATCCTAGATGCAGTGGGGGTTTGGAGACCATCTTGGCAAGGGTCACATGACTCAATCAGGGCTTGTTCGACTGAAAATGACTGGGACCTCATTGTGGTAAAGCAGTGTGACTCAGAAGGAACAGGCCAGCATCACTGGGAGCATAGCGCACCATCTGGGAATGACAGCAACAAAAGCTGGGCTAATCTGCATTCACCCAGACCCACTACTTATCCTTCCTCCCACCACCAATGTTAGGCATTGATGAGATAAAGGACAAGGTTCACGTAACTAGACAAACATATGTACGTGAGACCATTAAAAACTGGAAACCTATTCTTTTGTTTCACCATTCCTCATGTTAAAATCTCTCACTGAAGGGAAAATGGGGAAGGCTTGAGAGGGGTTGGGCTCTGCTTCAATGACTAGGAGAAAGTGAGGACTGCAGATGCTGGAGATCAGAGGTGCTTGAAAAAGCACAGCAGGTCAGGCAGCATCCAAGGAGCGGGGTGTCAACATTTTGGGCATATGCCCTTCATTAGGAATGTGTGACAAAGGGCTTATGCCCGAAACGTCAACTCTCCTGCTTCTCAGATGCTGCCTGAACTGCTGTGCTTTTCCAGCACCACACTTTTCGACTCTGCTTCAATGGCGAGTTTTGAGAAGATTTGTAGGTCAGCTTGAGGTTCTGGATGTAAGTTTGCTCGCTGAGCTAGAAGATTTATTTTCAGACGTTGCGCCACCATACTAAGTAAGATCATCAATGAGCCTCCAATGAAGCACTTTCTATTTATGTGTTTAGGTTTCCTTGGGTTGGTGATGCCATTTCCTGTGGTGATGTCATTTCCTGTTTTATTTTCTTAGAGGCTGGTAAATGGGGTCTAAGTCAATGTGTTTGTTAATAGAGTTCTGTGTGTAATGCCATGCTTCAAGGACTTCTCGCACGTGTCTCTGTTTGGCTTATCCGAGAATGCATGTGTTGTCCCAGTCAAAGTGGTATCCTTCCTCATCTGTATGTAAGGATACTAGTGAGAATGGGTCATGTCTTTTTGTGGCTACTTGATGGCCATGTAGCCTGGTGGCTAGTTTTCTGCCTGTTTGTCCAATGTAGTGTTTGTTACAGTCCTTGCAAGGTATTTTGTAAATACCATTAGTTTTGCTTGTTAACTGTATAGGGTTCTTCAAGTTCATTAGCTGCTGTTTTAGTGTGTTGGTGGATTTGTGAGCTACCGTGATGCCAAGGGGTCTGAATGGTCTGGCAGTCATTTCTGAGATGTCTTTGATGTAGGGGAGAGTGGCTTGAGGTTCTGGATGTGTTTTGTCTGCTTGTTTGGGTTTGTTGCTAAGAAATTGGTGGACTGTGTTCATTGGGTACCTGTTCTTTTTGAATACGCTGTCTAGGTGATTTTCCTCTGCTCTTCATAGTTCCTCTGTGCTGCAGTGTGTGGTGGCTCATTGAAATAATGCAGCTTCGTTTGTGGATGTTGAGATGATTGCTTCTGTAGTTCAGTATTTGGTCCGTATGTGTTGTTTTCTGTAAACACTGACTTAAAGTTCCCCATTGGCTGTTTGATCTACAGTGACATCCAAGAATGGCAAATTGTTATTGTTTTCCTCCTCTTTAGTGAATACAATCCAAACATTTGGTCTGCTACCTGGATGATACCTTTGTCATCACTAAATGAAACAAATTAGAGGAACCCTTCAAGACCATCAATAATGCCCTTACTGGCATAAAATTCACCCAGATCCCTGGCCCCTGGCAGTACTAACCACTGAGCCACCATGCCACCCCCTGATAGATCCATTTTATCACAGAATGAAACATCCACATTCTCGTTTAGCCCCAGTGCCTTCTTTTCTTTAAAAGTTGGTTTATGCAATTCGCTCAAGACTTCGCTGTTTACATTAGTGGGTACTCCAGGGGTCAATGGACTCTGGCTTTAGAGCATGGGAGGGTAAAGGAATCTCCTATCTGGGAGATCTGTTTGAGGGAGAGGTCATGATGTCTTTTAGCCAATTAGGTCAGAAGTATGGAATCCCTAATAGGGACCTTTTCTGATATTTCCAAGTTAGAGACTATATACAGAAGAAAACCATGCTCTTGACCCAGTCCTACAAGTCTGATATAGAACGTAGAGTGCTCAGATATGGGGGCGCTCTCTCAGTTAGTACCTTATATCATCTGCAAAGAGGGAATGCCTGGGGGGATATGGAGAGACTCCATGAGATTTAGAATCAGGAGTTAGGGGAAAATGTCTCATTTGAAACGTGAGAGGATATATGGGGGAATGTAAAGAAGATTTCAATATGCAATAAAGCACACGCAATGCAATTGAAGATCCTCCACAGGGCCCTTATGGCACCAGAGAAACTAACAAAGTTTAAGAAAGGATCTTCCCTGAAATGTCTCAAATGTAAAAACAGTGTTGGCATCCTTACACATTTCCTCTGGTCCTGTCACAAGATCTGGGGTATTGGAGGACTATAGTGAGTGAACTGGAGGGAATCTTGGGAATGGAAGTTAGGGGGGATCTGGTATCCCTCCTCTTAGGACTACGAATCTTCCCTGTTTGGATGAGCACGGGAGGAAATTATTCAATATTCTGATGTACTGTGTGAGAAAAAACATCCTAATGAATTGGATATCAGAAACGTTGCCATGTCTTGTAGGATGGTGCAGACTTGTGATGGAGCACATGCCTCAGGATTACCTGACAAGTATGGTGCACCACGGGACAGAGAAATTTTATAAGACACGGCGGTTCTTTCTAAATTATATTGACATGGATTTGTCGGCAGTATTGATTAGGGCCTTCATATAGCCATGAGGGCTGTATATGAGTATGGGAGTATGGAAGCCCAGGGGGGTGGTGGGGAAGCAGTAGGCCTGATAAATATGGGTATAATCACTGTTGCCCCCATGAACGGGAGCCTTGATCGAAGTGCAACGAGTGGAGTGATGTAATATAGCACGATGTAGTGTAATTTAATTTTAGTGGATTGCAATTTAATTTAATGTTATTTAATTTAATTTACGTTTGTGTTAGTTTGGATTAAGTTAAATAAATAACAGTCAACTACAATCTGGAGAATGGTACGCAGTTTATTGTTAACGATATTGTAATATAACATAATAGTACACTATTATTCCTACTTTTCTGTACCTTTGTACTTTTATAAGTTTTTTTGTAGCTAATTTTTTCAAAAAAAAGGAAAATCTTTTTCAATAAATATATACAATAATAAAAACGTCGGTTTAGAAAGCGCAACAGGCTGGAATATGGAGGAGACAACCCTGTAGGTAGCCAGTGTGCCCAGCTGGGTGGTTGTTGGGGTTGGAGAATTGTCCAAAATAGATGTGAAAGGCAGTGGTAGAGACATTTCGGAACGTGGCTCTGCAGGTGGAGGTGATCTGATTCGTTCACTGAGCACAAGGAGATGTTGGTATGAAGATTTATAAGGGCATCACTATTATGGTGAGAGATTAAAGGTATGTACCAGAGCAAGCTCTCAGAACACAAAGGGCTACAGCACGTTCTGCACTTGAATGTCTCACCCAGTGCTGTTGTCAGTCCCACCCCCAATCCCTCTCGCAGGGCCACCACAACCCTCAGGCATCAATACAAAACATAATAGAATTCCTACACTGTGGAAGCAGGTCATTCAGCCCATCAAGTCTACCTTATAGACTTGATGGGCTGAATACCCAATCCCCATGGCTAGTCCCCAATCCCAATCCCCATGGCTAGTCCACCTAGCCTGCACATCCCTGGATACAGTGGCCAATCCACCTAACCTCATACCTTTGGAATGTGGTAGGAAACTGGAACACCCAGAGGAACTCCACACAGACATGGGGAAATTGTGCAAACTCCACATCGATAGTCGCCTGAGGGTGGAATCGAACCCAGGTCTCTGGTGTTGTGAGGTAGCAGTTCTAACCACTGAGCCACTGTACCACCCGAAAGAGATTCTGAGAGGTGTTGTCTCATTAGACTAGCCCACACTCTGCCAACACAAAGCAGTGGTGCATTGGTGAGCATAGCATGTGAACAGAGTCAGTGGCACATGGTGAAGCGTTGTTCTGTTATAATGTGCATTTCATTAACGCGAATTGGTTAGAACGTGATTGACTAACAGGGGACACTATTTCTAAAGTGCAAACTTTTAAAATGTGTGCGTTCTGTTACACCACCAACACTTTAAGAATGCAACCATCGTGTTACAGAAGAACTACCGGTACTGCATTAAAGTGTATGAGGAGGTATCTGAGCCAATGCAAACCCCCTCCAGTTGGCAAACTGGATGCAAAAGCTCAAAATGAACTGAACGTATTGTATTGGTGTCGGCAAGCATTAGGCACTCTACTTGTCCCAGTGAGAGGTCTGATGTTTGTTTGCGAATCCTTAGACAGACTTGGGTTGTCCTGAGATAGTCAGTACTGCAGCCAGTTGCAATCAAGTACACCAACTCTAAATACTACATGCCACCATCAGAAAGTTTAATTTATTCAAAATACTTAACTGCCTGTTGAGCCACAGTGAGCAGGATTGTGATTCCTGACTCCACATGGCAAATGTTGTCCACTGGCAAACAATATTCACACCCACACCCACCACTACAGTGCTGTACTCACCCTCACCTTTTTATTTCAACCATCACTGCTTTCACAATTCTGACCATGACTGCAATCATTTCTGCTGATCGATTGTTTCCCTCCCTCCCTTTTCATTGATCTCTTCTGGTCATCTTTTGTCTGGTCCTTACTGGGGGATTACTACTAATGAAACAATAGCTTGATATTCAAGGTTGCTTTTCTCGCAAGCTACCTGGAATGTCAGATGTGCCTGTTCAGGTACAGGAGTCATTTCCTAAACTCTGTACATTTTTACCCCTTTGTTTCTGATCTGAAATGTATACATATGATATTAATTTAGTTTAATAATTCAGAATATTGCGCAAAAAAAAGACTTGCTGAAATAGGTATAAATACCCTGGCTGAATATTTTTACTTCTGTTTGATTCTTTCTACTCCTTGCTGAAGATCATTTCAAAATAATTTTTTTCTTAAAATTGACTTGGCATGCTGTCACCTAGTTTCATTTAGGAACAGCGACCTCAATAGAAAATGAAAACCAAAGGGAAATAAACTAAAATTGGTGCCATTTTCAAATGATTCAGAAGGCACTTAAATAATTACAATGGAATTTCTCATTGGAGGTGGTGAAAGATGATGAGAATAACCTTTCTCTCTGACCTTCATGATCTTAGAAATCATTCATGATGGAAATCATACTAAACTTTCTAATGAACTGTTAATGACAACAGGCTCAATTACTTTCAGTGATGGGATACATCGTAAAATAGTGCAGATAAGTACATTTTCTTTTACAGCTAAAATTAATGTTTAACCTTTCAGCTAACACATACCTGTTACATGTGGGTCTGAATGAATGACAAGAGGCATCTGGCTTGCGACACATTTGCATTTAACCACCTTTGGCCCAATTAGGATTTTATATCAACGACGCAGTGATGAGCTTTAACAAATTATTTATGCACACTGTCTATTTTGCAGGAAAAATCTATAGGAGTCAAATATGAAAGCTAAGTGTAATGCTAGTATGTAGTGCTAATACTTTTATGAGAAAAAGTCATCAATTATTTCTGTTTTTTACCCTTTCCTTACATGCACTTATTTTGACATAGATATCTTCAGCTGAAAAGCTGTGAACCATTCAAGCTTACAAAGATCATTCGGATAATTTTTTCTCTTCATTAAAAGAGTGAAAACTAGATAATTTACTTAATTACTGCCCATTGAGTGAAATGGTACATTCATCCCAATGTTCCTCCAATGTACGTTCAGAGAAAGATGGGAAACTATATGGCAGTGAATATAACAGTGTAGTTAGGTGAACAGTAAAGAACAGATTCCATGGAGATACCCCAAACTTACATATTGAAGAAGCAAATGTAAGGCCCAAGTGTTGATTAGTCAGTGCTACAATTTATATTGACATTTGCAGTTTGAATTGACCAAATGTGGGCATGTTATACCGTCAGGTTCTATGGTGTCCTGTTGAAATTATTCTCCGAACAAATTCCATGCTTTCTTCTTTCCTGTTCTGATGATAGCCTGGATACCTATTGGTTTCTATTCTGTTTGTTTGATCCACTTGGATTTGTAAAACTGGGTCAAACACATAGTTATAGACTTGGAGTTTAGTTCTTTGTTTAATTTTAATAACACAATTCTTGTTTTTGAGTGTTTGCATTGTTTCCTTGTGTTGTTTTCATTAGTTTGCCACATGGCAGTCCTTTGCCACAGGTTCAACATGGTTGCTGGTAACAATTGCTAACCTTAAGTGTCACCACAATGATAAGCCTCATTGTTATAGAATTTGGTAGTGGATATGTTCAGCTCGAGGGAAGAAAGGATATATATTTTGAGATTGAGTCTGGAGTAACCCTTGGAATTGGCTCAGAGACAAAAGATTGCATGTTGGAATATTTATCTGTGCATATCTCTGTATCCTCCACTGCCTCCCATCCACAAGGGAATCTTGCATGCATTTGTGTTGAGTATGGGAGCTGGGGATATGGTAACTATGCAGCACAGGGAAAGTTGGTGAATTTCATGACAGCAATTAATTATTAAGAGCCGAGATCCCTCAGGTACCATTATGTTTATCATGATTGTCAGAGTTCAGCCCCACTGATGCATTAAAGAGATCACAAAAGTCTTGATTCAATTTTCATTTCCTCAATGAAAAGCAGGCAGCAACGTAAGATAAATCAGCACACTTACTATTCATTGCAGCTGTTCCTAAAGTGCAAAGCCTCATTGGATAGTCACTAAGGCCCTAACAACTGCCCATGCATATACACATAGACAATTTCATCATAGCATAGCTGGTGTCAGAATAAAGAAAGAGAATTATGCTGGTAAATATATGACAGCCTTGTTATAATCCTGGAAGTACAAATAATATCAGGAAATGCATTTGATATATTGAAATGGAGCTTCTGCTGTTGGATAGAACTGTTGTATAGTTCAGCTGGAGTACTAAGAATTTTAAGAAGTTCTTGAAAATTATCGCAGGCTGCTAGAATCTCAAAAGGTTTTCCGATACACTGACAGAAACTCTTCAGCCAGAGGACAAAGAAGGTCAGTCTGCAGCTTTGCTGGAGGATTTGGAAAGAGTGGAGTATAAAGAAATGGGATGAAATGGGATAATCTGATGTACAGTCAGGAAAGAACACTGATTTGTTAGAACTTTCATGATGCAGAGTGACAATGTTATGTCTTTTTGGCTGTTTTCTGGTACTCACATCTTAGACATCATCCATTTTAGACTTAGAAAGCTTAGAGCCCCTATGCAGTTTGCAATGCGATAAGACCATGAGAACTAGGAATAGGAGTGACCCTTGGCTTAGCTTCACCATTCTGTAGGATCATGAAAAATCTGACATTCCTCACATTCACTTTCCTGCCTTTCCCCCATAACCCTTGATTCCCCTTTTGATCAAAAATTTATATTGCAGCCTTAAATATCGACAAAGACTCTATCAGATGCTGCCTGACCAGCTGTGAATTTCGAGCACCACTCTAATCCAAAGACTCTATTCCTACAGCTCTCTGTGGCAATAAGTTCTGAAAACACAATTTTCTGAGAGAAGAAATGATGTTGTGAAACTTGAAAGGGTTCAGAAAAGATTTGCAAGGATGTTGCTAGGGTTGGAGGATTTGAGCTATAGGGAGAGGCTGAACAGGCTGGGATTGTTTTCCCTGGAGCGTCGGAGGCTGAGGGGTGACTTTATAGAGGTTTATAAAATCATGAGGGGCATGGATAGGGTAAATTGACAAAGTTTTTTCCCTAGGGTGGAGGAGTCCAGAACTAGAGGGCATAGATTTAGGGTGAGAGGAAAGATAAAAAAGAGACCTAAGGGGCAACTTTGTCACACAGAGGGTGGTACACGTATGGAATGAGCTGCCAGAGGGAGTGGTGGAGGCTAGTACAATTGCAACATTTAAAAGGTATTTGGATGGGTATATGAATAAGAAGGATTTGGAGGGATATGGGCTGGGTGGTGGCAAGTGGGACTAGATTGGGTTGGGATATCTGGTTGGCATGGATGAGTTGGACCGAAAGGTCTGTTTCTGTCCTGCACATCTCCATGACTCTATCACTCTCAGAGATTTCTCCTTTTCTCAGCCTTAAACTGGTGACTCTTTCTTCTGAGATTATGCCTTCCGGTCCCAGACTCTCCCATGAGGGGAAACATCCTCTCATCACCTACCCTGCTTTATCCCTTAAGAATCCTCGATGTCTCAATGAGATCCTGTCTCGTTCTTTAAATCTTCAGTAAGTTGAGTCTCATTCTGCTTAACATTTGCTCATAAGACAATCTCTCCAAACCAGAGATCATCACACTGAGCATTTTGTGAACAGTCTCCAATGAGCACCAAAACTGTTCCCAGTATCCAGAGGTGCTCTCACTAGCACCTTGGATGGTTGCAGTAAGACTTTCCTGCTCTCATATCCCAAGCCCTTTGAAGTAAGGGCTAACATGCTATTCGCTTTCCTGATCACTTGCTGCAGCTGTGTGCTAGCTCTCTGTTTTGAATGCACGAGGACCGAGAAGTCCCTTTGTGTTGCAGATTTCTGCAGTTTTCTCCATTTAAATAATACTGTGTTCTTTTGTTCTCCCTTCCAAAATGAACAACTTCACATTTTCCCACATTATATTCTATTTGCCAACTCTTTGCCCACTTATTAAACCTATCGATATCCCTTTGTAAACTGTTGGCATCCCCTTTGCAACTTGCCATTCCACTTATTTTTTTGAGTCACCTGCAAGTTTGACTGCAGTACATTCACTTCCTTTCTCAAGGTCATTAATATATATTGTAAACAGTTGCAGTCCCAGCACTGAGTCCTGTGAAACCCCACTGGCTATAGGTGGCAAACCTGAGAAAGAACCCCATATCCCTATTTGCTGTTTTCTGCCCATTAGCCAATTCTCAGTCTACACCAATTATATGACTTACAACACCATGGATTATTATCTTGTGACTTAAACTTTTGTAAGGTATCTTGTTGAATGTCTTCTGGAAGTCCAAATTCAAAACATCTACATACTCCTCTACATCCACTCTGGTTGAGTTTTGCTCATAAATCTGTTTGGCATGGTTTCTCTTTCCTGAAGCCATGTCGACTCTGCTTGTTCAGACTATGATTTTCCAAATTTTCTGCTTTTGCATCCTTAGTAATTGATTCCAATACCTTGCCAACAATAGATGTTAGGTTCATTGGTCTATAGTTGCCCATTTTTCGCCTCCTTCCCTTTTTGAATAGGGATGTCAAATTGGTGTTTTTCTAATCCTCCATTACTTCTTCAGAATCCAAGGATTTTGGAAAATTACAACCAAAGCATCCACTATCTCTGTAGCCACCACTTTTATACAAGCCATCAGGGCCAAGGGTCTTATTTGCCTTTAGCCCCATAAGTTTGTCTAATACTACTTTCTTAGTGATGGTAATGGTGCTTAGTTTCTCCCATTATTCTTTAGTATTAATGAGATGTATTGTGCTCTGTAAGTATTGATGCAAAATATCTATTTAACTCCTCTGCCATTTCCCTTTTTGATGTTATCACCTTCGCAGGCTCATTTTTGAAGAGGCGATGTTCACTTTTGACCCTCTTTATCCTTTATGTATTTATAGAAGGTCTTATTGTCAGTTTTTATATTCCTCTCCAGTTTTCCCTCATCATTTATTTTCTCTCACTTTTTAATGATCTTTTTAGTCCTCCTTTGCTAGATTCTGTATTCATCCCAGTCTTCACATCTGCCACTGACTTTTGCAGGTTGGGCCAATAGTTGTTGCCTGTCCCTATTTGCCCTTGAGCAGGTGGTGCTGAGCTGCCTTTGTGAACCACTGCTGTCCATGTGCTATAAGTGTACCCACAATGCCCTTCAGGGGGGAATTCCAGAATTTTAATCCAGTGACAGTGAAGGAACAGCAATATATTTCCAAGTCGGGATGGTTAGTGGCTTTGAGGGGTTTGTGGCAATTTCCATGTGACTGTTGCCTTGATCCTTCTAGATGGAAGTGGTCATTGGTTTGGAAAGTGCTGTCTAAGAATCTTTAGTGAATTTCTGCAGTGCATCTTGTGGATGGTACACACTGCTGCTACTGAGCATTGGTGAAGGAGGGAGTAGATGCTTGTGGATATAATCCCAATCAAGCTTTGAGGTGGATAGTGTCAAGGACCTGCACTCATCACATGTATTCTTCACTAAAGATATCATTCAGCATTGCTTAAATGGTAAACTGTTGTATCTCCATCATATAGTTTGGCATTCGGTGTCTTTGAATCTCTGCACTCTTGTTGATGAGGTAGAATGCTGCACAAGTGATGTTTGTGCATTTGGCTCCTGGGGTTGAGGGAGTCATTTTTTTAGATTAGATTACTTACAGTGTGGAAACAGGCCCTTCGGCCCAACAAGTCCACACCGACCCGCTGAAGCGAAACCCACCCATACCCCTACATTTACCCCTTACCTAACACTACGGGCAATTTAGCATGGCCAATTCACCTGACCTGCACATCTTTGGACTGTGGGAGGAAACCGGAGCACCCGGAGGAAACCCACGCAGACACGGGGAGAACGTGCAAACTCCACACAGTCAGTCGCCTGAGGCGGGAATTGAACCCGGGTCTCTGGCGCTGTGAGGCAGCAGTGCTAACCACTGTGCCACCCACTGGCATGCGTGCCATTATTAATACTGTCTTCCTGGATATAATGTTTCTGGTATTTTTGTTGGTAACTTTTCTGTTTTATCAGCTTAACTCTAGGTTCAGCAATGGACTTAGCTTGTTCTCAGTTGCTTCCTGGGATTGCTCTCAATTGCAGATGACATTGGTATCCAAGCTTCAGCAAAATTTTGCTGGGCTCTGGGTTTTCCTGAATGGATTTTATATTTGTCCTTTCAACTCAATCAAATATTCGCCATGCTTACTGAAGCACTGACCTCATCTTTTCTGAGCTTTAGTGAGTTGTTGCTTTGCTTTCTCCTGGTTACTTGAAGGATGTATTTTGTCTGACAGTGTAATCTTACGCTATCTTCCATTCAAGAGCTCTGTAGGTGATTTCATGTCAGCCTTGAGCACTGAGTGGATCGGAGCGACAATAAGGCATGGTTTCAGCCACCCTTTGTCTCTTGGCATATCACAAGGACTATCTGCACTTCTAATTCTGTAAACCCATATTCCCAGGGTAGTATGTTGAGAAACTGATGACATTAAACCCAAATAGTTCAATGCATTCCTTAACTTCTCTGGATATAAATTACATACCATTGTCACCTATTAATCTTCCTGGAATCCCTTGCTAAACAATCAAAACTTGCACTGTTGTGGTTCTGAAATCTTTCATCCTCAGGATAAAAGGGAACATTGGTGGGTAGTCTGTGACTGAGATACCATTCTAGGTTGATGGTGAATAAATCAGCTCCCACAATATGCTATGGTCAGGGTAAAACTTCAGTAGCCATCATCTCCTCTTTCCCCTGTGCATTTCTATAGCTCTGGCATACATTCTATGTCAACGATGTACCTTCAATCTGTTTCTACATGCCTATCCTATGTACAGCACACCTGGAATGGTGATTATATTTTCCAATCCCATGTGGTCTTTATGTGTTGTGAGGTATTCTTCCTGCATTGTTTTGGGTTTGATTATTCTGGATCTCGAATGCAGAACATCATCTTCTAGTGAGGCGTCATTCTCTGATAAACTGATACCAATATTGTTGGCTGTGTTTGCTGAATTCTAGGCTATCTCCAGGTCAGATGCATAATCCTTCATCTGTACTGGTCTGTTTTAATTTGACTTTGTTTTGATGGTGTTACATTCACTATGTGAGGAATCTGTACACTTTGATCTTCAAATTTCTCTTTGTCCAGTGGAAGTAACTGAGATAGGATACCTGCCTCCTTTCCTGCTGGTAATCCAGGTTGGTATCATAATTCTGAGGTCTCTACATTAACCTCGGTATAATTGCTCTTCCTTTACATGGATTCTTCTTCCAGGTCGGCTCGAGCAGTTGACAATCACTTCTCCACTATAAATTGTTTCCCATTGATGGACCTTCTTAAAATCATGTAGCGCAGCTACACTGGCACCCCCCCCCCCCCCCGACCTTTTTCTCCGCTACATCGATGACTGTATCGGCGCTACCTCGTGCTCCCACTAGGAGGTTGAACAGTTCATCCACTTTACTAACACCTTCCACCCCGACCTCAAATTTACCTGGACCGTCTCAGACTCCTCCCTCCCCTTCCAAGATCTCTCCATTTCTATTTCGGAAGACCGACTCAACACGGACGTTTATTATAAACCGACCGACTCCCACAGCTACCTAGATTACACCTCTTCCCACCCTGCCCCCTGTAAAAACACCATCCCATATTTCCAATTCCTTTGCCTCCGCCGCATCTGCTCCCAGGAGGACCAATTCCAATACCGAACATCCTAGATGGCCTCCTTCTTCAAAGACTGCAATTTCCCCTCAGACGTGGTTGACGATGCTATCCACCGCATCTCCTCCACCTCCTGCTCCTCCGCCCTTGAACCCCGCCCCTCCAATTGCCACCAGGACAGAACCCCACTGGTCCTCACCTACGACCCCACCAACCTCCAGATACATCGCATCATCCTTCGTCATTTCCGCCACCTCCAAACAGACCCCACCACTAAGGATATATTTCCCTCCCCTCCCCTATCAGCGTTCTGGAAAGACCACTCCCTCTGCGACTCCCTCGTCAGGTCCACACCCCCCACCAACCCAACCTCCACTCCCGGCACCATCCCCTGCAACCGCAAGAAATACAAAACTTGTGCCCACACCTCCCCCCTCACTTTGCTCCAAGGCCCCAAGGGATCCTTCCATATCCATCACAAATTCACCTGCACCTCCACACACAGCATTTACTGCATCCACTGCACCCGATGTGGCCTCCTATACATTGGGGAGACAGGCCGCCTACTTGCGGAACATTTCAGAGAATACCTCTGGGACACCCGCACCAACCAACCCAACCGCCCTGTGGCTGAACACTTTAACTCCCCCTCCCACATGCAGGTCCTTGGCCTCCTCCATCGCCAGACCATGGCAACACGACGCTGGAGGAAGAGCGCCTCATCTTCCACTTAGGAACCCTCCAACTACAAGGGATGAACTCAGATTTCACCACCTTCCTCATTTCCCCTCCCCCCACCTTTTTTTCAGTCCCAACCCTCGGACTCAGCACTGCCTTCTTGACCTGCAATCTTCTTCCCGACCTCTCTGTCCCCATCCCCTCTCTGGCGTATCACCCTCACCTTTACCTCCTTCCACCTATCGCATTCCCAATGCCCCTTCCCCAAGTCCCTCCTTCCCTACCTTTTATCTTAGCCTGCTTGGCACACCCTCCTCATTCCTGAACAAGGGCTTATGCCTGAAATGTCGATTCTCCTGCTTCTTTGATGCTGCCTGACCTGCTGCGCTTTTCCAGCAACACATTTTTCAGCTTCTTAAAATCATGCACAGCTGCCAAAAGCCCTGGGTGGCATGGTGGCTGGGTAGTTGGCATTGCTACCTCACAGAGCCTGGGTTCAGTTCCACCCCTTGGGTGACTATCTGGGTGGAGTTTGCATATTCTCCCTGTGTCTGTGTGGGTTTCATCCAGGTGCTCCGGTTTCCTCCTCCACTCCAAAGATATGCACGTTAGGTGGGCTGGCCATATTGTTCGGGGATTTGGATTAGCCATGGGAAAATAGTGTTACAGGAGTAGGATAGAGGAAGTGGGTCTGTGTGAAATGCTCCTCAGAGGGTTGGTGTGGACTTGATGGCTTGAGTGGCCTGCTTCCACACTGTATGGATTGTATGACCTCTCTTTCTATGGCATACCTGGTCTCAGCTGAGGTTAGAAATTTGGAAGTAACTTGGGGAGACTGGTGCAATTACAACATTTAAAAGACACCTGGATGGATTTGTGAATAGAAAGGGTTTAGAGGGATCTGGGCCAAGTGCTGGCAAATGGGACTAGATTAATTTAGGATATCTGTTCGGCATGGATAAGTTGGATCGAAGGGTCTGTTTCCGTGCTCTACGTCTCTATGACTCCATGACTCTATGACTGTTACGAAGGACCTTATAAAAAGCCTTATGAGAATAGGCATAGGGTAATGATTCTTCTCTATGGCTTGGCTAAAATCTTTGGGAACTAGTCTGTTGTAGAAAGTAGTGTGTAAGGAGCTGAAAAGGTTATTGTTGAGGAGTGCATTAAGCACTACTCAATGTGATCATGTAACATGGGTGGGAGAACAACATTGGATCTCCAAGGAATAAGGCCTAACATTGACGTCTTCCTTATAGTCGCACTAACAATGTCCATCATACTAATGTAATTTGTACTTAGTTATGATCATGCAATAGAAGTACATCTTGTTTAAGGCAAGAGCTTCTTCTCATTAGATTAGCAAATGGTTTTCCTCTCCTGCACTAGACCAGCCAGGCCTTGTAGATTCCTACCAGAAAAGTGAATGTGGAACCAATCTAACAGATGTAACTTTCACCAAAGTGAGTTGCGATGAGGATTCAGCATTCAACACAGGTAACGTCTTCAGTATCCATTTTGTTTGCTCTTATCATAATGGAATTTATCTAATCTGCATTTCCTGACACACAACTGGTAGCTTCTCTATCATTAGAGCTCTCTTTCAAATGTTCCTCCTTGTTCAACTGGTATTTTATATGCGGAACAAATCACTGGTTTCATCATTACATTAATCAGGACTCAAAGTTTTCAAAGCATGCAACCACCACATCACTAATTCGAGTTTGAGGCCATGAAATTCATAATATCAGATTTGATTTTGACCGGAGATGAACCTTTCAAAAAAATGTCTGGGCGTTGGCTGTCCTTTCTGTAAGTTCCCAGCTGTCAAATAAACTTAATGCTTTGTCTACTGCCCACAGTGTGGTTTAGCTGACCCTCTCTTCATTGCTGATGTTGTTTGAAAATATAATGTGCTGTATAGGTAATGGTACTGAATGGGTTAATACTGGCATCTGTGTTAACCTCCACACAATCTGATGATACCCATACAAGCGTGGGACGAGATAAAGCAGGCATCATCAGATATCATAGAGTGAAGACCCATTGTGACCTAGTAGCCTTGGTAACAATGTCAATCTTACAATGTACTTTGGGCATGAATGCTATCATGCAATCGAACTATAGCTTGTTCAAAACAAAATCCTCTTCTTGTTAAGACTTAATTTGATTGGAATTGAATTGAATGATTCATTGTCACTTGCATTTTACGGTAATACTAATGCAGTAAAATACAGTGGAAAGCTTGGCACCAATCTGGCACCATTTTAAATAATTTAAGAATAAAGAGATTAGGCCGAAAGAGAGTTTACCTCCATTCCACCACGTCCATTATGAGCCCTGAACCCTGAACCCTGTGCCATGAACTCTGAACCCTGTGCCCTGAATTCTGAACCCTGTGCCCTGAACTCTGAGCCCTGTGCTCTGCACCCTGAGCTCTGAACCCCGAGCCCTGAACTCTGAACCCTGAGCCCTGTGCTCTGAATCTTGAACCCTGTGCCCTGTGCCCTGAACCCTGAAACCTGAGTTGGCTCACCAACAATACCTACCTCTCCTCCCCCACCTCACTGCCACCTGTGCAGATCTACCAGCGTAGGAGTTGCCATTCTTTTGGCACCATCATTTTGCTGCTGGGCCCACCTCGATGCGCTGTCACCAGTTTTGGGTCCTGTGCTGAACCCAAGCTTGCACGTGACCAAGAGATCCCCAGCTGTGTTGCTGTCACCAGCTCACCGATAACCGGGAATTCCCATCTCTGGTCTCACCACGACCAAGAGCCGCCGCAGTAGATCACTGCAAACACAAGCTGAAGGTGTATGATATCCTGAAACCAAATGCAACATACTGCATTATTGTTTAAATTTCTGAAATGACAGTATCCACTTCCTAATTCATGATGGGATATAGCTGGATATTCTGGCTGTGCTGGTGAACAGTATGTTTTTCATTTTCACTCGGGCACTTAGTTTCTTTTTCTCTCTCCCTCTGGCATTAATTTTGGTCAATTTTCCTGATCAGCATTAAATTAGTTTAAAATGTTTCTGATTACTTACAGGCATTTGCTATGTCTTCTGGTGCTCATATGTTAGAAATAATCACACGTTTGACTTGGAAAAGTTAGAGCTTCTTGTATTTAATACAATTTGTCATGCAGACTGGTGAGAAGACTGACTTAGATCAGGGCCCAGGTTACACATCATGTGATTCTTAAGTGCAGCCATGGATGTGAGCCACTGGAACATTTATACGTAACATTTTGTTCTGGCTAATTAGTTCCTAGCTCTTTACAGACAACACATCAATATATAACAGATACTCTTCAGTCCAATATTGAGGGACTGTTACACTGAAACGTTATACTGAGAATATTTCTATTTCCTCAGATGAATGTATGCATGGTGTTATTTTGCACAAAGCAGAGCGGAGTTAACCTATTCATTTTAGCAACTTCTACACAAAGGGGGAGGTAGATGTTGGAAGTGTCTTTCACGGATGGCAGTGGATGCTGGATCAGTTGTTAATTTTAGATCTGAGATGGATAAACATACATTTGGAACAGGTATTAAGGGATATGGACCAAAGGCAGGTATTTGGAATTAGGCCATAGATCAGCCATGATCTCAATTAACAGCAGAACAGGCTCAAGGGGCTGAATAGCCAACTCATGTTCCTTTGCTCTTTTGAGTTATCCCATGCTCAAGAAAGGTGCTGTAAAATTGCAAGTCTTTTTCTCTCGCTTTTTTGAAATTGCACTTCTGTCTGCAGGAATGGATTGGGGGTGAGGGGATTCACTTAGTTGGCTAAAGGGTTGGTGAATGGATCAGATTCTATTTCAGCTATGGTAGACTCATAGCCTGTCTCCTTAATACAAAATCACAACACTTTACTATGGCTTGGCAATAATCTGCAAGGACCGTCCTTCATTCAGAGATCTCACAAAGATGAATGATTACGTCCCTTGTGGTCTCTAATGTAATACACGACACTTATTTACAACATGCCCTGTCTAATGATTGCTGCCTTGCCCAGTCATATCTGTATTTCCCTACACAGTATATTGCAAAGAAGATGGAGCTAATTTATTCCCTTATTCAAGTTCAGTACTTCTGCAACAATGTTCACTTTCCAAGTGCTTGTATTTATAAGTATTTCTCAAGGGTGAAGGAACAGCCTGCAGGAAATTAGGATTAGATTTCAATAGGAACAGTCATGGCATTAAGCAGCAAAACAAATGTGCATATTCACGTTCTGCCCTGAGGTCCTCCTCTGCAGATGGTCATGGAGTTGCAACTGGAATTACATTGATTCTAGACATTTACAATCCTATGTGTCTGGACAGATATTGGAGCTACCCTCCTGCACGGTCACTGACATGCCACCAAATTTCAGTTATCTGCATGAAGTTCACCATTTTACGCAATTCCGAAAAAAGTGTAAATCCGTGGATCCCCCGGCACATTCATATTTTAGCTTTTCTATTTCCTTCCAATACTATTTCTCTGCTGCAGCTCATAATCACTCTTTCTTACCTGTGCTTGGTATGTTACCAGGGTCGTATTTTCAGTTGTCTGTCTATTCGGACTCCTTAAGGCGAATTATGTAAGCTGCCACTTGTGGAACCTGAAGTGTTTCATTGAGATTCACATTATGTCCAAATTCCTGTTTGGGTCTGCTTAGAAGAATATTGTTTTGGAGGCTTCCCAAGCGAATGTTTGTCTGGGAAATGCAGGAAAATGGTATGCATATAGTGGGAATATGAAATGCAACGGTTTCGCAAATGATAGCTGAACTTGAACCGCAAGCAAGTATAATTTTAAGAAGGAAGTGAATAACAAGTATTGACTCTTTTATTTAAACGACATACTGAAGTCAGAACTTATCCAAGTCTCTGAAAGCAAGATAGCTCAGATATTTTCTCATCAACCTGTTCAGAAATGTTATAACACGCATCTGGAGTAGCTGAGACTTTAACCCAGGCCTCCCGGTCGAGGGATAGAGACACAGCCACTGCACCACAACAGCCAACAGGATAATCAATGAACAGTGCCAGCATTTACTTCACCTGTTTCATTACTCTGTTATCCATTGCTACTGATGGTGAAGGCTGCAGGGTAGGAAGTGCTCAGGCTCCCAGGCCAGTCTGCTCTCTCTCATATGACTGACAGCATTTTTCTATTTATTTATTTATTTATTTATTTATTATGTTTTCTTCATTTTACTTTTGAATCAAACTCATTCTTCTTTCTGTGGCTGCTGTGGTGAAGAGAGGTCACAGGAAGCTGTTGAGCGGTGGATCCTGTCCATTCCTCGTGGTCATGGTGGACACAGCTTGAGCAATGGTACCAGGGTCAATAGATTGGGGTCCGTTCTGTTCCTCTGGTGTTCTGGCTATAACTGTGGCGGAGTGAATGATCCCTCAGTCCTCAGGAGTTCATTTGGACGGCCCCTCGGTCCTTTCAAATTAAGATGGGCCGCAGTCCTCGAGGGTTGGGGCAGTTTCCTGGCTGTGGTGGCAGTAATGAAGTGGCTTTGACAGAGGTGATGTGCTGGGTCCACTCAGTGGCAGTGGGGTCTGCTTCAATGTGTTTCCTCTTTGGTGTTGCGAAGTCAGGGGATGGTTTGGTGGCTGCGTACTGTGATGGCATCTTGTGGTCACTTAGAAAACCAAGAAACTATGGATGGAACAAAAAATGAAATTTGTCTTAAGTTTATGCACATTATTTCCTTTCATAATTTATGTAACTAAAATGGCACTGGATAAATTATGGCCACTTATACGTATTTTACTGTATTTTCATAAATACACGTGACAATAAATTGCTATACTATACCATAGTCAAGAATTATAACAGATGTCATTATTAGCACCTGATTGTTGCATTATTAAGAAGAATTAGGGAGGCTATATCCAATTCTGATAAAAAACTGAAATGGGGAAAGAAGCAGAAGGATCCAAGAACTTCTGAAAAGTTCTTACAAGGGTCATACTGCATTTAAAGCATTAACTCTATTTCACTCTCTACAGATGTAGCCAGACCCTCCTCCTGAGTTCCTCCAGCATCATCTGTGTTTGATCCTGGAGCTGGTCTGTTTGTCTTTTCTCCTGTTCTCATTTCTGACAGTTGTCCACATGAGTGAACTAAGTACAACAGTGATTTGCCATTACCTTCCCAGGATGGCTGACCAGGAAAATCTTTGCTCTCACCATCTGCCACCAGGCAGATTGGAAAGATTTGCAAGCTTGATAATCAACCTATTTGATCATCAATGCACTGTCCATAACCAACAAGTCTAGAAATGGGACTTAAATCTGGAATTTCCAGTCCAAAGGTAGGGATGCTACTACTGTTTCATCAGATTGGACCCAGGAGTGCAGGTACACAAATCAATAGAAGTAGAGACTGAGGTTGATCAGACCATTAGAGAAAGGAAACAACATTTTGGGATTTAGTTCTAGTAAGCTAGAAATGAAAAGCATGATAGACTGGTACATAATCTTGGCGAAAATGAGGACTGCAGATGCTGGATATTAAGTTGAGAGTGTGGTGCTGGAAAACGTCGATTTTCCTGCTCCTCGGATGCTGCCTGACCTACTGTGCTTTTCCAGCACCACACTCTCGACTGGTACGTAATCTTGGCTAAGTCACACTTTAATGTCCTTCTCAATGACAGGGGCTTGTATTTGGATGGGATGGTAATGGGTGTAGACACCACAGCCTTACCAGCATGGTGAGTAGCCCGTGGATGACCATCTTACTCATCTGTCAGTTGAGGCCTTAAAATCAGTGGCCTCTAGTATTAACCCAGTGGAAGGGGATTCCTGATCACCATGTGAGGAGTATAACAAGGGAACCCATGGAAGGATCTCTATTGTCCAGTGTGGCCCTTTACTAAAGCAAGCAAACCTAGGGCCCCTACTGACTCACCAGCTGGTCCTCATCTCCAATAAAACCATTAAATGCAGAGGTTGATATGAACATTAAAGAAAGAAAACAACAATTTGGGATTTATTTCTAGTAAGATTGACTGATCAGTTACTCAATTTTCTCTGCTTCTTAAGAAACATTGGCAAAAAACCCAAATGGATGGATTATACTAAAATATATTGTTAAACCATGCTGCTTGTTTATAATAGTGCAGTTTTGCCAACTGGTTCTATTGTCATCCTGCTGCAATCAGAAATCTTACCCACTAAATGTATCTGGTTACTTTGAACAGGAAAAGAAAAATAGTGTGGCATACTTGGCAATTCAAAATATTCAGCTAATAAATCATCATTGAAAGCAATGTATGGCTCAAACTTTGTCAGACACATGCACTAAGTTAAAATATATTCATCGAATTGATGGACAACTTTAAAGAACTGCTGAAGGCTTTTTCAATTACTCACAACAAGTATTATACTTCATATTTTTGTCTAACATTTTGTTTGCAAATTTGACAATTAAAATAACCACAACAGACAATTAAGGTTGTCTATCAAGCCTTATTTTACCTTTCCCTTCTCTAATCCTCTTATTTCTCAAAATGTGAAAAAGCCTACCTCCTGCAGTCTTCTCTTCTTCTTATTAGCTACACACTATTTAGATCCTTAGGGTTAGAGAACACTTTTTGCATTAAGAGGCTTTGAGAGAGGTTGTGCCTGTTGGAGTTATATTGTGAAAAGCTGAGCTGTGGCATACAATTTTCCAATCATTAAACTGAACAGTTTAAAACAAGGATGGTGTACATCCAAATTTCTGACACATGTTGGCATTGTGCAAGTCTCTTCAAGTTCTAGATTGGCAAAGGCCAAACAAAATGCCTTTGATCTTCCTGGTTTGACTGAAAAAAAAAGTTGTGATTCGTCTATGACTTGATGTCAAACAACTTGTTTAGCAGCACAGAGTGTTCGTGTGTCCAGGACAGTTAAAGAGGTTGGGCGCTGTGTTGTTAACATTTCCACAAAATTTCATCTAATTGCTGCTACGTTTTAACACCAACAATTTAAATTTATCTAGCCTTTTTGACATGGTAAAATATCCTAAGGCATTTCATTGAAGTGTTATCAAAGAAAATATTATACCTAACCACAGGGCTGGGTCTGGGTGAGATGCTCTTTCATCGGTTGGTGTAGTCTAGATGGGCTAAATGGCTTGCTTCCGCACTGTAGGGATTCTATGATTCTGTTAATCTGTATATGAAAAGGACACTGATTAAGAAAATTGCCAGAATAAATTGACTAATGAGCAGGAAACTTTGAAGGAAAAGAAGAGGATATTATAATAAGTGCGTTAAAGGGAAAAAATAAATTTTGATTGTTCAGTTAAAAGTATTTCTTTATGATGTCATCAAAACATTTTCATTTCTTCCTATGTAAAATGGCATAACTAGTTTGAGAAGGAGCATAAAGGGCTTTCATCCTCCATTGAGTTGGAAGGGTGTGAAAAACACTTTGAAGAAAGGAGAAAATAGCAGAATATTCCTCCTTGTTGGGAGATTTTTTTTAAAGTCTTCATTTTAAAACCTTTCAATGATCTCTAAAAGCTTGAAAACAACTTTTGCATCAAATGTTAAACTTTAAATAATGGAAATTAAAGAAAGCTACCAGAAAGCAAAATAAAGAAATGTACAGCTTTTTCATTAAGACAACAATGCTTATTAACAAAAATGCTTTATTACGCAATTAGCTTAATTATCCAGCTGTTTTTAGATCAGAGTGGTGCTGGAAAAGCACAGCAGATCAGGCAGCATCTGAGGAGCAGGAAAATCGACGTTTCGGGCAAAAGCCCTTCATCAGGAATAGAGGCAAGAAGCCTCCATGGTGGAGAGATCAATGGGGGTTTTGGGGGGGGGGGGGTGGCTGGGGAGAAGGTAGCAAAGAGTGCAATAGGTGAATGGGATTGGGGTTGGAGGTGATAGGTCAGAGGGGAGGGTGGAGCAGATAGCTGGGAAGGGAGATTGGCAGGTAGGACAGGTCATGAGGACAGTGCTGAGCTGGAAGGTTGGAACTGGGGTAAGGTGGGAGGGAGGGGAAATGAGGAAACTGGTGAAGTTCACATTGATGCCCTGCTGTTGAAGTGTTCCAAGGTGGAAGATGAGGCGTTCTTCCTCCAGGCGTCGGGTGGTGAGGGAGCGGTGGTGGAGGAGGAGCATCTGCAGTCCTCGCCTTTGCCTAGTTAATTATCCAGCAGTTAGGAAAATAACATTTCTTTTTAAAATGGCAAAGCAAGTTCAACATTTAATACAGTTGAAGTGGTTGCATACTTTAAAACATTGAACAGAAAAATCAGCTCACTTAAATAAAAAGCTTTCAATAATTCCTTTAAGTAACTACAACCAATTAAGTAAAATGACAATGCTGAAAGATAATATCACTCCAACCTGATTTAAAATCACAAAGACACGGAATTAAAATGGACTATATGGAAGGAACGGTTCATGCAATATAAAATTGCTTCAAGATTACAGAATAAGCCTAAAGATGACCAACTGGACCCATTTTCTTATTTTATATGTCCAGTAACACATCATATTTTAAAATTACAGAGTGTAAGAGAAGAGACACATAGCTTTCAAAATATCGAATCTGACAATTACCTTACATCGCTACCAATTGCATAATGGACAGAGTAAAACTAAACAGAAGAATACAGATTCCCAACTTCATCAATGATCATTCTTTTATCATATGGCTTGATGCCATCCTATGTTCAAGATAGGCTGTAGGAAGGCAAAGTCAAGAACTGTCCTCAAGTTTAGACTTCAAACACGATTTATTATACACAAATACTAATTCAAATTTACATTGTAACCATAGATATGTCAGGCTCTGACTTGTAGTTAAAATAAGGGAGGACTGATTTATCTCTAACATGATTTGCAGAGATTAAAGGGGAATAAGCATTCAACAGTGACATTGACACCAGGAAACACAAAGATACATAAAGGTCGCAATATGGCAAACTATAACTGAATATTTCGTCTGCACGAAGCAGACTTTCAAACCAACTAAGTCATCCACCATTTATAATGCAACAGAGTTGGGAGGAGATGGAGTAGTTATAAACTTATATTACTTACTTGAAACAGTTGTATAAAGAATTTAATAACCGGAAGAAAGTTTGAGGAAGATGTTGTATAAGTGCATTAATACTTGAAAGGATTAAACTGGCACCACAAATTATGGTTCACCTATTAAGTTATAAAGGACTGGTCTTGATGCAGCTAACCTAAGAGTGGCTTTGCTCATTATATAAGAATGCGTCAGTAGCAGTAATATGTATTTACTCCAAAGTTGAGGCTGATGTCTCACTCAGGCAATTATGTATCCGAGATGAAATGTAATTAGATAATAAGGGTGAGTCTATGCTTCTGCCAAAGACATCTTTTCCCATGTGGTATTAGTAACTTAGGTTAATGCCAATATGAAGGCTTGGAAACAGTGAATCTTCCCAAGTTAACCCAGAAAGTTTAGATGCATTATACAGTATCATAGATGGCAACAGGGTGAGGATTTCCAACATCATTGTATGGTGACAGTGGTCAACATTGTGTCCATTTTAATAGTTCAGGAGACTTCAATATTGTATAAGTGCAGAATCATTGATAACAACTTCTGGACTTCTGTGTTTAACTTGGCATATGTGGACTCCAGAAGTTAATTTCAAAATTTCACTGATAGTTTTGCCATCATTACCATTGTAAAGCCTGGGTTATTCAACTGTTTATACCTTCCTATTGTTTTGCTGTGAATGTATATTCAATTTCCTTTTATAAGTTGTTATTGAATCTGCTACCATTGTCCCTTTGACCAGACCATTCTAGATCAGGGTTACTCAATTGCATTTCTATTTAGCGATTTTAAGATTGACCATAGTTTTATTTTGCTTTGTGAAAAAGACATATTTTCTCAAATTTTTTTTTTAAATTTGCAACCACCAGGACAGTTCACATTAAATACCAATGCAAAAGGAAAACAACATTTATACTGTAATAGGGAAGACAGCATTGATTAGTTGGCAAGTGTACTTTGACTAGTGGAGACAATGTCTTGAGAAATAAACTAGAGAATGGCTGTTACCTATGTTGCTGAGGTATGTAGGTACATTTTGTTTTATGCACCCTTGCAATCTGTAAACCACAGGGCCCTGTTTAGTTATATATGTTGCTCGCAGCACACACAAGTGCACTAACAGCGTGCCTGCCTGACAATTCTCAATAAGTTGCCGGTGTAATCATTCATAAACTCAGGATTATTTAGCAAATGCTGACCAACTACAGAATCAAATCAGATCTTGAATACTATTGTGAATTTTGGAAGCACGGCTGGTTGGATATAGTCAGCATCTTACTTGTTGCAAATAGCTGAAAGGATATGCTATTGGATATGATCAACCAGGCTTTAGTGCCTACAGTCCACATACCTAGCTTCATGTAGGACAAAGTGAGGACTGCAGATGCTGGCGAATCAGATCGATAAACTGTGGCACTGGAAAAAGTACAGCAGGTCAGGCAGCATCTGAGGAGCAAGAGGGTCGATGTTTTGGGTATAACGTTTTTTCAGGACTCTATCTAGCTTCATATCAACAGTGAAATTCATGTGCCACGTGAAGATGCAATAATGGAAGAGATGTCAATGGACTAATAATGCAGAACCCCAGGTAGATGTTTTGAGGACATGAGTTTAAATCCTACCATGGTAGATGATTAAAACTGAAATTCACTAATTTAAAAAAAATCAAGAATAAAAAGCAAATTATCCTGACGAGTCCATGATGAAAAGCTTGGATAATGTATGTCTTTTCTCAGCTATACCCTAGGTCTATACCACAAAAAACTATTTATTGCCCTTGTACTTTATGCCTCTGTTTATAAAGCATAGGATTGCATATACCTTTTGAGAGCTTTATCAACTTTTCTTGCCACCCTGATAGATTTCTCTGTGTGAACTCTCAGATCTTTCAGTTCCTCTGTTGGTATTTATTCTTTAGCTTGATTTATGTTGTTATTCTTCTGACACTTGAACCCATGCATTGACAAGGAACGATTTTCCCCGTTATACTTACCAGTTGGTTAAAGCTCACACAATGCCTACTTAAGCAGCTTAATGATTTGTTGCTCAGCACAAATAATTACATAGATATAAATTCAAAACTTTTCTCAGGATTTATAGTTTTATTTTACAATTTTCAGTTTTATAACTGGATTATTTTCCCAAGTGCTTTGGAACATTTTATACTTGAAAGGAATTATATAAATGCAAGTACTTTTTGCTATTGTTAAATTCCACATGTTGTTAATGAAGTACAGATGGTGATGTACATACAGACAATAATTGCAGAAGATTTCAGTTGTTTGAATAATTTAGACCCATTTTTTAAACCAGGTTTACTATTTTTCTATAGTACTAAGCAATGGGATGTGCATTGTAAGCTTGTTGCAAGCATACACATTAAGGGTTTCCTGGATTACTGCAGACTATTTCTTGCTAATATACAGTATTTAGGCCAAAACCATTTGCAGATATGTTTAAGTTTTAGTGATTTCTCCTCTGTTTTGCACAGGCCATTAGCATTCATGATGATAGTTGTTTCCAACAAAAAAAAGTCTTGAAATAAGTTAAAACATGGAGAAGATTATGCTATATCATATGATGGATATTAGATAGTTAGGAATGACTGACTCTCTTTTGAATATTCTTGTGTGAGGCTATTTTGTGTGACATCAATCATCGATCTGTTTTTGTCTTAATGATTTCATAAAATTGAAGCTAATTTCCATTGGTTCTTGATCCTAATATTCTGAATGTTACTTTAAATACATTCATTACCATGTCTGTAGATGCTTTTTATATGGACGTCCAGAGGTCATTCAATAGAATCATGTGTAAGCCACTAAACTTGGCTTAACTTCAAGCTTATGGAACAAAGGTGAAGTTTTGACCTGTTTAGGAAATTGACTGAGTGGTAAGAGACTGAGAGTATGAAAAGTAGGCAGATAGTCTCATTGGCAGGATATGGTTACTGGCGTCTTGCATGGATTTACATTGCTATCTCAACTGTTTCCCATGTTCCTTAATAAGTTAAATAGTAGATAGAAAGTCACATTTCAAGCTTACTGATGACACAGAAGCAGGCAGCATTGTAAGCTGTGTATTGGAAGCAAAAATGACAGAGATTAATACGCTAAATATTTTTCTAAAACTACGACAAATCAAACTCAATGTAGGCTAATATGAGACCATCCATTTTGGATCTAAAGGGGAGAAAACAGATTATTTTCCAAGTAGTGGAAAACTAGAAGTAGCAAATCTGCAAGAAGACTTAGAAATCTAGATAAATATCTCTGGGCACTGTACCATGCCTTAGATGGTATGCAGCACAGACGTTTCTAGATTTCATTGGATAAGTCATAAGCAGATAGTACATAAATTGGGGCTAAAGCAATATACTGTGGATGCTGGAAAACTGAAATGAAAAAAAAAGAAGTGCTGGGGAAACTCAGCAGGTCTATCAGCATCAATAGAGAGACAAACAGAGTTAATGTTTGGAGTATGACTGGCTCATCTTTGAAACTAAAGAAAGAAGTGGAAAATTTATGTGTTTCATACAGTCAAGAAAGATAGGGAGCAGAAAGTACTGAATAGAAGGTCACCGGGGGGATAGAGTGTAAAGGAGATTGGAGATCATGAATTAAAGGTCAAGGGAGTGGTGATGGTTGGAGGGAAGAGAGGTTGATTCAGAATATCCAGCTTTGCTGACTGCAAAACGTAAGAAGCTAGACACGGGGGGAGGGGGAGTCAGAAAAAATGAAATGGAGGGCAAAGTTCATGGTCTGACCCTCTCACTGGCCTTCCCTTTTGTTGAAAAATATGTTGCTGGAAAAACACAGCAGGTCAGGCAGCATCCAAGCAGCAGGAGAACTGACGTTTCGGGCATAAGCCCTTCTTCAGGAATGAGGAAGGTGTGCCAAGCAGGCTAAGATAAAAGGTAGGGAGGAGGGACTTGGGGGAGGGGCTTTGGGAATGCGATAGGTGGAAGGAGGTTAAGGTGAGGATGTTAGGCCGGAGAGGGGGTGGGGGCGGAGAGGTCGGGAAGAAGATTGCAGGTCAAGAAGGCGGTGCTGAGTCTGAGGGTTGGGACTGAGATAAGGTGGGGGGAGAGAAAATGAGGAAGGTGGAGAAATCTGCATTCATCCCTTGTAGTTGGAGGGTTCCTACGCGGAAGATGAGGCACTCTTCCTCCAGGCATCGTGTGGCCATGGTCTGGCGATGGAGGAGGCCAAGGATCTGCATGTCTTTGGCGGAGTGGGCGGGGGAGTTAAAGTGTTCCACCACGGGGCGGTTGGGTTGGGTTGGTGCAGGTGTCCCAGAGGTGTTCTCTGAAACGTTCCGCAAGTAGAAGGCCTGTCTCCCCAATATAGAGGAGATCACATCGTGTGCAGCGGATGCAGTAAATGATGTGTGTGGAGGTGCAGGTGAATTTGTGACGGATATGGAAGGATCCCTTGGGGCCTTGCAGGGAAGAGGCGGGGAGGTGTGGGCGCAAGTTTTGCATTTCTTGCGGTTGCAGAGGAAGGTGCCGGGAGTGGAGGTTGGGTTGGTGGGGGGTGTGTACCTGACGAGGGAGTCGTGGAGGGAGTGGTCTTTCCGGAACACTGATAGGGGAGGGGAGGGAAATATATCCTTGGTGGTGGGGTCTGTTTGGAGGTGGAGGAAATGACAAAGTATGCGATGTATCTGGAGGTTGATGGGGTGATAGGTGAGGACCAGTGGGGTTCTGTCCTGGTGGTGATTGACTGGCCAATAACTGAACACTTGGGAAACAAGCGTAGTGTGTCAAGGTTTATAAGCTGACACTAAGACAAGTGGTAGAGCAAAGTGTGCAGAGGATACTAAAAATCTGCAGAGGGATATAGATAGGTTAAGTGAGTGGACAAGGGTCTGGCAGATGGAGTACAATGTTGGTAAATGTGAGGTCATCCATTTTGGTAGGAATTACAGCCATTTGGACTATTGTTTAAATGGTGAAAAATTGCAGCATGTTGCTGTGCAGTGGGACCTGGGTGTCTTTGTGCATAAATCACAAAATGTTGGTTTGCAGGTGCAGCTGGGAATGAAGAAGGCAAATGGAACACTGTCCTTCATTGCGAGAGGGACGGAGTTTAAAAGAGCAAGGTTATTCTGCAGCTGTATAGGGTGCTGATAAGGCCACACTTGAGGTACTGTGTACAGTTTTGGTCTCCTTACTTGAAAAAAGATGCATTGGCACTGGAGGGGATTGATTCCGGAATTGAAAGGGTTAGCTTTTGAGAAGATATTGAGTATACTGGGACAATACTTATTTCAATTGAGAAGAATGAGGGGGATCTTATAGAAACCTATAAAACTATGAAGGGAATAGATAAGATCAAAGCAAGGAGGCTATTCCCACTGGTGGGTGAACCTAGAACTAGGGGGCAAAGGCTTAAAAATAAAGGTGAGCAGATTTAGGACTTAACTGAGGAGGAACTTCTTCTCCCAAAGGATTGTGAATCTGTGGAATTCCCTGCCCAGTGAAGCAGTTGAGGCTACTTCATTGAATGCTTTTAAGGCAAAGATAGATAGATTTTTGAACAGTAAATGAATTAAGGGTTATGGGAGTGGGCGGGTAAGTGGAGCTGAGCCCAGCTGTGATCTTACTGAATGGTGGTGCAAGCTTGGGATCCCAGATGGCCTGTTCCTGTTCTTATATCTTATGTTCTTATCTAAAAACAAAACTCAATTCACCAGTGTCAGCACAGTTTCATGAAGCACAAATCGTATTCTTTAAGGATGTAACCAGCATGATAGATAATGGAGATCCAGTAGATGTGGTATATCTAGACTTCCAGAAAGCATTTGATAAGGGACAGCTTAAAAGACTGACCCAGAAGGTTAGATCCTAGTGGGTTAAGGGTAGAGTATTGGCTCGGGTAGAGGATTGGCTGACTGATAGAAAGTACAACATCATGATAAATGCGTCCTTTTCTGGATGGCGAACTGTAACTATTAGGGTGCCATAGGGTTCAGTTCTCAGACCGCAAATTTATACAATCTATATAAATGATATGCAAACAGGGACATAGTGTAACTTAGCAAAGTTCATAGATGATGCTAAAATAGGTGGGAGAGCAGGCAGTGATGAGGAGATAAAAAGTTCATAGATGGATATTGATAAGCCAAGAGTATCGGCCGGAATCTGGCAGATGGAGTTTAAAATGAATAAGTGCAAAGCTGTTCATTTTGGTCGGAAACAAAAAAGTTATTTAAATAGGAAGCAGATTCAAAGTGCGTAAATGCCAAATAATCTGGACATCTTTGTGTTTGACTGCAGAAAGTTGGTATATATAGGTACAGCATATAATAAGAGAGGCAGATGGAACCCTGGCATTAATTGTGAAAGGACCGGATTATAAAAGTGAAGAAATGTTGTTACAATTATATAAGGTATTGGTGAGACCATATCTGGAATATTGTGTCCACTTCTGGTCTCCTTACTTCAGGAAGTGTTTGAATAGCTTGATGTGTGCTCGCTAGAGTTCAGAAGAATGGGGGGGGGGGGGTGGACTCTGACTGAGATGTATAAAATGCTAAAGGGGATTGACAAGGTAGATGTGGGACAGATATTACCGTTGTGGGACAGTCCCAAACAAGACAGTATAGATATAGAGTACGAGGAATCAGATACAAAACTGAGATTAGGAGAAACTACTTCTCTCAGAGGGTTACGAATTTATAGAACTCACTGCACCAGAGCACAGTGGAGGCAGAATCATGCAGCAGATTCAAGACAGAAATCGTAACATTTCTGATGAAAAATAGGAGAATGGACTAGGAAGGGGGTAGGCAGGAAAGTGGAGGAGAGACCAGGAGAAGATCAACCATGATCATGTTAAAAGTTAAAAATCACACAAAACCAGGTTATAGTCCAACAGGTTTAATTGGAAGCATGCTAGCTAGTGTGTTTACAATTAAACCTGTTGAACTATAACCTGGTGTTGTGTGATTTTTAACTTTGTACACCCCAGTCAGACACTGGCATCTCCACATCATGATCATGTTAAATACAGAATGGGCTCAAAGGGCTGAAGTGCCTACTCCTGCTCCTAATTCCTATGTAATTATTAACATGAAATTTGAAGTTGAAATCTTTTTGCTAACTAAATATATGAAGAGATATGGGGCAAAACAGATCAGCCATATGAACATGCAACTAGAAGCAGAGTAGATCATTTGTCCCTACAAACCAGCTCTGCCATACAATAAGATCACGGCTGAACCGTTTGCGTTTTTATTTTCACACTCTTATCAACACCCTGTAATCTTTTATTGTCCTGCCTAACAAGAATCTATCTTTCTGCCTAAAAAAAATGCAATTATCCCACCTCTACTACTTTCTGAGGCAGACAGTTCCAAAGTCACACAATTCATTGAGAGAAAGAAATTCCTATGTTTGGCCTAAAAGGCTGGTTGCTCATTTTAAGTTAATTCCTCTTAGTTCTGGACTCACACACAAGCAGAAAAATCCTTTCCATTTCAACCTTGTTGAGACAATTTAGGATCGTATACACTCGAATCAAGTCAGCCCTAACTCTTCTAAAGACCAATGGAAACAAACTGAGTCAGTTCCAATTTTTCTCAGAAAACAATTAATCAGTTCATGCACTAATCTAGTAAACATTCCTTTGAACCACCTCCAATGCATTTAAAAGATGTAGGAGAACATTCCATTTCCCTTCTTAATTAATTGCCATACCTGCATACCATCTTTTTTGATTCATACACTGGAACACATGCATGTCTCTACACTTGGAAATTCTTAATTTGTTCTCAATTTAAATAATATTCTTTTTTATCTGTGCTTCCTGCCAAAGTGAACGACTTCACATTTTCCCATATTATCATCCATCTAACGGACCTTTCGCTTTTGCCCCATATCTATACACATTTGCATTCTCCCTATAAACGTTTGCCCCTAAATTTGTGCCATCAGCAAATTTAACTACCTTGTCTTCTCTCCCCTCATCAATGTAAAATGCACAAAATGGAGGCCCCAGCAAAGACCCCTGTGACATTCCACTCATCATAACCTATGAATCAGTTAAAAAAAGAGCCATTATGCATACTCTGTTTTCTGCCAGCAAGCCCATCATCTATCCATGTTACTCCCTGCACCTTTTACTTTGTGCAAAAAAATTTTATGTGGTACCTTGTCAAATGCCTACTGGAAATCCAAGTACAGTATGCCTTTAGCTTCCCTTTACCATATCTCTCTCCTTCAAAACATTGCAATATTTTTGCTAAACATGATTTCCCTTTCACAAAACTATGCTGACTCTTCCCAATTAGCTTGAGTTTTTCTAAGCATTCAGTTATTCCTCCTTAATGATTAATTCCACCACTTTCCACATGATAGATATCAAGTTTTCCTGGCTCTCTCCCTTCTTGAAAAAGAGGAAACATATTAGCTACTTGCATGTCTACAAAAAACCTTTCCCCACTCGAGGAAATTAACACCAATGCACCTAGTATCTAATTATTAGCTTCTTTTAAGATCCTAGGACAAAGTGCATCTTCAACCTCAGGCTAGTCAGGCTGCAGCTCCATCGGTTCGCTTAGTACCACTCCCCTTATGGAATTTCACTGACACCTCCTGGTTAACAGCTACGACTAGAATTTTTTCATATCCTTTACAGCAAAGACAGAAACAAAATATTTTGTTCACCTGCTATTTCCTTATTGTTCACTATGAAATTTTTATTCTGAATCTTTTGACAAAGTCTCACATGGAACACTAGTTAAGAGCTCATAAGGTCCAGGGCAATTACACAAATTGGATCCAAAGTTAGTTTAGTTGCAGTAAGCAGAGAAAGATGGTTGAAGGGTGTTTTTGTGACTGAAAACATGTGTCCAGCAGTTTACTCTGGTGTTAGGTCCATTGCTGTTCGGTGTGTGCATCAATGATGCATTAATCAGTCATGAATGTAGGAGATATTATGAGTACATTGGCAAAAACATAAAAATTAGTAGTGTGATGAATAGTGAGGAGGAAAGCCTTCGGCTGCATCATGATGTAGATGGGCTAGTTAGATGGACAGAGCAAGGTATTTTAACATAAAAAGTGTGATGTACTGTAGTTTGGGGAACTAACAAATCAAAGGTGCACATATTGAATGATAGGACCCTAGAAAGTACAGATGATCAGAGGAACCTGCAGATAACACAAAATTTAGATTAGATTCCCTACGTATGGAAACAGGCCCTTTGGCCTAACAAGTCCACACTGACCTTCCAAACAGTAATACACTCAGAGCCATTCCCCTACCCTACATTTACTAATGCACCTGACACTATGGACAATTTAGCATGGCCAATTCACCCAACCGGCACATCTTTGGACCGTGGGAGGAAACCCACACAGACACGAGGAGAATGTGCAAACTCCGCACAGATAGTCTGCCTGAGGTGGGAATTGAACCTGGGTCCCTGGCACTATAAGTGCTGCAGTGCTAGCCACTTTGCCACTGTGCCACCTATTATGTTGGAAGAGTGACTGTGAGGAGAATGCTACAGTGTGATTTGGACAGCTGAGTGAATGGGCAAATGCATGCAGATGAAATATAATGTGGATAAATGTGACGTTATTCACTTTGGTAACAAAAATAAAAAAGCAGATTATTATTTGGTTGGCTGTAAATTAAGAAAGGGAGATAATAAAATAGGATCTGGGTGTCCTTGTGCACCATTTGCTGAAAGTAAGTATGCAGGTGTAGCAGGCAGGAAAGAAGACAGGCTGTACATTGGCTACCATAGCGACAGGATTTGCATAATGGAGCAAGGATGGCTTGCTTCAACTATAGAGGGAACTCGAGAGGCTGTGACTGGTATATTGCTTGTAGTTTTGATCTCCTTACCTGAGAAGGGATGTTTTTGCACCAGATGGATTGCAGTGAGTAGTTACCAAATTGTTGAGAGCCAGAGATTAAAAAATGTGGTGCTGGAAAAATGCAGGAGGTCAGGCAGCATCCAAGGCGCAGGAGAATCGACATTTTGGGCATTCTTGATGAAGAGCTAATGTCTGAAACGTTGAATCTCCTGCTCCTTGGATGCTACCTGACTTGCTGTGCTTTTCCAGTGCCACACTCTCGACTTTGATCTCTAGAATCTGCAGTTCTCACTTTCTCCCCATAGAGAGATTGAGCTGGTTAAGATGTTCGGTGCAAATTACTGCAGATTTGGAACCTGTACTGAAAGCACAAAAAAATAGAAATCACTGTGGTTCAGGCAGCATCGGTGGAGAGAGAGCAAGTTAACATCTCGAGACTAGATGACTCCTCATCAGAGCTGACGTGATGTGTGGAAGGGGCATTTATGCAATACTGGGGGAGGTGGAGTACAGAGGGAGAAAGGGTGCTGACAGTACAGAACCAAGGAACATAGCTTAAGGATAAGGGGTAAATCTTTTAAAATTGAGATGAGGAAGACTCTCTTTCACTCAGAGAGTGGTGGGCCTAAGTGATTTACTACCACAGCAAGTGTTTAAGTCCAAAGCATTATATGTTTTCAAAAAGGAGAGAGGTAGAGCTCTTTTGGTGAGTGAGATAAAGGGTTGTGGGGGGAGTAGGTGAATTTTTTTAAAGGGCCAACATTCATTTTACTTACTCTTTTATTTTTTTCAAATACCTGAAAAAACTCTTACTATCCATTTTTACATTTCTATTTTAGCTTCTTCACATCGATTAATCTTTGCGTCATTCTCTGCCATTCTTTATATAACATCTAATGATCTGATCTGTATTTCATCTTTGCACAATTATGTGCTTTTCCCTCCATTTGAAACCTTCCTTAACTTCTATAGTTAACTACAAAAGGTAGGTCTTCCTCTTAGAATTTTTAATCATATTCAGAACATACATAATCCGAGCATTCTGAAATATCCCTGAAATATCTACTATGATCTCATTGAACTGTGGAACAGATTCTTGGGCTGAATGATGATATACCTATTCTTCTGTTCCTATATTCCAAATATACCGCTGATGAAACATTAGCTACTCTTATAGAGAACAAAGTGATTTAATTGATTTACTCGCTTAATATTATGCTTTTGTTGATAAGTGAAAATTTTCAAAACACTGTGGTAAGATTTTCTTGCATTAGTAACATCAGAAGCAGAACAAGAAAATATCTTCTGGCTGGTATTTATATAAACATCCATTCTTCCAGAATGTATTTATAACTGTGCAAAACTGAAACCATAGATCTGAATCTGCTACTGTACCAAGCCAGACTAGAAGTGTATTGGATTTATGAATACCTCAGGATTGCCACAGCTGTTTGTTTGCATTCACAAAGCCTGCAGTACCCCACAGTGTACTGCAGTTTTTTTTCAGTTTTGGAGTAATTTGCTGATCCAAGATTGCATTATTGGTGGAAAATGAGCACATTGTGCCTGTAAAATTGGAACACAGCATAATCCTGCAGGCACACAGTGTCCAGGAGGCTTTAGAGCTGGTAAATCCATTTTGTTTGAGATCAGCTCATGTTTTTCGTTTTGTTGCATTATACTGCCACTTGTTTTGTTGGATTGGGTATTTGTTTACCTCTCTGGTTTGTTTTAATCCCCCTAATGCTATGAATCAAGACATTTTGGCTAACCTCTCGCTTCCTTTACAAGATTTCTACCTCATTTCAAGACAATGCACCGCAGAAAAAGAAAACATTGAACTTTGTCGCAAATGATAGTGCTAATTCAAAATGTAGTCCAGCAAAGCTAAACTCATTTACAAGAATCCTGTTTCTTCTATCTTGTATGCTATTGGTGTTTTATGCAACATTATCATACAAGATTTTACACCAAACCACATAAGAAGATTACGAATATTACAGCTGAGAGCTGTGCAGTGCAAGGTATGTTTTAAGGAACACCTTAAAAGGAGGAACATGAAGTATAGAGGCTAGAGGATTAGAGCATAAATTCCAGAGTTTAGGCATTAGGCAATGTTGCCAGCGCTGAAGTAATTAAAGAATGGAATGAATGATCATCTAATTCTTCTTATATTTTGTCTGGAGATCAAAAATAGACCATGTCAAAAGGGCAGCAATGGACCCAAAGTCGCTCTTATCCTGATGACCATTGAATGGAATAATTGCATAAAGCAATGTGTATATTATCAATTTACAAACATGAAGAATTACAGTGTTCAGAGTTTCTATCTGACCCTGGTGTGGAGAAGGTTGGGACTGGGCAGGTTACTGTAGGACACTCTAGTTAGTTGGACTGTGCCATATCACATGACTGCCATAGTAAGGTTTTGCTGTGGTGTATAACGAAGTGACAATTACAACAAGCACTCCATAAATTGCATTAGAAATGTCATCCCTTGCAAAACAACCAGATTATCACGCCATTACTTGTGCAATACTGACTCTTTGAACTTCTACGAAAAATCATTGAAGCTTCTATATATTGTTTCAGTGGGTTAACCGCAGTTTACCAATGGTCAACTTTATAATTAAGTTAAAATATAGGATGGTAATAATAGCAAAATTATCAATTTAATGCTACAGTTTGTTGATACCATACTCTCAAATAAAGTAGTTGAAATGTTACATACAAGTTAGCAAATCCCATTTGATCTTAATATAAATTTGTATGTTTATTTTAAATCCCAGTTTACCTATATTTTCTGCTGCTGTCATGAGGTATGCTTAAACCTGAACTGAAATAAAATACATATGAAATGTTGCTGTTTCTGAGGATTAATCTCCATATAACAGAAATAATAAACAATGTTTCAATGTCATGAATTTGACATGAAAATTCATATACTCTTTCTGCTACCATTGCTGTATCAACAATGATCTGAGAATAAATTTTCTGAATGTGCTGAAAACAACAAATGCTGGAGATCACAGCAGGTCAGGGAGCGTCCGAGGAGAGAGAGCAAGCTAATGTTTCGAGCCTAGATGACTCTGCTTGAGCCACTGTGATCTCAAGCATTTGTTGTTTTCAGTACCGTTTCCAGCATCTGCAGTAATTTGCTCCTACATTGTGTTTTATCTGAACGTGGAATGATTTAGTCAATTCAATGATATCATCACTGTGATTCAATCATATATTAGAGTAATACATCTGTGAAATTAGGGGATGTTTATTTTCCTTTGCCTTTCAAGTAATGTAATGCTTTGCTTTTCATGTTAATGTATAAAATTGCTTGTGCAAAATTAATTTGTAAAACCTCAGTTGAGCTCTTGTGTAGTGGATGCATTTTTCTGGAAGGTGTTATTTAAAAATCACAAGCACTTTCTAAAGTTAATCTCAAGTTCTAACCACTTGATCACCTTTATTCTAATTGCAAAATCAATTTAAAATTTACTCTACACTTAAGTCTGCCTAACTTTTTTTTGACTCTGCATTTTAAAATACTTCAAGACAGTTTGTTAATGTAAAGGAAACATCAGAATTTAAAATTTGTAAATACTATGGAATAATTGGTTTATTTTGAACTGAAAATTTATTACTAAGACATGATTTCCTCCAACCATAACATTTATAACATTACACTAAAGTGGATATATTCTTTCATTTTCTAATTGTTTGTGTGGGTCAACTCTAAAGTATGTTTCCACTGTAGTTCCACCATATAAATCTCTGCTTGATGCTTGTCAAATTATGTAAATTTCTCTTTTTTTCCCCATTCAAGTATAATTACAGGAAAACAAGTATCTTATGTCAGGATTCCCCATCTCTCTCACATACACACACATTTTCTGATTGCAATGGATTTCAGATGAGGAATGAAGCTTTGAAATGAAGGTGATGGCCAGAGGCCCAGCAGTTGGCTGTAAACAGAAGAGGTCACTTGGCAACTTTCAGGATTTTTATCAGTGATCAAAGCACAGGAGGTGCTGTCTAGACAGGTTAGGTGTGGACCAGCAAATGGCTTTCATTAGGACCCCTTTCCTCTGGTGCCATTGTTTTAACTCTGCTCTTCTTCACACAGCTCGGTGATTGATTTCAGCAGAGGTGCCCAAGTGCCCATGGCAATCGGATAGGGTTTACAAGCCTTTGCTTGTTCTGACAAGGCAGTTATGTTGGCCATCACATTAGCTAATAGTGTCACATTTATTTTCCACTGCAGAACCTTTCATCAAAGGCTGTCAGCGATAGTCAATATTTCTTTTCAAAACTGATGTCATTCTATTAAGCTCATTTACGAATGCTAATGTTCTTTTTATTTCATAAGGCTATAAACTTAGTGGGGTGCAAACAGAAGGATAATTTGCTGAGCACAGGAGCCACACATCTCCAATCTGATTGGCATTAGCTTTGCAGTTTGTTGATTATCCAAGCTTCATCATTACCTGTAAGCCACTAGCTCTTACCTCTGCATTAAGTTTTACTGATCATTTTTGTAATTTTGACAGCTTCAAGCTGTTCTGACAATTGCACTGAATCTATCTCAGATTTATTCAGGTTTAAATCATTGCGCAAAAATCATGCAGACTGAAATTGCACAAAATAATATTAGAAATGAGTGATTTATGTGATTTTTAAAAAGGTTTGTGAAATTTTAATAAAGAATTGGACGTATTTACAATAAAAAGGATGAAAAATAGGTAAACGAAATGCAGCATTTGTTACTGCATCAGAAGACCGAATTTTACTTCTGCTTAAATATGTCACATTGTCAGCTTTTGATGTGCTTAATTTTGCCATTTACACACAGGTAAATTTTCCAAGACAATGTTGTGACCTCACATGCAGCAGGGAGCTTATCTGAAAATTTTAGGGTGTCTAATCATGATTTTCATGTACTCCACCCGACGTGGCCCTGCCAATAGCTCAAGTTAGCAGTTTGTCGACGGTTATAATTTTGATTAGTTGAGAAAAAAAAATTGTCAAAAATCTGATAAAGTATAGTATTATTTCAATCATGCCAACTTTTAATTTCACCTAAATAGATTGACAAGCCATTATTTGAATATTTTTCCTGTAATCAAGTACCTCCAGCAATGTTGCATTCCCATGTTTAAGTCTCAATTGCATAATTAAGTCTCGTATGGAATTTTAACTCATAATTTTCTACTGCGAAGTGCTGCCAATGATATGATATTTTGCTGCTAAAGATGCTATACAAATGCAAGGTGTTGTAATTGTATTCTAATAACATTGTTAACATGAACATTATGAAATTTTCTATCCTTTCATATTATCTTGAGCTGCAACACAGTTTTACATATCAGTTTTTTCATTAATGTTATAACTTCATCACTGCACACAAAATAGTTTATTGAACTCATGTAAGTGACAATTGAAATAATTGACTATTAGGTACTGCACTTTATTTATCTTTAATTTGTTCGGTTGCACCACTTAACCTATTTTCAGATATTTCAGAATGCTGCTTGTAACAAGTAAGACAGTATATTTGTGGAGTTAGTTGTGTTAAAAGCCTACAAATAAAATAAAGAATTACGAATTGCCTTTGTGTAAGTTTTTAACCATTTAAATCATGATGTTTCTACAAAATAAACTGAGGTACAACTACATTTAGATATGATATTCAACATACAAAACTAAACAGAATAAATACTGCTCTATCTCATCTTTGTGTTTTAAGATATTGAAACCTATTGTTACTTAAAAATGTTTCTATCTGGCTTTGTAATTCTTAAATTAATCCAATTGATTTAGAAAAGAGAGAACAGCAAACAATAAAATTCACACTCACAATTAAAGAACGCTATTGGGACATTGCAGTTCAAATAAGAACTATTTTTCAATTTATGCTTTGGAACATATAAATATGCTTGATCGAGCAAAATTCTTTTGGCTTTGGCACATTTACTGCTATTACAATTTAAACCTTAAAGCAAATTATTTGGATGTGAGGTAACTTTTCTCAAGTTTCAACTCTGATGCGAGGGACTGATAATGAAGCAATGATTAAATAGGTGTCATTCTGATACTGCATCTCCTCAAAACTGCCAAAGAAGGGGACAGGTACACCATAATTCTTTTGCTTGACAATGATTTATGAGAGTCAATCGGAGTAAGACATGATTAAGAAGTCTAAGATAGATGACAAATAATTCTCAGCGCACTGTTAAATTCACCTCATGTACGTGGTGTGGGCATGTTCACTGAGCTGTGAAGTTGGTTTGCAGACGCTTCGTCCCCTGTCTAGGTGACATCTTCAGTGCTTTGGAACTTCTTGTGAATCACTGCTGTACTGTGTCATCTGGAATTTGTTTGGTTCCATTTCTGCTGCAAATCTGCAAATGAACTTCCCAGCTCGGCAAACATACCCACAACCACGACAACTGGAACCTGAGCCACAAATCTTCACACAAACCTTTACTACCTCATGCACATAAAACATCCTGAATTCACGGTGTCACGTATTACTTTCTTGTCGCCTACATGAGTCTCCAAATGAGTTTTTTTTTCCATTAGCAGACCCATATCTGCTTTTTCTACTCAATGTTGAAAACAGTAACAAAGATGCATAGCTATTCTTAATAACTTATATATTGGTTAATTTTATGAATTAGAAAACTGGTGACCTCCAATCTTCACCCCCACCCTAAACAATTTTCAAA
Source organism: Chiloscyllium plagiosum (assembly GCF_037043375.1). Taxonomy (NCBI): domain Eukaryota; kingdom Metazoa; phylum Chordata; class Chondrichthyes; order Orectolobiformes; family Hemiscylliidae; genus Chiloscyllium; species Chiloscyllium plagiosum. Next base: position 15,635,870 of record NW_028270139.1, on the reverse strand, counting down.
CTTTCTAATCAATTATTTTTATATTTATACTCAGGGAAGAGTTTTTGTTGTCATTACTTGTAATGATAATAAATGAATTGTTTAAGAGGAATTTCACTGGTAATTTTGAGTAAAACCATCAGCAATTCTTTCCAATAAGTTTACAATCTCATTAGAGCAGATGCTTGGAAGAAGCTTCCTGAGATTGTTGCTACGATATGACTATTCTTAGTAGCCAGAGAAATCCTTGTATCATTTTGAAGTTAACAGACAAAAGACTTTAATCTCAACTAAATTATGCCCAAACACAACAAAAGTTTAGTCTTATGAAATAACTAGTGATAAAGCACAATAAAGAATTGCTCATTGTTAGTAGGAGAAGCTTCTTAATGTTGACGTTCAGGACTCTTTGTCAAGTCTAAGCTATTCTATGTCATCATTATCATTAGGTTATACTGTTAACAAGTGCCTGGAAAAATGGTTTGCCACAAAGTATTGAACACTCAGAGTTTTGTCTTTGATCTCTTAGGGCTATATTCTTTTTGGGCAGTGTACTGGTTAATACATTTTGGAAAAATTATTTCATTACTGTAACAATAATAGTCAACTTGTTTTTTCCAAACCCATTTGTTTGAAATGGGTTAATAACCTAATCAGACTATTGCACAAAGGAGATCCATGCAAACGTGATAACTAGTTTAGCACTGGAGGAAATTAAACAACCATGGAATTTCCCATAGCAATGTGGAAAGCACCTACAATCCACCTGCCATCTGGTTTCCATGTTTCCTCTGTGGTTTAAAGTCCTTTACTGAGTGTGTCTCATTAGATTCACTGACCACTTACTACTGTTACAAAAGTACTTGACCATTTGATCTTGACATGTCAAAAAGTCATATTTGCAAAGGGTTTTGTTCCAAAAGTGTATTTCCTTTGCTTTTTATGTGCATTGGTAATGATTTTTAAATTGAACAGTGACAGTGTTATCAGGATATGAGTGTACAGTTCCTTATTTTATTGAACTCAAAATGTATGTCTGGGATATGTTGCACCTCATCTTGTATCTCCTTATTTCAAATATATTTTGAAAAAGCGTAGCCAGTGTAGCTGAAAATATGCTTGATTGTAAAAGTGTCAGAGTCAGTTGAGTACTGTATTGGTTTTAACTGAAATCAGGATTCTACTTCTGTAACGTGAGTGACATTTTTAAGAAAAATATGGTTCAGCTTTAGAGGACGATGGTGAATATGGATTCTAGGTGTTTCTTAACAGAAAGGGATCAGAACACTGAGGACGTTTCACCTTAGGCCATTCTAGGTCACCCTCTTGTGCCAGATTATAAGACAGTTCCAATGGAGACCTGGGATCAAGCTATTTGCTCTCAAACTCGGGTAAGGAATAATTCATAGTACAGAAGGAACAAAAGGAAGCTAGAACAGAGATTAAAGATAGGAGATCAGGAATGGAATAAATATAAACCCAGTTTTAATGAAATAATTACATTATTTGGCTTAATCAATCTCACATTAGTAAATCAAAAAACACACGCTGTAAACAGTATTCTTTCCCATAATATTTTGTGTCTTAGTTAATGCAATATTGCATTAAAATTGTAAACATGGCAGTCTGAGTTTTATCTGATAAAAGCTGCATTGAAATTGCTAAAATTTTCTTCCATTCTCTTCTGAATAGAAGCTTCAAATTTATCTACATTAATGTATCCATGAAAAATAAATTTAAATAAGATGTTTGAAAAGTTTGATAAACAATAATTGAACAAAAGATATAGTTGATAATGTAATTGGTAAATTTGTATAAGAGATAAAGTACGTTAGTGGTATAGTGATTTACTTTAGCTTGCTTTTCAGATGGTAATGTGTCTCACGTTTACTCATTATTTTAACTGCAAAGCAATGTTTTGTTAATTGTTTAGGAAACATTTTAAAAATTTCTTTCTTTGTCTTGATGGGCAATTGTAGGACCACCAAGCATGTTTTTGCCATACCCAAAGCTTGAATTACCTTGCTTGTTTCACAGCCTATTGCCTGAAGTGACTATTAGTTCTAATTATTCCATGGCAGAATGCTTTGAAGGTCCAAGTGTATCCCAGGGCAGTTAGGCTGGCGAATTCAGGGACTTCTTTGACCTGCCATCAATGACTGTGGGTGCATTTGCAATGCACTGTGCAGAGCTCTGCAGTAAAATGGAAACAATAATGGATGTTAAAAAAAAGGCAAGTGTCACAGTAAAGGGCAAGATCTGAGGGGAGTAGCCAGCACTTTCACCTCAGCTGCCCCAACTGCTACAAAACAACATTGGAAAGCACGGATTGATAAACACCATATTTTAGAACAACACCAATGGAAAAATTCTGTCAACTTTATGTAACATCGCTTACAAGAAATAACATCTTATTTAATTTGAATCTGTTACCTAAATATATTTAAATAGCATTTCCTTCTCAAAATGTTATTGTATTTGTATGATAATTATTTCAGAGTGCACATGCCTTATTTTAACAATTATATAGCCATTGGAAATTCTGCACTCTTTCAACAGGCTGCTTTAGGAAGTGAAAGATTTCAACTCATGCACAGCAAGATTAAGGAGACGATTGAAAGGAGAATGATGGAAGCGATGACACAAATATAATATTACATAAAGTCCAGGATTTGAGGCAGGTTGAAGACCCAAAAGACTCACTGCACAACCAGAAGTGATTGTTGTAACTAAGCAGTATGCAGGCCTATGGACAACGAAGGCTAGCTGTGACAATTTTTCAGTCTTATTTTCACAATATTTTTTAATTGCTTGTTAGAGGCAGTCAGGGAGCAGAATGTTTTGATTCACTCATGGAATGTGGCATCACTGGCTGGGCCAGCATTTACTTCTAGTCCCTAGTTGCCCCTGAGCTGCCTACTTGAACTGTTGCAGTCTACGATATATTTCTGAGTCAGGATGTTGAATGTCTTAGAGGGGAACTTGCAGGTGACAGTGTTCCCATGTACCTTCGGCCTTTGTCGCTCCACATGATCTTTAGTATGCGTGGGGTAGAATATCTTCATCCATGTGCTCAAGTCTCCTCCACATTGGGTTTCCAAGCAGGTTCTGTCTGGTACTTCATTGCAATCAGTACAGACAAAGGAGGCTGTTTAATCCTTGGATTCTTTGCTCAAGAAAACTGGACAAGACAATGGTGCATGATGGACAATGAGGATCTGCGAAAGTTGCAGCACTATACTAAGTCAGAAAATGAAGACATTCCTTCGACAGAACAGCAACTTTTGTATCTCACAGCGCATTAGCATCTTCTAAAGACACGCGGGCAAGGACGTTTTTTGTGAACATCATTCAATGAAATTGAGTTACACAAAGTTGTCTTTTAATGACCATAAACGTTTACAGTATCCCTGTGTAATCCAATGCAGCATAACACTTAAATCATTTTTAATGAGATTCCCATTTAATAAAAGTTAAGGTTACAAACTGATGGAAGCGTGCACAATATTTGATGCCTCCTCATTCAATCATGGCAATCATTCGGTCTAATTGGGGTGCTATGGAAAAGATTGGTATTGTTCAGATTAGGTTAGAACATGTCATGTACAGGATGGTTGGCCTCTTAACCTTCCTTGCTCTGGTGGCAGCTAAACTCACAGTAACTCATTGCGCTGATGATGAAACCTGAACATATATTCATAGTGTGATGCTATATTTACAGTCAAGTTCACACATGCCACTTATGTGCCCTCAGAAGATCTTTGTTTGTTTTCCCTTCCATTACATCCAGGTGTAGTGTTGGGATCTAGGTTGAAGGGAGCCCATCCGATCGTGGCAACTATTGGCCTTGGAATTTTTGGCTACTCTGACAGTGTCCTGGCCCATTGCAAGTTCACCCTTCTCAGCCTGACTTTCTACAGGGCCAAGGGTTGCCGGTAGGGTGAAGCTGGTTGGGGCATGCATCTGTGCTGAAAGAAGACTTCTCTGGATATGTATGTGGTTTCTCCTCCAGCTGGTGTCTATTAGCATCACCCGGTCTCCTTATGAGTAAGGGGCTCCTGAAGTCAGGTCATGTGGCGCCATCTTCCTGCTCCCTTGCCATTCATGCTGAATGCCAATGGCTGAAGTGCAGGTTTGTGTGCATATCTGGCAGACATTCAGTGTGTTGGATCTGGATTGCCATGGCAAATGCCAACCTGCTCATGGAGACTGTGACAATGCTTCCCCTTTAAAAAGGTTATTTTTTCCTTGGGTTTTTTCAAGAGAGGTCGCAAAGGCAGAGTTGTCAAAATGTCTGGAAATTTCTACGTCAACAAAGGCAGGGGCGTGGCCACTTTTCCCAATTCATTTTATTTTCTAGTTTGGTTTATTTGTAGCAGAGAAATATTCCAAGCTTCAGTGGATAAGTATTGACTGACTTTTCTCTCTGAAATCTCTCCTGCCTGTTTGAATTTACCTTTTGCAAAAGGGTGTGTTTGTGGGATGTTATGGGAATTGGAACAGCTCCTTAATTAAGTTGCTCTCTCTCGAGTCAGTCAAGTTTTCCAATAGTTATGTTATTCTAAATTCTGCTTTCTTTTATTTGTATTTCAACTGTAGTATTTAAATAAATTCTGTTTTACTTAAAGCTGAATGGTTTGAACATCTGCATCACACCTGGAATATCTACTCCACATCTGCCTTTAAAATAAGGAATGTTAGGGCCTCGGCTACCTTCTTAAAATAGTTTGAGAAGGTCTGGCCTGGACAGTAAGAAGACAGAAAACATGTCAGAGATGGAATGGAAAAGATGTGGTAGGTGGACTCCACTAACCTTTGATCCAGTTTAACAAACCTGTCTGCTTTGCCTGTGTCTTGCAATGAAAGTTTAATGAATTGTCGACAACATGGTGTCCTCCCTTGCTTGGAGCTGGGCAGGTGCCTAGTCATCAGTAGGTTTCTAAGTGCCAACATACGAGAGTATTTCTTCAATGGCTGGCTGTGGAGGTATGCCAGTGATGTGCTGCTGACTCTGACCGAGCCAAACTAGATACTGGGCTGTCAGGATCTGAATTGGTGGAGGATGCAGGAGACAGCCTTCACAGTGCTTCCGCTGACTGGTATGTGTCCTCATCCGCAGAGATGGATGAAGGGATGATGTCAGGAGGCACTGGTCCCTTCATGGGGGAGGTTTTGAGGAAGCCACTCATGCCTGCAGAAGACCAGAGAGGAAATAAACTGCTGTATAAGGACAGACATTTCAGCATGTTAAGAATACATTCACAGTGCTGGTGACGAGAGAGCTTTGCTTGACAATGAATCTTACTCAGTTGCAGGGACACGTAAGTCTTGGCATCACTTGCTAGGCAGTCACAGTTCCGTCCTCCTAAGGCATGTATTGTTTCCTTGTAATGGGGTGATGAGAAGGATGTTGGGCACGACACAATCTGCCATTGTCTCAGAGTGGAACACAGCAATGGGATGGAGTAAGATCAATGTGGCTGGTACAGTTGTTAGAGCTGGTGCAGGTGGGGTAAAGGTGGTGAGATGATCTGAGTGAGTGTATAGGAAGTGCAGGGCATGGGCAAGGTTAGTAGTTTTGGGGAGACGGGGGGGGGGGGGGTAGCTGCTGCAGAATCATGTTGTTGGGAGATTTTGGGTGAAAATATTTGAGAGAAGGTGCAGCCTTCTGAAGTAAGAGTGGTTCGAGCCTTGGTGGGATGTGGGTACAGCAGCAGAGATAGAGTGTGCGGTGACCTTGTGAGTGTGAGGTAACGGAGAGAGAGATGGTGACACTTGCCATTGTAGAGTGAAGATAGTAATGAATCTTCTTCCTGTGCTGCTGGCTGTTCCCCCTGAATGTTAACACTGCTCTAAACTGCGTGGCATTTTCAGACGAGGCTGGCAGAGTCTGGGGCTATCAGCTCCTCTGGTGGTCCTGAGGACACAGTATGGCCCTCTTCCCCACTGTCCTGCACTCCAGAACCTCCAACACCCTGTTGAGGAAGTGGGATGCCAACTTCCCTTACTTAATGCCCATGTTTGCATCAATGGTGCTGAGGTGCAGATGGTCAAGAGTATCAAGGTCCTGAGACTGATGATCACCAACAATATGATTTATCCATATTGACATTATGGTCAAGAAAGCAGTCTACTTCTTCAAGAGGCTAAGGAAGTTTGGCATGTCCATGAAACTATTACAAATTTTTATAGATGCGCCATAGAGAACATCCTATCTGAATGCATCGCTGTTTGGTATGGCAACTACTCTTCTCTTTGGGCGGCACGGTGGCACAGTGGTCAGCACTGCTGCCTCACAGCGCCTGAGACCCGGGTTCAATTCCCGCCTCAGGCGACTGACTGTGTGGAGTTTGCACGTTCTCCCCGTGTCTGCGTGGGTTTCCTCCGGGTGCTCCGGTTTCCTCCCACAGTCCAAGGATGTGCAGGTCAGGTGAATTGGCCATGCTAAATTGCCCGTAGTGTTAGGTAAGGGGTAAATGTAGGGGTATGGGTGGGTTGCGCTTCGGCGGGTCGGTGTGGACTTATTGGGCCGGAGGGCCTGTTTCCACACTGTAATCTAATGTAATGTAAAGACTGAAGGAAACTAAATACAGTCGTGAACAGAGCCCAGACCATCATGCAAACTAACCTCCTATCCATTGACTTCATCTATACTTCCCACTGCCTCAGGAAAGCAACCAACATTATCAAAGACTCCTCCCATCCCAGCTATACTTTCTTCCACCCTCTTCCATCAGGCAGAACATATAAAGGTTTGTACACATGCTCAAACAAATTTGAAAATAGCTTCTTCCCTACTGTTATCAGATTTTTAAATGGACCTCTTGAATGCTAATGTTGACCTCTCTCGGCATCTTCTCAGAAGCGGTAGCATTGTATCCTGCACACTGTTCTGTTACCCAGATGCAGTTGTATAACACAATCTGCCTGTAAAGCATGTGAGACAACACTTTTCACTGTACCCTGATACACGTGATAGTAATAACTCAAATCAAATCAAATTGTGGTCCTGGGCTTGCAATATTTGAACTGATGCTCAGCAGGAATTTAAATATGGCACCGATGGAGTGAATCCTGGAACATCACGACAGAGTTGAGTTGTTCAGCTACCACTGAATGCAAGATAGTGTGAGAACTGGACCAGAGGGTCATGGTCAAAAATATAGCTGGAAAAGCACAGCAGATCAGGCACCATCCGAGGAGCAGGAAAACTGACGTTTCAGGCAAAAGCCCTCTTCCAGCATCTGCAGTCCTCACTTTCGCCAGAGGGTTGTGGACCAGGCATAACGAGGTGAGCAGCAGAGAATTGCATGAGATAAATGGCTTGAGTTAAAAACTCCCTGAAGTTGACATTTAGCTCATTTTTGATAAAATTCAGCCCTAATGTTTGGATTCAGTCAGCTGCCTCAGGTGATTCTGTTGCAGTAGGGTTGAGTCTCTGGCCGGTTATTCACAGCACAGTATGACATGTGCATGAAATATTGGACAAGGATCAATCATGGGCTTACAGATAGTGATTTTCTATCCTTTATAATTAATAGACAGAAAATCTGACAGGGTGAGTCCTCAGGATCTTCCAGTCAGTGCTTTTAGTGAATTCTACTCCACGCTAGAAATATCCAACCATGGAATCAATATTAGTCAATCAGTATCAGGAGTCTTGCATGATTCTTCCACAAAGGTAAAGCCCCCTCAACTAAAGTTACGCTGTTGCGTCAGTCTTTAAAAGTATTATCTAAATAAAATTCAATGTGGAGAAATAATAAAATAGGTATTGGAAATTTCCACATTCGTGTACAGATAAATAACAGCATAATTCATTCTAACCATGGCTGCTTGAACTCTGTGCAACAGTTCTTCTGTATTCGACATGATTTGACAGACTGGACTGCGTTTTTGCATCCAAGAAACGTTAGTCTATTTTTTAACTCATTGGTGAGAGAATGCTACTGTAGAACTGTGCTGGTTTTTAACCCAAACCTTTCCATATGAACTTGTGGGGCTCACAATCCTATCTCTCTTTTTGTTGATCTATTTCATTGGAGTATGAAGTATTTGTTCTGTTAAACTTGATGTACACTCCTTAATGGGTTTGGTTAGCCACTTTTCATTAGTTACTACCAATAGAAAATAGGTCACAATTGTTAATAAAGGTCAAGTGGGCAATTTGCATTATTCAGTTGATTTATTTACCTGATTACACCTTGCATTCTATTTAAATGTTTATGCACTATTTCATATAACCTAATGATAAAATGGAAGATGTTAACCTTACATTAAAGATACCTGAGTCTCTGCCAATATGCTGGTACAATTGCAATATTTAAAAAGCATCTGGATGGATATCTGAATAAGACAGGTTTAGAGGGATGTGGGCCAAGTGCTGGCAAATGGGTCTAGATTAGATTAGGATATCTGGTCAGTCTGGACGAGTTAGTCTGTGAAGGGTCTGTTGCTGTGCTGTACTTCTCTATGACTCTATGACTTGAATGACATTTTGCTAATATTGATAATGGTTTGGTGCAATTTATGTTCTGTTCATCTTATCCTTGACTGGAATGAATGCATCAGTTCATTACAGTGAATACTTAAACTAGATTTCAAAACTTCAGTCTTCAAAAGTCCTTTGGCTCTCTGATAAAGATTTAATAACATCCACCTTAGCAATTAAAGCAAAATTAAGAATCACATTTTAATTTGCTTGAGCTAATTGATTCAACGTGATGAATTTATTATCAGTTATGATTGATGGTTGTGTGTTTGAAGAAAGTCACCCATGTGACCGACACACTCATTTTGGGTCAGAGAGTTTAATCTAATTTGTCACAATCTCCAGACCTTTAGGAAAAAAGGAAAACAAGTCAACTGAAATGTTTAACTTATATTGAAACAGATGTAATTTTATTAAGTGTTCAAAGCAGAGGAAGTTTTAGAAGGCAGCTTGTGGGAACTAGAGCCTGCAGGTAGGTAGACAAAAGATCAGATAGGTTTAAAAGCCATTCCTTAATGAGCAGGCTTGCAGTGATTTTTCATTTAACAGTTGGTACAAGAGTATTTATTTTCAAAGTACATAGTTAAGTACAATAATTGTTACCATTTCCAGTAGGGAAATTGAGAGATTTGTACAATAACGACTCATTTCAATTGCTGGATAACAGTGCAAATTAGGAACTTGAAAGTCTCTGCAACATTTGTGTCAAGGATTTTCTATGGTTTATAAACCAGTTTTGCAACCCAATCACAAGAATCTGTCAGGAAATCATAGACATTTACAATTCAAAGAAACTGTTCAACCTACTGTCTATGTGCTGTCTGAAAAATGTCATCAAGTTTAAACCCACTTTCCAGCTCTTGGTCCTTATTGCCTTATAGGCTATGGCAACTTACATGAATACCCAAGTGTTTTGTAAATGTAATGAGGAAATCTGCCTTATAATCCTTTCAGGATGAGAGTTCCGGGACCCCCATCCCCCTCTGGGTGAAACAATCTCTGCTCAACTCCCTTCTAATCTTCTGCCAATTACCTTAAATCTATGCCTCCCGGTTATTGACCTCTCTGCTAAAGGAACTAGGTCTTTCCTATCCATTTTACCTGAGCCCCGCATAATTTAATACATCTCAAATAAATCACTCTTTATTTTTCTCTGTTCCAAAGGGAAAAAGAAATTCCTTCATTTTGCTCAATCTTTACAGCGAAAATTTTTCAATCTTGGCAAAATCCTTGTAAATCTCCTCTATACTCTTTCTAACATAATCACATGCTTCTCATAATAAGGCAAACAAAACACCTCATTGTACTCTAGTTATGGCCAAAGTACTGTTTAATAACAGTTTTAGCATAGCCTTGGATTCAATATTTTGGCTAATAAAAGGTAAGTATTACAAATGCCTTCTTAATCACTTTACGTACCTGCTCTTCTATTGCAAGGGATGTTTAAGCGTATTTCAGAGCTCCTTATTCAGGCATAACCTTGACATCCTGGTGAAGCTTTCATGCCACATTGTGTCAGGGTATTAAATGTGGCATCATTGTGATTGATGTGAGGGCTCAGGAGCACTGTTAATGAAATGGTAATCTCTTTCTGACAATCCTCACAGATTATGACCTAATGCATCTGACATGGACATTACTGTGGTTGAAGCTGCAATAGCTTTGCTTCAAATTCGAGTTCAACACAGCAAGTGTGAGCAATGATAGCATCATTAGTAAGCCAGTCAAGAGCAGCAACCTCCAGCTACTGCTGGGAGAACCAGCAGATCACGATCCACAAGGAGATGGAGGATAATGACTTGACCTCAGATGTACAATCCTCACTGTCATCATCTTCACTTTTCAGAAAGGCAATGCAGATGTAGATTAAATGAGTTCTGGGCCACCATCACTGAACGGGTATCATCTGCTGGATCAGGACCTATGCTCAGTACTGGGTTTCAATCCCATCTTGATGGCTGCCAAGGTCAAGGATATTTATGCCTGTGGCTCATTTCAAAGAGCAGCTGGAAATCTCTGAGGCATTTCCCAATCCTTGAGCCACAAATGTGTATAGGATATCACTGATGCCATTTTCTCCAGATTACACTAATTTGTAACTGTCCTCTCACGGGTGAGGAGAGTCAGGCAGTAGAACTCTCCACCATTGCTGGAGGGAATTGTCCATTCTATTGAGCATCTTTTCAAAGGTTGCCAGCTGGCTGCAATGCCAGTGTGCCATGTTAGTAGGGGATCAGGTGAGTAGGATGCCAGGGTGCAAGGTGGTGAAAGGGGTCAGTTGGGTGATACAGTGTTTAGAGTAGACCGAAGTAGATGAGAAAAATCGGGTCCTACAGTGGCATGGGTGGGTAGGGGGGTTGTTGAATTGGAAAGAGTCAGGTCCAGTACCAGGGGAAGCAGAGGTTTGAGTCCCAGGTCAGGTCACTGGGGTGGGGTCACCCAGGCAGATTGGATTTGGGGCAGGGGAATTGGGTTCAGATCTTGAGTGAGTCAGATATAAAGCAGGTGTTGCTGGGCATCAGGTTTGTAGCAAAGAAAAGATGGGTGGTTGAGGAAGAGTATAGAAGCTGGTGGAGGGGGATGATTGGATCAGGAATGGATGAAGGTCTCTGGTTCTGGAGAGAAAGAGCTGTGACAAGCTCTTTAGGGTGGGGGAGGACAGGTTCTGAGAGGGGGTTGAGGACAAGAAAGGGGCAGAGCTGTTGGTTCCTAGGGGATGTCAGCTCAGGGTTAATTATGAGGTCTGTGGAATAGGTACTCAGGAATTAGACTTGTATTTGATAGTCCAACTTTTCACAAGTAATTATTTGCTTAATTTCTTTAGACCTATCAGAATTATTCAATTTAAACACTTGGAAGGTTCCAGGAGCAGTGGAATTGCCCAATGGAAAATTCAATTTCCCGGGATATTTCTTCAGAGTTTGCTACAATGAGGATTCCGCAGGATCCCTGGACAAATCTCTGAGTTCCACTGGAATAATGACTGCTTGGCCATGAGAAAATCTGGGGCCATATTCTTTAGGAAAATGAGGAACAACTATGTTATGATCTATTCTACCATGAAATAAATAGATATAATAGTCATGTTGAAAAATATCCTATAGTCTTGCGTTTAGTACATTGTTTGCAACACTAACACTGTCAACTTAAATTCTATATTATTGACCTAAATCTCCCATCATCATTAACTAAATCAGAAGCTGTTGTCTGTTAAATAGTAGTCATGATTTGGAGATGCTGGTGTTGGACTGGGGTGTACAAAGTTAAAAATCACACAACACCCGGTTATAGTCCAACAGGTTTAATTGCAAGCACACTAGCTTTCGGAGCGACGCTCCTTCATCAGGTGATTGTGGAGGGCTCGATCGTAACACAGAATTTATAGCAAAAATTTGCAGTGTGATGTAACTGAAATTATACATTGAAAAATTGATTGTCTGTTAAGCCTTTCATCTGTTAGAATACAGTGATAGTTTCACTTGTTTCATGTGTAAATCACAAAACCCTTTTTTTTAAAGTTGCATTCTCGGGTTAGCTGTTAACAATGGTGATAGCTAGACAATATGTTGAAGGTGTTAGCCCCCCCCGTGTTCTCTGTCTATGACCTGATGTTTAGATCGATTCTAATCTAAAAAGTGAGATAACAGAGTTTTACATAAATTCGTACAGTTTTTGAGCTCAGAGTTCTACATGAATGTATGCAGTTTTTGAGCAAAGTGCAATGTAACTCTGCAAGTACAAATTCACCACATAAAATATATGTGTGCATGTGGGTCTTTGTCTGTGTGTATGTGTCTGTCTGGGGTGGGGGTTGTGAGTGTGAGAAAGTGTGTGTGTGTAGTGAGTGCAGGGTGTCCTAAGTCTGTGATGGGGTGTATGTGTGGGAGTGTGTGTGTCTATAAGGGTGTGTGTGGGTGTCTGTGTGCGCGTCTGTGTGTACCTGTGTCCGTGTGCATGTGAGAGTGTGTGTGTGTGTAGGAATATCTGTGTGTATGTGTAGTGCAATAGTGATCACCTGTAATGTGACTTGAACCCAAGGTCCCGGTTGAGGCCCTCCCTATGGGTACCGACCTTAGCTATCAGCCTCTGCTCGGCCACTTTCCTCTGCTGCCTGTCATGAAGTCCACCTTGGAGGATAGTCACCCGAAGATCTGAGGCTGAATGTCCTGGACCACTGAAGTGTCCCCCAACTGGGAGGGAACCCTCCTGTCTGTTGATTGTTGTGCGGTGTCCATTCATCCGTTGTTGTAGCCTTTGCTCGGTTTCCCGAATGTACCATGCCTCCGGGCATCCTTGCCTGCAACGTATAAGATAGACAACGTTGGCTGAGTCACATGAGTACCTGCCACGTACAAGGTGGGAGGTGTTCCCACGCGTAATAGTGTTATCTATGTCCACAATCTGACACGTCTTGCAGTGTCCACCGTGACAGGGTTGTATGGAGTTGTCCTGAGAGCCGGGCAGTTTGCTACGAACAATGATCTGTTTGAGGTTTGGCGATTGTTTAAAGGCAAGTAGTGGAGGTGTGGGGAAGGTCTTGGTGAGGTGCTCATCATCATTGATAATGTGTTGCAGGTCACGAAGAACATGGTGTAATTTTTTAGCCCCTGGGAAGTACTGAACAACAAAGGGTACCCTGTCAGTTGCAGCTCATGTCTGTCTCCTGAGGAGGTCATTACGGTTCCTTGCTGTGGCACGTCGGAACTGGCGGTCGATGAGTTGAGCATCGTACCCCGTTCTTGTGAGGGCATCCTTGAGTACTTCCAGGTGTCCGTCACGTTCCTCCTCATCTGAGCAGATCCGGTGTATGTGTAGGGCTTGTCCATAGGGAATGACTGTTTTAATATGTTTTGGGTGGAAGCTGGAGAAGTGTAGCATTGTGAGGTTGTTTGTGGGTTTGCGGTAGAGTGTTGTGCTGAGGTGTCCATCCTTGATGGAGACGCACGTGTCCAAGAATGAGACAGACAGTCGAGAGTAGTCCATGGTGAGTTTGATGGTGCAATGAAACTTGTTGATGTCACTGTGTAGTTTTATCAGTGACTCCTCGCCATGGGTCCAGAGGAAGAAAATGTCATCAATGTACCTGGTATATAATGTTGGTTGAAGATCTTGCATAGAGAAGAAATCTTGTTCAAACCTGTGCATAAAAATGTTGGCATATTGGGGTGCAAATTTGGTCCCCATGGCTGTTCCGTGTGTCTGGATGAAGAATTGGTTGTCAAAGGTGAAGACGTTACGATCGAGGATAAAGTGGATGAGTTGTAGGATGGTGTTTGGAGACTGCTCAGATCTGCTCAGATGAAGGAGTGTCGCTCCAAAAGCTAGTGTACTTCCAATTAAACCTGTTGGACTATAACCTGGTGTTGTGTGATTTTTAACGTTGTCTGTTAAAGTGAGTGTGTAAAACAATTGACAAAAAATAACAGACAGGAAAAATTGACAGCTAATGAACTATGATGAACTAACTGATTTTTCTCTTAATAAACAATCAATAATATTTTCAGCAGATATTTTGGTTGCTTTCCAAACTCAATGTAAAATACTATAAATAAGGTTTGAAAAGTCCATGGTAAGGGATCAGCAGAGTCTGGTAAATTGTTCAAAATGCGAGAAATGGTTTCGAACACAATTATACTGGAGAGCTCATCAAATGTTCATCAAATCAACTTCTCAACTGCTAGAAATATCGTGAACCCTTTCTTTTCATTTGACCTGTCTCTTTCTCTGAGATTTAGATATGAAATCTTTTTCTTCACCACAGTTTTTTCCTGGCTGGATCTTTGCAGGCCCCATACACATGAGCATCTTTGTAGCACTCAATGTTAATTTGCACATGCATGACTTAGATCTTATTTTCTGTGCTACACATTTCTCACTCTATTCTATTTTAAGACTGGAACAGGTGTTAGATGTTGCTGGGGAACAGTACTTGTACAATAGGAGGAATTGGGCCTTTAGTCTGAGTCTTACTACTGAGCATGTGCAAAATGTGTGTCGTCATAATGATGACAGGTGAGGTGGAACCAGTTGGGTCTGTAGGGTTCCCAATAAGAGGCTGTTGTCAAAATGCTCAGAATCCTAAGATCATGGTGAATCATTGCTCAAAGAAAACTTTCTGCCATCATTCGCTTCGGCGGGTCGGTGTGGACTTGTTGGGCTGAAGGGCCTGTTTCCACACTGTAATGTAATGTAATCTAAATCTAAATCTAATGAGTAATAATTTGGTCTTTCTTAAAGAAAACTTGGGGGGAGAGAGAGAGAGATAATAAGTATAAGAAAGAACCCTTGTTCCCGTGTTAACGACAGAGATCATCTACAGATTGAGGTAGACACTTCTTGTTGATCTGCATTTCAAATTACCACACAAGAATTTCTCTTGTTGTCAACAATGTCCACTTTATCTTGCTGTCCACAACGATGGACTTAGACTTCCTCAAGGAGTTCCCATGGTATTGTCTATATGTCACAGCAAGTCTTGAAGTGATAGCAGCACCCTCAGGGAGAGAATTTCCTTGCAGAGAAGTTGTAGTGGAGTCTATGTTGCCTCATCTCCGGTGCATTCTTCAGAACCATCTTCATTCTGTTTTTTATCTGTTACATCTACCACTAGATCAGAAAGCAAAGTGGATAGAAAGGAGAGTGACACTTTCAAATCCTTGCCTTTCTTTTCAGGAGACCGTGATCATTCAAATCTTGTTTTGTCTTAATTAGTTTGCACTGTTGCTTCATTAAAGACTTGGTGAGGGTTACAGTTAAAGACCGACAGCTGTCAGAAGCTGCCATTCCACTGTAACAATCTGTTAGCTCTCCAAGGAAACAGCAAGAAGGTACAGATGTCAGACACATTTGCTAAAAGAACAGAGAATTCTGTTGGAGATTAATCCATCAAGCACAACAGAGTTTTGGAGTGGGGTTTCTGGAGTAAGAGAGTTACATGTGTATGGATAATTCTTAACAGCAAAAGGGATTTTATATACAAAAAGTCAGGAGGATGCGGAAAGAGTAAAATCAATCAAACGTTGACTCTAAGTATAGCTTAGAGCATTTGCAAAAGGAGCTCCATCATCATGATGGAAGATCACATGGAACGGAAACCTGGGCTCCAAGTAACATGTCCTCCCTTGTTATTTTCTATATATCATTGTGTTCAATAAAGCTCGTTACTGTTCACTCACATGTAGATCTCACACTACTGCAGTGTCTGAGCTGTATTATGCAGTATCTAATGACTGACGTCTCTGGTCCCATTACAGTACAAGCAGACGTCAACTAAAAAAAAATGGAGGGCAGTTTGGAAGTTCAGACTGAAGCTTGTGCAAGCTGTGTGATATAAACCAAGATGGCGGCAGGGTAGAACATTTCAGGCAGAGCTCATCTGCTCCATCCATTTCCTTTCCTTTTTTTCAGTCCTTTTTCTTCTTCTCCTTTGCGTTTTTTTTCCCCATTGTCTCTCTTCTTTCTTCTCTTGACCTCATGGCCTCAGATTTGGGACAGACCAGGCGAGGCGGACTCACGGCCTAGCTTGGCCTGAGCATGAACTTCGGTCTAGAGATGATTCATCAAAGTGCGGTCCCACCATGGCTAAACACTTTAGAAAGTCTGTAATGGTTGAGCTTTATTTCTTTATTTTCTGATTAAAACTAAGAACTATAATCACTGCAACGTTTAACTTTTAACTTTTTATTTCTACCTTGTTCTTAAGTTTCTGTACCTCGGTACTTGTACCTAAGATGGCGCCTTGTGTGGTGATGTTATACACTTTTCACTGTACTCCTGTATTTTTGTACTTGAGTACACGTGACAATAAAATAAAATCAAAATCAATGGTGTATTATATTGTTATATTATTCCTAAACAGATAGGAGCTTATTGGAAGCACATATATCCAAGGTATTCACATTCACCAATACATTGTTGGTCAGTAACCAGCTATAGTGCATCATTACATGACATGATCTGTAAAACAGCTTTGAAGAAAGTTCCAGCATTTTGTCATTAAGTTTATGATTTTTTCAAAATGAAAACCAATGAATATAACACAGTGGCAGCAGGTGTCTGTGAGTAAAACTCACACTTTTTGTATGAATTAGATTGAGAAAAATTAACCCAAATTAGAAGCAGAGAAAGAGAGAAAACAACTGAGTGAATTGTCCCAAAAGGCAAAGCAGCCACCACCACAGCAATAAATACACAGGTCTAGGAAAATTTGGGGGAATTGATGATGTTGCAAGTGCATTCAAGAAAGGTTTCATCAAAAGTGTGAACTGACGTTCAGTAGCTTCTGAAAATGCATCGGTGAAAAGGAAGTGATCAGTTACATCCTTTAGCGGGCAGGAGAGGAGAGGTGAAGCTTGTCCAGTCGCTGGGAAGTGTGTGTAGGTGATAGAAAAATATCAGGTCATATTTTTGACAAATCTATCACGTACCTCCCACCAAAACCCAACCATTGGTTCCTCCAGGATAAAGTTCAGAACCTGAGAGAAGACATGGTGAGCATGTTAACTATTTCTTAATAAGATCAAAAAATGTAGTCAGAAAATGTAAATTAGAAAGAACACATGAAATGTTCATTGATCAGCTCATTTATGCTCGAGCCATCCTGAGGCACAGAAAGATATTGGAAAAGGTGACTTCAAACTATTGTAAACTATAGGGAGCACCAGATCAAATGGAGCCCTGAGGATTCAGATGGCGGTATTGACCACCCATACAGCAAGCTTTCAGTTCATTAAAGAAATGTGGCTAAGGTAAAACAGCATAGACAGAGAGAAAATTATGACAGGAGGAAATGTCCAGTGTATAGATCATACAGCAGAGATTATCGAAAGCCCAACCACCAGGGAATGATGTGCAGATCCAGGGACTTCCCAGAGGCAGAACAACAAGGTGACTGAGGAGTGGAAGAGATCAAAATGCCCATGCCCTGGAAGATGCCAAAGAGATTAAGCACTGTTACCTGGTTTAGTGAGACAACAGTATATATATATATATATATATATATGTATATATATATAGACAAAGATATAGCAGAGAGATTTAGTGCTTTTAAGTGTTAATTAAATTATTAAGTACTTAAGTAAACGATACAGGCCTTTAACTACTTGAGATATCTCAACGACTGTCCTTTACTACCCTGGGTTCTGTAACTAACCCCAAACGTTAATACCCAGGAGAGTTGCAGCTGCCCAGGCTGGAACTTTTCTCGGCATTGTCACCACGCCTCCTGACATAGGGTACCTCTTCACAGTTGCCAGTCTCGGAGTTACTGCTAAAGTCAATGGTTTCCCAGATTGTTTTTTATAGAGGCATTCCGATTTCCTTATTTGGAATTGCTTGTGAAACCTGTCCAATTCCAAATGCCATTACCATACAATTGTCAAATTCCTTTTGTCTCTGCAAATCCTACTCCCTTTTATGATCTCAACTGTAACTTAGCCCCTGGTTGGTCCTCACTGCAGCTGGAGTGTTATTCTGTTCATTCTACCTAACTGCAGCTGGAACTTGGGTGTGGTAACCTATTTTACCTGAGAGAGCTGTTTCCTACATGTCTTCTGTCTAGCTTGCAGTTAACTTGTTTCAGTCCACTGTAAAGTCTAATATCAATTCCCATATCTTTGGTCTTATCCAAAAGGACAAAATAGACATAAGGATCATACAACTCCACGAACTGGTTGAATGTGATAGTTCCTGTAGAAATGTATCTCCACACAACAGTTCAGATAAGGACGTTGCTGAGAAATAAGCCCACAACCACAAATCTGAAGCTAAAACTTAATGTCAAAGGAACATTATCCCACTCGAGTATACCTTAAGAGCTTTTTTGAAAATCTGAAAGCCCAAAGAGACATGCTCTGAAATTGAACAATGTTATTGTATTTAGACATGAAGGACATGAAATACAACAATTAAGAACTACAGATGTTAACTGCACATTGTATGTCACTAAAATAGATGGCCTTATGAAGTTATAAACATTTAAATTAGGAACGGAATAGGCTATTCACTGTCTCAAGTCTGCTTTGGCACGTGAACGCCTAGAGGTATTGTGGCTGGACTGTTAATCTAGAGACACAAGTAATGTTCTGGAGGTGCAGGTTCAATTCCCACCATTGCACATGGTGGCATTTGAATTCAATTTTTAAAACAAATATGGAATTAAAGGTCTAATGATGACCATGAATCCATTTCCGGTCGGCAGAAAAACCCAACTGGTTCACTAATGTCCTGTAGGGAATGAAACTGCTGTCCTTACCTGTTCTGGCCTACATATAACTCTATATACACAGCAATGCGGTTGACCCTTAGATGCCCTCTGGGCAATTAGGGATGGATAATAATAAATGCCAGCTTGGCCCATGAAGTCCTCACCCCATCAATGAATTTTTTAAAAAAATCAATAAGATCATATCTGATCTAATTGTATCTTCAATTCAACTTTCCTCCTTACTCCCTATAACCTTTGACTCCATGATCAATAAGGAATCTGGCTAATTCAGTCTTTACGATATTCAATGATCCTGACTTCACTGCTGTCTGAAGAAGATTGCAAATGCTAACAACCCTCATAGAGAAGAAAAACATCTTCATGCCTTTAAAAAGGAAAACCCATATTTTCAACCATATCCCCTAGTTCTGGTTTGTAATAAGGAGAGACATTTTTTCAGCATTAACTCTGTCAAGTCCACTCAGAATTTTATGTTTCAATAAAATCATCTCTTCTTCCTCTAAACTCTGATAGATACAGCTCAAGCTGCCCAGCATTTCCTCAGAAGATAGCTTCTTCAACTCAAGAACCAGTCTGCTCAACCTTCCCTGAACTGCTTCTGACATAAATCTAACCTTTCTTAAATAAGCAGACCAAAACTGCAAACGATATTCTGAAAGTGGCTTCACCAATGCCCTGTGTACAACTGGAGCAGAATTTCCCCTACTTTTATATCCCATTTTATTTCCAATAAACAACAAATTCAATTGCCTTCGTGATTACTTGCTTCATTTTCATACTGATCTCACATGATTTGTGTATCGGGCTCCCAGATTTTTCTGAGTTGTGGAATTTTGCAATCTCTCTCCCTTTTAATAATATGCTGCTATTCTATACTACCTACCAGAGTTGACAAGTTGCTCACTTTCCCACATTATGTTCCGTTTGTCAAAGTTTGGTTTTCAGTGCCATGTTAAGGTTGTTCATTCACTTTACAGCTCCCACTTGCATTGAAATAAACTGCAGGATTCACAACCCTGGGGACAACTGCAGAGGTTGAGGCTCCTCCATGATTGCCTTCTGGATGCACATGCCTGCTCGATTTGCAGTCACACTCTCTTGTCCCTGACCATTCATCAAACAGGAAAATGCTTTATTAAGTGGTCTGGTTGCTTTCTGGATCAACATCAGAGTCAAGATTAGAGTGGTGCTGGAAAAGCACAGCGTGTCAAGCAGCATCCGAGGAGTAGGAGAATCAACATTTCGGGCAAAAGCCCTTCATCAGGAAAGAATTTTTGCCTGAAATGTTGATTTTTCTGCTCCTCGGATACTGCCTGACCTGCTGTGCTTTTCCAGCACCACTCTAATCTTTACTCTGATCTCAAGCATCTGCAGTACTCACTTTCGCCTGCTGGATCAACATGTCCAGTTATTATGTCCTCCTTCATACATCACCTCCATCACAATGACCCTAAACCTAATCTCCTCAAGTGGTTGCCTTGGATCACACTGCTGATATCCTGGAATCGTGCTGGGGATCTGTTGATATCTTAGGGTTAAACAGTTGCAGCTGACCTCAATGAATTATGAGCTGAAGAAGGAATCGCTTACTGTTTCAGGAGGTGCGTCCATTGACAAGCACACTCCACTGAGAAACAAGCAATATCTGTCACAAATTTCTCTTTGATGAGGCTGTTGGATGCTTTGATTATCAAGTCAACATTGATCCAGAGGAGAAGCAAGTGATTAACTCTCATTGAAGGTACCAATGGAATGAAAAAGTAGTTTGAAAGAGAACTCCATGAGATAGCTGAAAATCCAGCTTCACAGCTGGACGAAATATCTTTCCTCATTAAAGTACATTGAGCATTTTCAAATTTAATTTCTCCACCTTTGGTGCAGAGACTTGAGAATTTCCTCTCCATAATCTGTCTGTCTCTGTATCGCTCTTCCTTCCTTTAAGATGCTTCTACCTCTTTAACCAAGTTTGGCCATCTGTCATAATATTGCCGTGTGCGCCTTCATGTCAAATTTTGTTTTACAAGATTCTCATAGAGTCATAGAGATGTAGCATGGGATCAGACCCTTCGGTCCAACTTGTCCATGCCGACCAGGTATCCCAACCCAGTCTAGTCCCACCTGGCAGCTCCCGGCCCATATCCCTCCAATCCCTTCCTATTCATATACCCATCCAAATGCCTCTTAAATGTTGCAATTGTACCAGCCTCCACCATTTCCTCTGGCAGCTCATTCCATACACGTACCACCCTCTGTGTGAAAAAGTTGCCCCATAGATCTCTTTTATATCTTTCCCCTCTCACCCTAAACCTATGCCCTCTAGTTCTGGAATCCCCAACCCCATGGAAAAAACACTTTGCTTATTTACCCTATCCATGGCCCTCATAATTTTGTAAACCTCTATAAGGTCACCCCTCAGCCTCTGACTCTCCAGGGAAAACAGCCCCAGCCTGTTCAGCGTCTCCCTATAGCTCAAATTCTCCAACCCTGGCAACATCCTTGTAAATCTTTTTTGAACCCTTTCAAGTTTCACAACATCTTTCCAATAGGAAGGAGACCAGAATTGCACACAATATTCCAACAGTGGTCTAACCAATGTCCTGCACAGCAGCAACATGACCTCCCAACTCCTGTACTCAATACTCTGTCCAATAAAGGAAAGCATACCAAACGCCTTCTTCACTATCCTATCTACTGCGACTCTACTTTCAAGGAGCTATGAACCTGCACTCCAAGGTGTCTTTGTTCAGCAACACTCCCTAGGACCTTACCATTAAGTGTATAAGTCCTGCTAAGATTTGCTTTCCCAAAATGCAGCACCTTGCATTTATCTGAATTAAACTCCATCTGCCACTTCTTAGCCCATTGGCCCATCTGTTCAAGATCCTGTTGTAATCTGAGGTAACCCTCTTTCCTGTCCACTACACCTTCAATTTTGGTGTCATCTGCAAACTTACTAACTGTACCTCTTATGCTCGCATCCAAATCATTTATGTAAATGACAAAAAGTAGAGGACCCAGCACCGATCCTTGTGGCACTCCACTGGTCACAGGCCTCCAGTATGAAAACAACCCTCCACCACCATCCTCTGTCTTTTACCTTTGAGCCAGTTCTGTAACCAAATGGCTAGTTCTCCCTGTATTCCATGAGATCTAACCTTGCTAATCAGTCTCCATGGGGAACCTTGTCGAACACCTTACTGAAGTCCATATAGATCACATCTACCACGCTGGCCCCATCAATCCTCTTTGTTACTTCCTCAAAAAAACTGAATCAAGTTTGTGAAACATGATTTCCCACGCACAAAACCATTTTGACTATCCCTACTCAGTGCTTGCCTTTCCAAATACATGTACATCCTGTCCCTCAGGATTCCTTCCAACAACTTGCCCACCACCGATGATTCTGGGAGGAACATTAGATATTTTATTTTGTTAAAATGTTATAATCATTTTAATATGTACAATTTGCAATTGTAGTCACACCAGACAGACAAACAGATGGTCAATCTTGATATTGTCAGGACCATTTGCTTTCAGTTTGATCTCAAAGGTAGAAGTGTTATGGAAAATCATTTAACATTTTACTTTAAGGCAACTGCCAGATACTGAGCAATACTCACTGCTAATATTACATTCCCTGCATGCAACATTGTTAAAAACATTTTCATGAAGTTGACATTAATAGTTGCAGGCCAGATTTTCACTCAATAATTGATGCCTGCTCAGTACTTGTCTTTTTCTAAAGCTAATAGTGATACATTTAGACCACATTATGTGATTTGTCATCTTACTCCTTAATTTTTCACCTGCAACATGTACACTGCAGGTGAATGTGTGACTATGGCTAACTGGTGTGAAAATTATAACAAAACAAGTTTATATGTACTCCAAAGGCGCCACTCAGTGGCTGACCAGTTACAATCTCCATTACTTTTACAAGAGAAATGACAAAATGAAATTAATGTCATGATGAAGTACTTTACATCAAAGAAAAAATTGAATTTGAGAAGACAAGGGGAGTTAGAATGAATAGGCCTGAAAATGGGGATGGGGGTGCGTGATTAACTTGTGCTCATTGACTGCAAAGTAGCCAGCACAACAACTTCATGCTGCCTGCTCGATATGCAGGTAATGCTAATCACACTTTAGGTTCACTATACATGTCAACAAAGGCTTAACATTTTCTGTGTGCTGAGCAACACTTAAAGCAGGTCTGCACTTTTGCTTGGCCTTCATGATGCCAGAAATAAAACAAAAGTCAGAATGAAATGTACACAGCTGCCCATGAATAGAAACCTTGAATGACTACATCAGAGGATGGCGAGCTGTGAGATATTGCAGTTGGTTGGAGTTTCAGCCTGAAAACAGCCAAGTACATTGAGTTCATGGGTGTGGTCACCAACAATAGGACCTTGCTCTGTTCTGAGCTATGGTCGTGGCTGAAAGAGACGAAATATTACAGTAGGAATGTGCTGATTAAAACACCAATATCCCAGACACGTTTTCACTGAGGTATAGGTCAGAGAATGCTCCTTGTAAAGCATGTGTAGATAGAGGCTTCTGTTGACCTTTCCTCCTCCTCCTTTCATCAGTTTGTCCTGCTTTATACAATCTCTGTTATACTCCAAGCTATGTTGAATTTGGAACGCTATGATTATTAGCAGGCCATGTCTGTGTGTAAGTGGTCTGTGCAGAAACTTTGAAGGGAGGAAAAGCACATTTAACACCTGCCATACTGTAGAGCTGCCCTGTATGATCTTGTCATTTAAAATAATGATAGACGGAATGAAATACTTACAGAACTGTAGTACCACTTTCTCAAGGGCAACTAGAGATGGGCATTAATGTTAACCGAGCCAACTTTGGGGTGGCATGGTGATTCATTGGTTAGGTGAAAGTGAGGACTGCAGATGTCGGAGATCAGAGTGGTGCTGGAAAAGCACAGCAAGTCAGGCAGCATCCGAGGAGCAGGAAAATCGAAGTTTCGGGCAAAAGCCCTTCATCAGGAATCAGACTCCCGATGAAGGGCTTTCCAGCTGATAGGTTAGCACTGCTGCCTCACAGTGTCAGGGACCCAGGCTCGACTCAAACCTTGGGTGACTCACAATGTAGGGTTTGCACATTCTTCCTGTGTCTGTGTGCATTTTGTGAATGCTTCCGTTTCCTTCCACAGTTCAAAGATGCCCAGGTAAGGTGGATTAACCTTGCTAAATTGCCCCATAGTGTACAGGCTCGGTGGGTTAGTTATGAGAAATGCAGGGTTATAAAAAAGGAATAAGAGGATGTGTCGAGGCGGGATGCTGTTCGGAGGGTTGGTGTGGATGCGATGGACCAAATGGCCTGCTTCCACACTGTAGGGATTCCATGATTCAAAGCCCAGATCCCCTGAATAAATGAAAGAAAATTGTGCAAGTTTAAGAAGAGAATATTGCTGGATCTTTGACCTTAAAAAGTGACGCATTAGTGTCAAATTAATGTTGCATAGTGACTGACCTCACAAGCAGCAGGCTTTCCAGAATGCTAGGAGACATTTACTGTCGAACTCCAACAACTGCGCTAATATGATGATCACACACATTACCTCAAAGTGTGGCACAGACACCATTTTAAAGATTTAATGACACACCTCTGGTAATTTCCCAAATGACCACTGCTGGCACCTTGCAGTACTTTCCTTTGTTTCTAGTTTGTGATACTTGGTAATGATTGTTTGAGTATTTCCCTACCACTAAGCATCCTTTGCCTTGGGCCTGTCTTGAGACTAGTGATAGTCAAAGTTTGGGAGAAGATTTGTAGCTCAGGTGCTCATTGTTGTGGTTCTGTTGGCCGAGCTGGGAATTTGCATTGCAGATGTTTCGTCCCCTGTCTAGGTGACATCCTCAGTGCTTGGGAGCCTCTTGTGAAGCGCTTCTGTGATGTTTCCTCCAGCATTTATAGCGATTTGTATCTGCCGCTTCCGGTTGTCAGTTCCAGCTGTCTGCTGCAGTGGTCGGTATATTGGGTCCAGGTCGATGTGCTTATTGATTGAATCTGTGGATGAGTGCCATGCCTCTAGGAATTCCCTGGCTATTCTCTGTTTGGCTTGTCCTATAATAGTAGTATTGTCCCAGTCGAACTCATATTGCTTGTCATCTGAGTGTGTGACTACCAAGGATAGCTGGTCATGTCGTTTTGTGGCTAGTTGGTGCTCATGGATGTGGATCGTTAGCTGTCTTCCTGTTTGTCCTATGTAGCGTTTTGTGCAGTCCTTGCATGGGATTTTGTACACTACATTGGTTTTGCTCATGCTGGGTATCGGGTCCTTCGTCCTGGTGAGTTGTTTTAGATTAGATTAGATTACTTACAGTGTGGAAACAGGCCCTCCGGCCCAACAAGTCCACACCGACCCGCCGAAGCGCAATCCACCCATACCCCTACATTTACCCCTTGCCTAACACTACGGACAATTTAGCATGGCCAATTCACCTGACCTGCACATCTTTGGACTGTGGGAGGAAACCGGAGCACCCGGAGGAAACCCACGCAGACATGGGGAGAATGTGCAAACTCCACACAGTCAGTCGCCTGAGGCGGGAATTGAACCCGGGTCTCTGGCGCTGTGAGGCAGCAGTGCTAACCACTGTGCCACCGTGCCGCCCACAATTGTTGTCTGAGAGTGGCTGTTAGTTTGTGTGCTGTTATGAGTCCTAGTGGTCGCAGTAGTCTGGCTGTCAGTTCAGAAATGTTTTTGATGTATGGTAGTGTGGCTAGTCCTTTGGGTTGTGGCATATCGTCATTCCGTTGTCTTTCCCTTAGGCATCTGTTGATGAAATTGTGGGGGTTTCCGTTTTTGGCGAATACATTGTATAGGTGTTCTTCTTCCTCTTTTTGCAGTTCTAGTGTACTGCAGTGTGTTGTGGCCCTTTTGAACAGTGTCTTGATGCAACTTCTTTTGTGTGTGTTGGGGTGGTTGCTTTCGTATTTTAGGACTTGGTCTGTGTGTGTGGCTTTCCTGTATACCTTTGTGGTGAATTCTCCGTTCGGTGTTCTCTGTACCATCATGTCTAGGAATGGGAGTTGGTTGTCCTTTTCTTCCTCTCTAGTGAATCGGATTCCTGTGAGTGCGGCGTTGATGATCCGGTGTGTGTTCTCTATTTCTGTGTTTTTAATGATTACAAAGGTATCATCTACATATCTGACCCAGGGTTGAATTTGCGGTAAGATTGTTTGTTCTAACCTTTGCCTTACTGCTTCTGCTATGAGTCCAGAGATGGGTGAGCCCATGGGTGTGCCGTTGATTTGTTCATATATTTGGTTGTTGAATGTGAAGTGTGAAGGTCCAGTAATTTGAGTATGCAGTCTTTGTTGATAGGTTTGTTGTCTGTTCTGTATGTCCAGCAGGCTGGCTATTGTTTCTCTGGCTAGGGTTTTGTCGATAGAGGTGAACAGTGCCGTTACATCGAATGAGACCATGGTTTCTTCCTTGTCTATGCGTAAATTTCTGATGATGTCCAAGAATTCCTGTGTTGATTGTATAGAGCGTCCGGATCCGCTGATCAGGTGTTTCAGTTTCTGCTGTAGTTCTTTAGCCAGTTTGTGTGATGGTGTCCCTGGTAGTGATACTATGGGTCTGAGTGGGATGTCTGGTTTGTGCACTTTAGGTAGTCCATAGAATCTGGGGGTGTTGTTGCTTTCAGGTTTCATTCTTTGTAGGTCAAACCTGGCTATCTGTCCGTTTTTTTTGTAGGTTCCTCAGTGTGTTGTTTATCCTATTGGTGAGCTGTGGGGTGGGGTCAAACTCCCTCTTTTGGTAGGTGTTGGTATCTGCAAGTAGTTGTTGCGCTTTTTGGATGTAGTCTGCTTTGTCCAGGATGACCGTCATTCTGCCTTTGTCTGCTGGTAGTATGATTATGTTCTTATTGTTTCTTAGTGCTTTCAGTGCTTCCCTCTCCTTGATGTTGAGGTTATGTGCTTGCCTTTTCCTTGTTATCAGGACAAAATCCCATGCAAGGACTGCACAAAACACTACATAGGACAAAAGGAAGCCAGCTAACAATCTGCATCCATGAACACCAACTAGCCACGAAACGACATGACCAGTTATCCTTAGTAGTCACACACTCAGATGACAAGCAACATGAGTTCGACTGGGACAACACTACTATTATAGGACAAGCCAAACAGAGAACAGCCAGGGAATTCCTAGAGGCATGGCACTCATCCACAGATTCATTCAATAAGCACATCGACCTGGACCCAATATACCGGTCACTGCAGCAGACAGCTGGAACTGACAACCGGAAGCGGCAGAGACAAATCACTATAAATGCTGGAGGAAACATTACAGAAGTGCTTCACAGGAGGCTCCCAAGCACTGAGGATGTCACCTAGACAGGGGACGAAACATCTGCAACACAAATTCCCAGCTCGGTGAACAGAACCACAACAACTAGTGGTACTGGATACATCACTGTAGAGTATCTACAGAAG
The DNA here is from genome assembly GCF_037043375.1 of Chiloscyllium plagiosum. Lineage (NCBI taxonomy): Eukaryota > Metazoa > Chordata > Chondrichthyes > Orectolobiformes > Hemiscylliidae > Chiloscyllium > Chiloscyllium plagiosum. The sequence goes on along the minus strand of NW_028270139.1, from coordinate 15,608,706 downwards.
AGGCACTGTTCATAGATTAGCATTGGTTCAGTGGGTTCATTGCATGATAGCAATAAATACAACTACATTTGGTCAGGCTTAGCAACTAAGACCTTCGGAACTTGGTACAAACACATTGCCCAAAAACTGGGGTAAAATTCCTAATCTCTAATATGGTGTCAGTCGAGTTGGTGGAGTTGAATTAAAATGAACATTTACCCTTTCTGAATCATTACATCATACAACAACACAAAGTCATGAACTGGACACCAATGTACCTCAAATTCACACTCAGGAACTCCAATGCCTGTCTTAACATTGTCTGCAATTTTATAAGTTAATTGTAACTATAGACATAACACTAAGATGCAGCACAACCTTGCTAATTGAAAATTCCTATGTGAGTATCCAAAACCCAATCTGGTTAGATGAAGCATGATTGTAATACTGTGATCCTCATTAAAAGATAATTTCTTAAGTTTGTTTTCAGTGTTCAGTTGCACTTTTGCATGTACACCTGAACAAGAATAAAAGGTAAAAGATAGATGGACTTGTGAGGTGGTTACTTTTATCGGAGGTCAGCATTGAAGAGGGTCAATTTGCCAAGTGCAAAGAATCCGACTGTTACTATCTCACTGTAGAAAAATGTGAACTCATGTCCCATCAAGTACCGGTATTATTTTGAAGAATATATTATTCTATTTCCAATATCAAACTTTGGTACGCATGTATATTCTTTGTTCCCCTTGCATAGCCAACTTCAACAGCAGTATTAGAATAATCAGTCAAAATCAGGTAGAAACATTTGTAGTTGATTAAGGTTACATAACAGTGCAAAGAAAATGGCATGATTGTCATGAATTGTTAACTATGGTTCTGGGTAACACTTGGACAGCACTGGTCCACATACATTTGATAATGTACCTGATCTATCCTCGGGAGGCTGAATTGTCAAAATGAAACAATGGCAAAAAAAAGTGCTTATTTCTCTGCTGGCAGTAAAGCTGAGTAATTTAATAATTTAATTGTGCCCACAGCACTTCGCTATTACTCAGGACATTATCAGACCTGCTCGAAGGTAGAGGGAGTTCCCCAATGCAGACAGGACTCATAGACGCATGTCAAACGACAATGACAGTCTTCACTGGTCCTGTAATTTGGGTGAATGCAGGCACGTACTGGATAGAGATAAGACCCTTGTGAGTCATAATGTTGAAAGAGGAAAGTTGACAGGTTATCCCCCAATTGCTTCATCAGTACAAAGGAGTGTTACAGACAGATCTTCACAATTGTTAATTGTAAGTGTAAAATCATGTCTCAGCAAGGAGTGCTTGTCATTTTATTTTCCGTCATTTTTTTCGATTTATTTTCTGCCGTTCGGTGTTAATTCATGATTCCTTATCCACATCTATTTTAATCCCTTTTACAATAAATGGCATGCATTTTTCCTCATAAACTTCTCATGACTGTAGAACAACCCATCATTCAAGTAGACGAGGCATTTGATACAGACAGTTCATTGTATGAACAAGCAAGGTTTGCCAGTCATAATAATCCTCTTAACAAAAATTGCTGGAAGTGAGGATTTTGGCTTTCCACTGAAGCAACTTGATCCAGCAACTGCCATTTGTGTTATATCTGTGACACTTTACAAAATATTAATTCCATGTCCTGAGTCCAGGTTTTCTAGCTGACAAAATCTTTGTATATTAGAGTAAACATATCAACAGCAATTCAGTTGAAATAGAATCCAAACATGATGTATTTTTTCAATAAAAATGATTTTAAGCTAATGTTATTAGGCATATAAGTAATTTTTTTATATATTCTCGTTCCAATTGGAAAATAATATGGGACATGCTGTTCTCTGGTGTTTCACCATTGACAAAATAATTAAACTTTGTTTCAGACTGATATTTTTGCAGTGTGCTAAGTGTAGTAAGTAATCTGGTAATGTTTTCAACATCAGTGACAGTGTGCCATATGATTTAACACCTGACTGGAAAATTTAACACTGTCAAATTTCAACATAGAACAAGACATTACAAATCCTGCCATTTCACCCATCTTAAATATCAAAAACGTAATCTTTCTCACTTATTTTTGTCAGTGTTACATTTGCGCTGTGATGAGCAGAAAGTTGTGGTCACTGCAACCAACAAAATCTAATGGTATGGGCAAGAACATTTGGCCAAATAAATTTGTTTCTATTTGATATGCTATTGGCATGGAATATCAAATGAAAACCTAACCTTTGTTATATCTGCTGTCAAACAAAATAAAACGAATGTGGTCTATGTGAATAAAATGCTGTCAGTTGTGAAATCTGGTTCATTTGACTAACCAAAACAGTACTGTATGAACTATGACTCCAATAGACCTTCACCAATTACAGGATGTGAAGATATCTGTAACATCTTGAGAGTTTTACTCTTTAACCAGCACTATGCCATATAGAGGAATGGACAGGTATTTCAAAGTGCAAATAATCAGAGGGTCTTAACTTTCTAAAATAGCATTCTATAAGTTGATTAGAATTGAAAATAACTTCAGGCAATATATAAAACAGGCTGTGGACTCAGTATACTCTCAGAATTGGTAGGAATTCAGCCACATGATTGAAGACAAAAGCATCTTTGCAACTGACTAGCATTTTTAAAAATGAATCCCTCATACCCTACAGATTCAGTGTTTACTCACCATCCTCAGTTCCCCAATAGGTTGGTGGTGAGCCACCCTCCTGTAGTCCGTTTAAGCAGACAAACATAGAAAACAGGAGCAGGAGCAGGCTATTCAACCTTGGAACCTGCTCCATCATTCATTATGATCATGGCTGATCATCCAACTCAATAGCCTGTGTCCATTTTTGCCCATATATTCTTTGATCCCTTTATAAATGTTATCTATATGCATTTCACTTCTTGAAATCATACAATGTTTTCTACTATAGTGAGTTCCACAGGCTTATCACTCTCTGGGTCAAGAAATTTCTTCCTAAGACTGTCCTAAATGGTTTACCTCATATCCTTAGATTGTGATGCCTGGTTCTGGATTCCCTCACCATCGGGAATACCTTTCCTGCAAGCTATCCTGTCCAGTCCTGTGAGAATTTTACAAGTCCCTATGAGAATCTTCCTTCAATATTCTGAACTCCAGAAATATAACTCCAACCGATACAATCTCTCCGCCTACATTAGCCCTACTACCCCAGGAATCAGTCTGAGAAAACTTTGCTGCACTCCCTCCACAGCCAGTCTCTGACAAGGAGATCAAAACTGCACACAATATTCCAGATGTGGTCTCACTAATTACAGCAAGACGTCAATGCTCCTGTACTGAAATCCTGTCACTATGAAGACCAACATAACATTTACCTTCTTTATTTCCTGCTGCACAAGCACACCCAGGTCTCATCGAAAATTCCCCTCGCTCAATTTAAAGGCATTCTGTTTTTGCTACTAAACTGAATAACATTTAGTCAAAGTGGTCCTATGATGCTGTTACAAAAGGAGTTCAGGGCTTTTAATTCAGTGACAATGAAGAATTGGTGATAAAGGTTCAAATCAGAATGATATGTGACTTGGAGTGGAACTTGGAGTTGTTAAAGTGTACCTAATGAGCCACCTTGCTGTACATGAGTTGTCAATAGCATTGCAGTGATTGGTCTTCCTGCTTCTCTTCAGATTTCTACATTGGCTGCTTTAGCTATTCACATTTTACAAAAAAGCCTGAGAAGAAGCACGGTTACAGCAGGACAAATCAGGTCTGTGGTAAGCCAAATGATTTCTAAAATTTAATTTATCAAAATTACAGAATTTCCTGTTCTGTAAACCATAGAAATAATGCTGCCCAGACAAGTTTTGGGAATTCAAGCATTTTCTCCCCATTGGCATGACTGTAGCTATTCAGTTTCTTTAGAAAATCAATTTCAATATTCAATGATCTCTCACTGTGCTTTCATCACCTTGTGAAATTTGGCGAGATCTACAAAGCTTGAAAAATCTGTATGTTGGCTGCTGGAAGACAGAGTAGAAAGTTAGTACTATTTAATATATTTAAATATCTGACCTGACAATAGGTTTAGTATGTTGAGCCTAAGTGCTTGTACACAGGTTTTTTCCTTGAACGTCCCAATAGTTTATCAAGAGTAAGGCTTTTAGATGGAAGGGCAAATGCTTGGGTAGTTGGGGTAAGAGGTTTCAGGTCATGGGGCTGTATAATTCCAGCTTGGAGAGTTGTCCAATTGGTCAACTAGTGAGAATAACAACCAACCACAATTAATTGAGATCAAAGCTGATGTTGGGAATGTTTTAGTTATTGCTTAATGTACAAAAGTGGCTGGTGGAAAGTCATTGAGATAGGGAACCCCATAACGGACAAAGAATCTCAGGTCGCTTTTCTATCGCACTGAGTATCCAAGGAACTATACACAAAGAAAACTTTCCCCTCAATCTCCCCAGCTGTATTTCAACACTTTACCTCCAATTTTTACTTCAAAGATGACCTGTCATTACTTATATATTGTAAATCATAGTTGTTGATGTACTAAGCAGATTCTATTTACATTAGTACTTATTTTATGAACTCCATAATTTTGCTCTGTACGTTCATACTAGACGTGTAAAATCAAATAATGTTGAATATCTAGTGTCAGCTTTGCTATATTTAGAAACAATTTGAGTCAAGCAGGGTGAAAAAAAAGGCTCATTTAGAACAGAGCTTTCCTTTACAGTTGGGCCTAAGTTCCAGTCATGATATAATTTTGAATTTCATTCTGTTTGTGCAGTGTGGTATGATGGCTTTTTCCAATGGTTATCTTTCCTGCAGTGTTCTAAAAGATCATGGTGACATGTAAGATTCACCACAGAAAACATTCGAGCCAAATGCATCACCATGTGAAAAGGTGAGTGCGCTGCTCTAGACCACAAGACGTTACAGAGCTGTGAACATAGCCCAGTCCAAAACTAAAACCCGCGTTCCTTCCGTTAACTCATCTATACTTCCTGCTGCTTTGGGAAAGTAGAGAACATTATCAAAGACCCCTCCCATCCTGGTTAGACTCTCTTCCACCCTCTTTTATTAGGCAGAAAATACAAATGTTTGAAAACATGTACCAACAGATTCAAGAACAGCTTCTTCCCCACTATTATCAGACTTTTGAATGGACCTCTCCTATATTAAAGTTAATCCTTCTCTGCACCTTCACTATTACTGTAACACAATATTTTGCATTCTGTTCTAATACACCAATGTATTTATATATGGAATGATTTGCCTGATAGCTCGCAAAACAATACTTTTCACTGTATCTCGTCAAAACAAATCCAATCCAATCAACTCAAAATCAAAAGCAAAACCAAGTCAAAATCAAATCAAAATCAAATCATATTATTAATTACTTACTCCTAACTCTTGCAACTTAACTTCCGTGGTATTTCTCAAATCTGATGCTAGACCCCTTTTACTACACTCCACAGTTGGAACAACACACCACTGTTGGGATAGCCCAGAATTGACTGGTATCTGTTGCATCTGCGCTAGCTTTAAAAACCAGGTGTGCACCCAGACAAACCCTGCCAGTCCAGAGAAGCCCTGAACAGCTCCTATGTTTGTCCCAGACATAGCAAACAGGGAGATTGGTGTCCGACTTTGCAGGCAGTGTCCTAGGAGGTCCTGCTGGATGAAGTGCTACTGGATGGCCTGTTCGCCAGGACCAGGAGAGGATTATGCCAGCTGGTCAGAGGGTGCTACCCAGGTCAGTGCAGTCTCAGGCATGGAGGAAAGTCCAGCAATTTAAGATGGAAGTCAATGTGCTTTCCCACTCTGCCAGCGTAAGTATCACTACCTTACACTTGTTTGATCTCTGCGAACGTGTCTGTTATTTTGGCACTTGCTTTGGAACCAGAAATTATATACCAGGTAGACGAATGGCAAATCTCAACAGGAAGACTTTATTGACCATGGTCACTTCCACAGCTGGGTCACCATGTACATACATAACAGCACCCACCTCCCTCCTGCCCTACCACTCATTATTAATCACAACATCTTCCTTTGTTACTACTTAAAAAATCATGACATAATACTTTTTTTTAAGGGATTTGAGATTTCTTGAGAGCCACTTTCAATTTCAAAGGACTACATTTTGATTTGCTGGGCTACTTTTCAGTTTCACTAAATGGATGTTGCAGTTATTCAGTAACAATATATTTGGAACTTATATTGATATCTGGGGTTTTTGGACTGACACAGGATAATTAAATATTCCCAATAATCAGCAGCTTAAAGTGAAAGCCACAAAACATAAGGAAAGTATTGATTTCTGAGACTTTTAGATACTAGCTGCCCCATTAGCTACCTGATGAAGGGACTGTGTTTCGAAAGTTTGTATTTTCAAATAAAACCTTTTGGATAATAACCTGATGTGGTGTGATTTTTAACTACATTTACACCAGACAATAAGCTACAAATTGAAAAAAAACCCCACATTTCTACATAAAAAAGCTGTCACCCTAAACACACTTTCATAGTCTAGTGAATTCACAGCTAAATGTTACATATTCGTCTTTAATATCATCACCACATCTCAAATGATTCGTTAAACATAACACACTTTGACATTTGATAACGCCATGCAAATACTAATGAAATAAAACAGTTCATATTAAATTATACGATTGACATAATGTTTATTGGAATAGTACCCTCTGCGTAACTCACCCATACAGTTTTTTTAATTCATTCATAGGATGAGGACAGGGATGCATCTTCCAAATTGCACAGAGGGGAGCTAAGAGTTTTTGGCTTTGGAGTCACAGCAGTTTCTTTCCCTAAAGAACAGTGAACCAGGTGGGTTTTTCTGACAATTGACTGTTGTTTAATGGTCATCATTAGACTCCTAATTCCAGATTTAAATGAATAAAATTTCCAAGATCTGGCATGGGGGTAGTTGAACTCAAGCCCCCAGAATATTACCTGGCTCTCTGGCATAATAGCCCAGTAATTATACCCATGGTCTCCCTTTGTAACAAAGGTATATGTTAAGTATGTCACATAGTAGCTCTTCAGTCCTGCAGCTGTAACATAGAGACTCCACAATTTGCAAAGAAATCATCACCCCAGTTTTCCTCTTCCTAATTTGCTGATTGTTCCTTTGCGCAAAGGTTTTGAATGTTTTTCTCCCCTTTAAGATCTTTTCCATCCTTTGTATACTCTGTCTCCCCAGAATGTACTCATTCACCCACCTTGGCCAGGATCACATTGCAAAATTGCTGAAAGTGTTCAAACCTGCCATAATGAAAGTACTGGACACCCTGCGGGACAATATTGTCACAGGTGTTGCTTTCTTGCACCATGTTGCCAACACTTGAGGATAGATGTACTTCCTTTGCCTTGAATTGGGAGGGAGGGTTTGTCATTGGATGGAGTGATACCTTTGTGCCGAGCAAACTATGGGGCTTGGATTAAGTTTTGTAATTGAATTGAATAACACATCCTCTCCTCTGCCTTGTAATCTGCCTGCATCATACACTGTTCTGCCTGTTCCAACATTAAAAACAAACTATGTAATCTGCAATAAGACAGGAAGCCTTCGATTGTGAATTCAAACAAACTTATTTGTTAATGCCACATTAAAAGAATTGGTTGTGCGATGGATATCATCCAGTGGGTGTTCTGAGCTCCCTGGCTGCTGGAGACCAGTGGTTAGAATGGGTGAGAAGAATAACAAAATCTCAGGACTAGAATAAGAATTGAACATTCTAACACTGACTCAAAGTCATCTGAGGTTTCACAAAGGATGTCCTCAGTAATATGGCCAACTGCACAAAAGAAAATACTAACCTGGAGCTTTTACAGGTAAAAGTAGAAATCCAAGCCTGTTGACTTGATTATTGAAATGTGCATTTTATAGTAAGAATACAATAAAATACAGTGAAAAGCTTTCATTTATCACCACAATATGGCTCTATTTTGAAAAGTTTAAGAATAAGGAAGAAAAAGAAAGATATAGCTTGAAGCGAGTCCATCAGTCCTGAGCCAGCTCATTGCCATCAACAACGCTTGCGCCACCATCCCTCTGACACCGTGTCACTGCCATCTACATTGGACCTAACCCACATCGAAGTCACCGATCCTCAAGTGCCATTTTTGCCTCTGGGCTGATACTCGCCCATCACTGCGTCACCGCCTGCCCCAGACCAACCAACATCAGAGTCGGCTCTCTTGCTGCTGGGCCCACTTCATCGATGTTGCTGTGATTCTCTTCCTCCATCACTTCACTGCTGCCAGCCACAGGATCCAACCAACAACAAAGTCACCAATCCTCAGACACCCCCTTTTGCCAGTGGATCTACCTCACCGACATCGCCTCTGCTGATATCATAGCCACCGATTCCAGATCCTGTGCTTGCTCCAGAAAAATAAATAGGGGCTCAATTGAGATCTGTGCTGGTCTCGCTCTTCTTAGCTTGTCTTCTGCAACTTCCATAAACATATCTGTATCTGTCCTTTAACAGCATCAAAGGTCTGTGGAAAAGGCTGAGATTGCTTGATACATGTGGACTTCTACTATTTCAGAGTATATCACCCTTTACCTCACTTCAATGCATCTCCAAGCCATTGTATCCAGGTAATCTTCTCAAAATTGTTTTCCTCGTGGTTATTAATCTTTCCTCATAAGTCTTCACATCCCTCGCAGAAAAACGACTGTTCTAAAATGTTGTTTTTACCGCTCCTGCCATGTTTAGTTTGGGTTCTTCTGTTTGTCATTCAAGTTTAGGCCAGCTTTCCACTTTGCTTTTAAACAATATTTATTGACAATTTATAGATGGTGGTAAGGCTGCAGAGCTCCATGCTTTGATCTGTACAAGTCTCAACCTTCCAGAAGGGCCCTAAAACATGTCTACTGAGGTCACACTTATGTCAGAGACTCTTATGTATGGTTTGATTTCAGGACAGCCTTGGGCTTTCCAGTTTGGATATGACATTTTGTTGCATGTCCGAAATTGTACATTGTTTGAATTTCAAGATGAACAAGAATGTTTGGTTAATACATCTGCCTCACAACATTCAATTTAGAAGTTTTATTCTTTTAACTTTTCAACGCTTTCCTTGATTTAACCAAGTCCCTCTGAAGTCTTGAGGAATGTTCACTCTCACCGAATCATCTGCTTTAGGCATCCAAACGCAATCTATAGGAGTGTCATATTCCTGGAGATGACCTCCACCTTCAATTACTCAGGGTCATGAGTTCAAAGTGAGAGGGGGGATGTACGTGGAAAGTTCTTCATGCAGAGGGTGGTGGGGGCCTAGAATGTGTTGCCAGTGGAGGTGGTAGGAGCGGGAATGATAACATCATTTAAGAGATATCTGGCCAGATACATGAATGGGCAGGGAGCAAAGGGATACAGACCCTTAGAAAATAGGCGGCAGGTTTAGATTAGATTACCTACAGTGCGGAAACAGGCCCTTTGGCCCAACAAGTCCACACCGACCCTCCAAAGAGAAACCCACCCCCCTATATATACCCCTGACTGATCCACCTAACATTACAGACCAATTTAGCTTGGCCAATTCACCTAACCTGCACATCTTTGGACTGTGGGAGGAAACCGGAGCACCCGGAGGAAACCCACACAGACATGGGGAGAATGTGCAAACTCCACACAGACATTTGTCCGAGGCGGGAATTGAACCAGAGTCCCTGGCACTGTGAGGCAGCAGTGCTAACCTTTGAGCTCGGCACAGGCTTGGAGGGCTGAAGAGCTGGTTCCTGTGCTGCAAGTTTCTTTATTCAACCTGCACATTACACTAAAGCACTGAATATTTGTTCTAATGGATAAAGTGTTAATCCTATGGCAATACTTGAACAAGACCAGTAAGTGCTGCCAGGGCTCTTATCAAAATTCATCCTTCCGCAGACATTGCCAATCACACCATTATATTATGGTTGTTATGAAATTCACAAAATAGCTGCTGCATTTACCTAAGTATTTACATTAACTGCACTGGGGGGAGGCAATCTCACTGGACATGGGTTTGAATCCCATCATGGCAGATAGTGAAATTTGTATTCAATAAAGTCTGGAGTTATAAGATGGTCTAATGTGACCATAAAACCATTGTTGCAAAAGTTAACATGCTTTTGGGGAACTAAAATATCTGCCATTCATACTCTGTCTGATCAACATGTGACTCAAGACTCACAGTAGTGCAGCTGACTACTAACTGCCCTCTGCCATCAGTTGTGTTACACCTCTTGGAAATCAAAGCAAAGCAGTGAAACCAAGCCAACCACTTTCCAGCAACCCAACTCAACCACACCCCTCGCACCCCCCCAGCCCCCCCCCCCCCCACACCACACACACCCACACACACACACTAACATAAACAGTCCTGTCAACACTACAAAGTCTTCCAAATCAAAACTGGGAGCTTGATCCAAATTTGGAATGCTGGCCCAAAGACTAGTCATGTCATGGTCATACTCACTGAATTATAATTAATAGACAATGTTCCGGAAAGCACCATCACCATCCTTAGACATGTCCTGTTCCCTTGGCAGTTCAGACCCACGACACATGGAAGCACTGTTTTTTAACTTGGAAATGAAATCATAAATTGCTGGAAAGACTCAGCAGGTCCGGTAGTAACTGTAGAGAGTAAGCAGAATTAACATTTCAGGTCCAGTGACCCTTCTTCTGAACAGAAAAAATGTTAACTCTGCTTTCTCGGAACAGATGCTGCCAGACCTGCTGAGCTTTTCCAGCAATCTATGATTTTGTTTCCAGCATCTATATTTTGTCTTTTTTTTTCCTATATAATTTGCCCTGGGAGTCCTTAGTATTGACTCTGAACCCCATGAATTCTCAAGATATCAGGTTAAACATAGGGAAGGAAACCACCTGCTGACTACAACTGCTGCCCATCCCATCTCCCTTGGTTGCAGAAACATTTTCCTTTCACGTTGAACAACATTTGGAGGAAGCATCGAGGGCACAGAATGTACTCTGGGTGGAGTCTTCAATATCCAGTGCCAAGAGTGACTCAGTAGCACCAGTACTGAATGAGTTGGCCAAACCCTAACTGCTAGAGTGAATCTGCAGCAAGATGTGAAGGAGTCTGCAAGAGAGAAGAAGCTACTTTACCTTGTCCTCACCAAACTACCTGTTACAGATATTCCCCTCCAGAACAGTATTGTCAGGAGTGAGCCCTACATTGGGGATGCTGTCCATTGCATTGTGTGGCACTATCACCTCCAACAAAACTAGAAACTCAGAATTGGGCATTTATGATGTGCTGTTGCAATCGACTGTGACAGAATTATATTCCATTATAACCTCTTTAGCATATCACCAGCTCTAACTTTATTGTCTAGCCAGAGGAAAAGCCTTGGTTCAAAGAAAAGGGCTTGCCAAAAGATTGCCTGGAATCTGCAGTCCAGTAATGTCCAGAGGTAAATAGTAGCTTCCACATGCATCCTTATCCTTAACAGTGAGGTAGCGGTGCACATCAGTGCAAAAGGGAAAGCTGAAGCATTTGCAACAATCTTTCGCCAAAGTGCGGAGTGGATGATTTATCTTGTTCTCCTCTGGAGGTCCACAGCATCACAGATTCCAGTCCTCAAAATAATTCCATTCACTCCAAGCATTATAAAAAGAAGATGAAGACACTGGATGCTGCAAAGGCTATGGACTCTGACAATATTTTGGTAATAGTGCTGAAGACATGCTCCACAATTGGCCCTGCCCCTCAATAAGTCATCTTCTATAGCTATAAGACTGGCATTTAATCTATATTATCCAGTCCTGTACACAAATTAAGATCAATCCAAATTGGCCAATTGCTGACCCATCAGCTTACTTTCAAGTTTCAGGCAAGTGATAGAAGGTGTCATCAACAATGCTATGAAGCAACAGTTGATAACCTGCTAGCTGATGTTCAGCTTGTGTTTCACAAGGGTTTCTGATGTAATTGTAGCCTTGATTCAAGCAAAGTCAAAAGAACTGAACTCCAGAGGGAAGGTGAGAATAATTTCCTTGGCATGAAGGCTGCATTTGACCAATCATTAAGTAACCTAGCAAGACAGGAGTTAATGGGAATCAAAGCAAGCACTGTACACTGGTTAGAGTTATATCTAGTACAAAGGTATTTTCCATGCAGAAGTTTCTCATGGTAATTTTCTAGGCCTGACCATCTTCAGTTGCTTTATCAATGATGTCCCTTTCATTATAAGATCAGAATAGCGATGTTTTCTGATGATTGCATGATGTACAACACCATTTGTGCTCCTCAGATTACTGAAGTAGACTGTGTCCAAATGCAGCAGGATCATGACATATTTCCAGGATTATCATTTGCACCACATAAACGCCAAGCAATGGTCACCAACAAGAAAGACGCAACCATTGATCCTTGATGTTCAATAGTATTACTGTCACTGAATCTCCTGCTATCAACAATCTAGGGTTTACCATTAAGTAGAAACTGATTTGAATCAGTTATTTAAATATTGTGGCACAATAGCAGATCAGAGGCTATGACCTCTGTGATAAGTGACTCATCTCCTGTATCCCCAAATCTACATAGCCCTTGCCAGGAGTTGATGGAATATGTTCCGCCTGCCTGGATGAGTGCAGCTCCAGCACTCAAAAAGCTTGACACCATCAGGACAAAGTAGCCGCTTGATTGCCGTGCCATCCATCATCTTCAATCTTCATCACCCACACACAGTGGCAGCAGTTTGTACCATATGCACGATGCGCAGCAAGACCTCAATGTGTTCCTATGACAGCACATTCCAAACCTATAACCTCTATTGCCTGGAAAGATAAAGGCAGCAGGTGTCAGGGACCATTGCCACTTGCAAGTTGCTCTCCAGCCACATGCCATCCTGACTTGAAAATGTGTCGCTCTGCCTTCACTGTCACTGTGTCAAAATTCTGGAACTTGCTTCTTAATAGGATTGTGGCTGTCCCTATGCTCCAAGAAGGCAGCTCACTTCTACCTTCTCCACAGGAATTAAGGATGGGCAATAAATGCTGACCTAAACAGGGGCACCTACATCCCATGAATGAATAACTAACCTTCAAAGTAATTCATCCTGTACTTCCTTGATCCATTTCTGGGACATATGACAAGTTGCTACATCAATGCATGTTTAGAATAACTAATTGCACCACAGAAAATAGGCATTATCGAGAATAATGTCCATATTATCTAATTTATTTTTGTATCTTTGTTTTGTATTAGCTCTTTTGGTGGTCCTTTAATTCCCTTCTACAATACTTTGAAAGTGTTTAATGTTATTTGGTGTCAAGAAGTTGATTTTGACTTCGATTAATGTAAAGAATTTGTATTTATATTGTACATTTCACAACTTCAATTATTGGCTGCAATACTTATCACAGCGAATTTCTATAGAGCAAAGACAAAATTAACACTTTTGCTTTGAGTAAGCATCCATTAATTTTCTCTAGATCTTCTTATCCACCACATTAGAGGACTAGATGAACTAAAAAAGCACAGTGAATGATAAAAACTGTTGTTAAAAATAATTTTAAAAATAAACAATTTCAGCGCATAATCTGCCCATTGATCTTGCTATTATTTGCTGCCTTCATAACTAATAAAAATGATAAAAAACCTAACATTTATATATCATGATTATGAGGCAAATTGTACTTACTCAGAAATGGACTTTGTACAGACGACTGGAGTACTGAGTTATGCAAATACATTTGCAAAGGCCAACTTGAACTATTTAAGAAAATTTACAAAAAACACAAAATTTGAACTTAAAAGAATTTCCAAATTGCATTCATCATCAAATTTAAAAATTTGTTCAATGTTACTTAAATTTTTAGACTTTTTACTTAACTCAGTTCTTTCTTCCAGCTTAAATTTACATGTTTGATCCTAAGTACGAATGTCTCTAATCTTTTTTGAAATACCTTTTGAATTATGAAAAGCAAAGTAGAATAACAACCTAAATATTATTATATATCATGTATTCATTGTTATATATTGAGGATGAGATTTTGTTATATTTAAAATTTGATCTCAATACGAGATCAAGACATCTTAAATATAGAAATTATTGAAAGAATACATCACTGAAGGTTAACACTTGTACAAAATATACCAAAAGTTATATCAACCTTTCAGATGTGGATCTTTATTATCCATAGGGGGTGGCTTGGTGGCCCAGTATTTAGCACTGCTACCTCACTGCTCCGGGACCCAGGTTCAATTTCGAGCCTCAGGTGACTGAGTGGATTTTGCACACTTCTCACTGTGTCTCTTTGTGGATTTCCTCTGGCTTCTCTGGTTTCCTCCCACAGCCCAAAGATGTGTAGATTAGGTGGATTGGCCATGGGAAATGCAGGGATACAGGGACGGGGTGGGGCTGGGATGCTCTCTGGAAAGTCAGTGTGGATTTGATGGACCTGCCTACCTGCTGCGTGGATTTTATGATATATCAGAAGTCTTTAGTTCTTGACAACTTTTTTTTCCCTCTGTTGCTAGCAACATATCCTTCAACATTAAGCAGTGAGAAACTAGTGATGTGTCTAATAAATAGTCTCCACCCTCTAGCTAATGACAATAACAATGCCCCTGTCATTCTGTCTCCGATGTCAGGAAGCCTAGAGGACCTTGGCTCCAGCTATTGTACTACACTGAAGGAGTCAGTTAAATAATCCTTTGTTTAACTTCTGGAGATTAGGTAAATTGCGAGTAGAGACAGTATTGAAATGTTGTGCATGGTGTCCATTTGAAAATCAAAGCTTTTCTATGACAGAAAAAAATGAAATGAGTGGACCCAGTATTTTTGAAAGACCAAATCTAACTAATTTATCAAATTTATTCCTTCGCCATTAACTATCATGTCCAATGTATTCCTGCAACAAATAATAAAAAAAAAGCAAGAACTCAGGCAACCAAAAAGGTCATTGCTTCGTGAGACTGGATTACAGCACCAAAGGAAGCTTGAGAAGCATGTATTGATCCAATCTGACAGCTCCTGCCACTATGACTGTGAAACAAAGGCGCTTAAAGCTGTTACCATTAATACCTTCCATTATCTTTGAAGACTGTTGAAATTGCAATGCACTGTACAAGATTTATTGGCAGGTAATTAGCTCCATGTATCTTAGCAGCGTAGATCTCTTTAGCCTTCTAATACTAGCTTAAAGGTCATATGCAGGGGATTTGGGTTTAAGTAACCTTTGACCTAACTCAGGATGGAGCATGCTGTCTATTAACCCAAAGCAGCAATGCCAAATATTGTGCAGTGCAGACCCAAGATATTAGAGCAGTTTTGATCTACAATAATTACAATTTTACAGAAGTGATCTGAAGATTCAGATGAAAACAAGCAATCATTATATTATACATACTTTTAAATGAGTGCAATAGTCCTATAAATAAAAGGAAAGGACTTTGTTTATATTTTCCCTTTCATGACCTCAAGGCTCCTCAAAGTACTTTGTGCTGATTAATTACTTCTCATGTGCTTTCACTGCTGTAACACAGAGAAATGTGGGAGTCAATGTGTGCACAAAACAATCCTGAAATAGCATTGAGACATATAACCAGACAGTCTGCTTTAGTGGTGCTATTTGAAGAATAAATTGGTCAGAACACTTAGTGAACTTTCATGTTCTTCAACTAATGCCATGAGGCAAATAGGGCATCAATTTGTTGTCTCATCCAATAGCTGGAACCACTGACATTGCAGTACTCTATCTAACCTATACTGAAGTGTTGGCCGGCAATATATGCTCAAGTGCCTGGCATAGGAATTAAACATACAACCCTCCAGCTCAGAGGTGCCAACATTTTCAATTAGCCAAGGCTCATGTTGAAAAAACACAGAAATTGCTGGAGAAACTCAGCAGGTCTGACAGCACCTGGGGAGAGAAAGCAGAGTTAATGTTTGAAATCCAGTGACAATTTGTCAAAGTTTCACAAGAATTCTTTCAGCTTCCCACCAAATTAACATTGAGAGATGGAAACCTGCCTGTGAAATTTCAGAGTTAAAAATCATACAACACCCCAGGAGTAAACTATTTAGTCCCTCAACTTGCTCCACCTTTCAATATGACCATGGCTGATCATCCTACTTGGTACCCTCTTCCCCCCCTTTGTTCCATACCCTTTGATCCCTTTTAGTGCTAAGAACTACACCTAATTCCTCCTTGAAAACATAAAATAATTGAGGCCAAAGCATTTTATATGGCAAAGAACTTCACAGGCTTACCAGTCTCAGGGTGACGGAATTTCTCCTTACCTCTTTTCTAAATGGTTTACCCAGTATCCTTTTAGACTGTGACCCCTGATTCTAGACAGTCTGGTTAACAAGAACATCTTTCTTGCATCTATTCGGTTTAGTTCTTGTAGAACTTCATAGATTTTTTTCTAAACTCCAGTGGATATAGTCCTAACCAATCAAGCCAGTTGTGCCATCCCAGGATTCAGTCTGGTAAATCTTCATTGCATTCCAACCAGAACCAGCATATGCTTCCTCTAATAAGGAGACCAAAATTGCACACAGTACTCCAAATGTGATGTCCCTACTCCTGTACTCAAATTCTCTCACTATGAAGGCAGACATAACTAGAGGGCATAAGTTTAGGGTGAGAGGATAAAGATATAAAAAAGACCTAAGGGGCAACTGTTTCATGCAGAGGGTAGTACGTGTATGGAATGAGCTGACAGAAGAAGTGGTGAAGGCTGGTACAATTGATTTGGAGGTGCCGGTGTTGGACTGAGGTGTACAAAGTTAAAAATCACACAAAACCAGGTTATAGTCCAACAGGTTTAATTGGAAGCACTAGCTTTCGGAGCGACGCTCCTCCATCAGGTAATAGCACCTGATTTTTTAACTTAGTACAATTGCAACATTTAAAAGGCATTTGGATGGGTATATGAATAGGAAGGGCTTGGAGGGATATGGGCCAGGTTCTGGCAGGTGGCACTAGATTGGGTTGGATATCTGGTCGGCATGGATGGGTTGGACCGAAGGGTCTGTTTCCATGCTGTAAATCTCAATGTCTCTATGACAAGTAAATGATTAACTGTTACTGCATTTGGATTCTTGCCTGTCCTGACTTTGCAACAACGCAAAGTGGCCGAGCAGAGGTTGAGAGCCAAGTTCGGTACCCATGGGGATGGCCTCAACTGGGACCTGGGGTTCATGTCACATTACAGGTGACCCCACTGCACTACACACTCTCTCTCTCACACACACACATTCCTCCAAACCCATACACTCACGCAGACCCTCTCATACACAATCTCTCTCTCATATGCTCACACATACACAGCCACATTCACACCTCTCAGACTTTTACACCCACACTCATACACACACTCTCTCATAGACACTCATACCCCCCTGCACCACCCCCCTGCCCCCCCCCACCCCCAACACCCACATGCATACACAAGCATAAGTTTGTGGGGTGAATTTATACTTGCAGAATTATATTTTATTTTATTTTGCTCAAAAACTACATGAATCCATGTAAGATTCTGTAAACCCCTTTTTTAGATTAGAATCAGTCTGAACATTAGGCACAGGCAGCCTCACACAGGGCACCTCACACCTTCAATGCATCATCTGAGACAACTTGGCACCTATTGTTAAAGTTCACTTGAAAATGGAATTTTAAAAAAGGTTCTGATGAAAGAATTGAAACCAACATGGTCATTCTAAAAGATGAGAGACTAGATTACTCCCCACCCCTTTCCGCAAAGACCGTTCCCTCCGTGACTACCTGGTCAGGTCCACGACCCCCAACAACCCACCCCCCTTTCCTGGCACCCTCCCCTGCCATGGCAGGAATTGCAAAACCTGCGCCCACACCACCCCCCTCACCTCCATCCAAGGCTCCAAAGGAGCCTTCCACATCCATCAAAGTTTCACCTGCACATCCATCAATATCATTTATTGTATCCGTTGCTCCTGATGCGGTCTTCTCTACATTGGGGAAACGGGACGCCTTCTCGCAGAGCACTTTCGGGAACATCTCCGGGACACCTTCACCAATCAACCCCACTGCCCTGTGGCCAAACAGTCCGACTCCCCCTCCCAATCTGCCAAGGACATGCAGGTTCTGGGCCTCCTCCACTGCCGCTCCCTCACCACCTGATGCCTGGAAGAAGAACGCCTCATCTTCCGTCTCGGAACACTTCAACCCCAGGACATCAATGTGGATTTCACCAGTTTCCTCATTTCTCCTCACCCTACCTCACCCCAGTTCCAACCTTCCAGCTCAGCACTGTCCGCATGACCTGTCTTACCTGCCAATCTCCCTTCCCAGCTATCCACTCCACCCTCCCCTCTGACTTATCACCTTCATCCCCACCCCCATCTACCTATTGTACACTTTGCTACCTTCTCTCCAGCCCCATCCCTCTCCCAGTTATCTCTCCACTCTGGAGGTTCCCTGCCTTCATTCCTGATGAAGGACTTTTGCCCGAAATGTCGATTTTCCTGCTCCTTGGATGCTGCCTGACCTGCTGTGCTTTTCCAGCACCACTCTAATCTAGACTCTGATTTCCAGCATCTGCAGTCCTCACTTTTGCCTAAAAGATGAGGGACTTAACAAACAGTCCGGGTTTTTTTTCAATATATCATTTTAGTTGCATCACATTGTAAACATTTGCTATAGATTCTGCGTCTTATGATCTTATACTCCACAACAACCTGATACAGGAGCATCGCTCCAAAAGCTAGTGTTTCCAAATAAACCTGTTGGACTATAACCTGGTGTTGTGCGATTTTTAACTTTGTGCACCCCAGTCCAACACCAGCACCTCAAAATCTTGAAATGTCAGGGTCAGTATAATATCTGAAGCAAAGGTCCAGGGTTAAATTAATTAATATTTTTAAAACAAAACCGTTTAATCTACTTTGGCGATGTTATGAAATCCAAGAGTTTCATTCATATTCCCAGGTTATCTTAGAAATAGATTTTAAAAAGTGTGCTCAATGAAAACATGATGATTTCATCTGAACAAGACTTAATCCACATATGCTTTCAGTTAAACAAAATCTCTTAGCTTCTACTAGTATTCATTTATACCATTAAATGAGTGTAATTTGACTAGGGTGATAGTTTCCACGACTTGGAGATACCGGTGTTGGACTGGGGTGTACAAAGTTAAAAATCACACAACGCCAGGTTATAGTCCAACAGGTTTAATTGGAAGTACTAGCTTTTGGAACGACGCTCCTTCATCAGGTGGTTGTGGAGTACACACTATAGCTTTTGAAATTTGTGTCACATATTGACACGATGGTCAAAGGGGTGTTTAGCACACTTGCCTTCATTAATCAGTCCATTGAGTATAGGAGTTGGAGAGTCATGTTGAAGTTGTACAGGATATCAGTGAGGCCTCTTCTGGAGTATTGTGTCCAGTTCTGGTTGCCCAGCTATAGGGAGGATATTATTATGCTGGACAGGGCTCAGAAGTGATTTACCAGAATGTTGCTGGGAATGGAGGTTTGGGCTATGAAGAAAAGCTGGATAGTGTGTGACCTTTTCCTCTGGAGTGTAGGAAGTTCAGAAATGAGCTTACAGAAGTTTATAAAATTATGAGGGGTATAGATAGAGTTAATGGTGGGTGTCTTTTCCCTAGGATGGAGCATTTCAAGACCAGGGGACACATTTTTAAGGTGTGAGGAGAGAGATTTAAAAAAGACATGAGGGGCAAATGTTTTAGACAGAGGATGGGTCGCGTGTGAAATGAACTTCCTGAGGAAATGATGGATGCAGGTACAATGACACCATTTAAAAAGCATTTGGATAAGTACATGAATAGGAAAGGTTTGGAGGAATATGGGCCAGGAGCAGGCAGGTGGGACTGGTTTAATATGGGATTATGTTTGGTATAGATTGGTTGGACCAAAGGGTCTATTTCTGTGTGATACTATGTACCCTTTAAGGGCAGATTAAGCATTTATACCCAGTGGAAGTCTGAGAGGAAAACCACTCAGTTTGAAATATAGTGACACCAAAAGAAAAGATTGACTCCCATTTTCAGGTGAAACATGTGAGCAAAGAAAGGATAATATTATCCAAGTCTGGATGGTGAATGGTTTGCTGCGGGTCTTGTAGGTGATGGTGTTCCCATGTTGCTGCTTCCCTTGCCCGTCAGATGGCAGTGGCCTTGGGTTTGTAAAGTGCTGTCTAAGAGCCTTGATGAATTTCTACAGTGCACCATGTGGATGGTGCAGATAATGGAGGGAGTGCGTGCGTTGTCTTTATGTGTGTGCGAGACAGCGAGAGAGAGTGTGTGTGCTTGTGTGCGTGTGACCATGTGAGAGTGTGAGCATAAGAGTGTGAGAGTGTGTCGGATTATTGATAGAGGTAAACATTTACCTTTTGACATTAAAAACTGTTTTAATGAATTTTACATCTTTGCTGAATAATATTCTAATTTATAATAAATCCTTTTTAGTTGTTGAAGAAACCTGGTCCATAGATCATTTATGTCAAAAATAAATTATGTGATTGGCTATAACAGGAACCTGGTGAAACAATTAACTTGATGTGACATGTAGACTAGTGGAATTAGATAAAGCTAGTGTATTCATCTCAACTTGGTCCAAGGGAAAACTGTGAGTTCATTTCATGTACCCACTTCTGACAACACTTAATTGGGAGTGGAGTATTAATAATTTAGAAAGGATAAAAGGAAAGACACCAATATTTATGCATTATTGTATCTAAATGGTTTTGGCAGTTAACAGAGCTTTTTTGGAGATGCAAGACTTATGCCCATGCAATTGAAACAAAAAGAAACAAGGATTGTCTGATTAAATTTGTAGGACAAGTTCAAGCTAGAACTAAAAGAAGAGCTAGGGAAGCAAATATATATTCACATCAACAAATAGTAGGAGTAATCCATTCAGCCCCTCAAACTTGGTTGTGAAACTTGAAAGGGTTCAGAAGAGATTTACAAGGATGTTGGCCAGGGTTGGAGGGTTAGAGCTATAGGCTGGGGCAGTTTTACCTGGAGCGTATGAGGCTGAGGGCTGACCTTATAGAGGTTTATAAAATCATGACGGGTATGGATCAGGTGAATAGCCAAGGTCATTCCCCAGGGTGAGGGAATCCAAAGTTAAAGGGCATAGTTTTAAGGCGAGGGGGGGAAAGATTTAAAAGAGATCTAAAGGGCAACTTCTTCATGTAAAGAGCGGTGCAAGTATAGAATGAGCTGCCATAGGAAGTGGTGGAGGCTGGTACAATTACAACATTCAAAACAGATGTGGATAGGTATATGAATAAGAAGAGTTTAGAGGGATATGGGCCAAATGCTGACAAATGACACCAGATTAATTTAGGATATCTGGTTGGCATGGACGAGTTGGACGGAAGGGTCTGTTTCCGTGTTGCACATCGCTATGACTCAAATACACATTCCCATCTATCCCTGGATAACCTTTCAAACATTATTGAATTAATATCACAACATTTGAAATTGATCGACAGGCAAAACAAAGCAGAAAAAGAAGCATATTAGGGGTTGAACCACAGCTGCTTCCAGCTCTGTTCAGCTACCCGGCATTTTCTGCATTTGTTTCACATAGTAACTCAGGATGAGACAGCAAGAATTCAGTTGAAGATGAAGCAGCTATTTACAGCTGAGATAGATAGATTCTTGATCAGAAGTGGGATCAAGAGTCATGCGGAAAATGAAGAAAAGTAGAAATGAGAAATGATGGATCAGCCATGATTCTATTGAATGGTGGAGCAGGCTTGAGGGCCTGAGTGGTCTGTTCCTCTTCCTATTTCTCATAGTCTTATGGTATACACAATAATTTAAGGCAGGGAAAGGTGCCAAGAATTATAGCAAATTCTCATCAAGAGGAAAAGTAACTCCTTATCTCTCAAATGAGGCAAGTAAACTTCCAGTCATACTTTGGATCCAGGAGACACTCAACCATCTTTTGCAAGGGAAAGACATGACATTTCAAGCAGATAGACAGATGAATTCCAAGGTTTTAGTGAAAGTTATTGGTGGAAATTTGAGTCAATTGTACCTATAGTATGACCTTATGTCTGGAATGGTAACTGTAGGGGTTATCCTTTGTTTGCCTGTCGATGGAGTTGATGGAGAATGATTGAGCTGAAGGCATAGGCAGTAGCTGCTCTGCAATTTACAGAAAGATCAAAGGAGGTCACAGAGGCAGAGCAGTTCCAGATAGTAAATTTTTCCTTCATGTGCAATAACCCAAATAAAGGCTGGACAAAGTCCATCATCAGATGTCAAATCACAGACAGATGTATAATTATCTAAAAAACTTTTTTGGGGGGATTTGGATAATCGAAAATGAAGCTAGTTTTCACTAGTAATTTTATCTGTGGCTCAGCAAGCACTATGCAAAGTTAATTGGCTGAAGGTGAAGTTGAAACAGGTGAAGTTCTGGTTTGTATTATATTAGAAATGGGATTATGATGATGAAGTGAAGACTTCCTCATGGACCTGCTGGTGAAGAGTGGGTGGTCATTCACCAGACAATATTTCTTGATGATATTTGAACAGTGCCATCAAAGATAACCCATAGCACGATATGTAGGAATTTGGAAAATCAAACCATGTATAGGTTATAATAGCCAGGTCTCCACAGGATTGTGTTGGAGCTTTGTAAAATGCATCATACATGCCAAATGGTGGAAAAATCATGACATGCAATAATACCAGCATCTCTAATTCTTGTACAGGCAGCACGGTGGCTCAGTGGTTAGCACTGCTGCCTCACAGCCAGGGACTTCCGTTCAATTCCAGCCCAGGACAACTGTCTGTGTGGAGTTTGCACATTCTCCCTGTGTCTGCATGGGTTTCCTCTGGGTGCTCTAGTTTCCTCCCACAGTCCAAAGATGTGCAGGTCAGGTGAATTGGCCAAGCTAAATTGTCCATAGTGGTCAGGGATGTGTAGGTTAGGTGCATTAGTCAGGGGAAATATAGAGTAGAGTAATGGCTCTGGGTGTGATATCCTTGGAGGGTTGGTGTGGACTTGTTGGGCTGAAGGGCCTGTTTCCACATTGTAGGAATTCTAATACCAGTAAGGAACGAATTTAAGTAAAGATAATCACAAAGAAATGAAGGCAGAATTATCTGGATTGAACTGGGAAAGCTGTTTCACAGAGGAAAATACAACATTGTTGATGACCAATGGGAGACATTTAAGAAAATAGTTTATGACTCACAGTAAAGTAACATCCCAGTGAGGATGAAGGGGACAAACCAAACATGTTAGCCAAGGAAGTTAAGGACGTGATAAAATTGAAAGAAAAAAAAACGACAAAATGTTGTAATGATTAATAGGAAACCAAAGTTTTGAAAAGCTTTAAAAGCCAACAAGAGATACCCAAAAATAAATAAAAAGAAAATATACTATTATAGTAAACTCAGTAGTAATATTGAAAAGGGCAGTAAGAGCTTCTTAGAGTATATAAAAATGAAGCGAGAGGTTGATATGAACATAGAGTCCTTAGAAAATGATATAATAATGGGGAACCAGGAAATGGCAGAGGAGTTAAATAAATACTTTGTAGCAACTTTCAGGGTATAGTACATGAATAGTGTTCCTAAAGTACTAACTCAAGAGGGAAAAGTCGAGGAGAAAATAAATACAATAGCTGTCACCTGAGAAAACATACCAGGGGAACTAATGAGGCTAAAGCATAATAGGTCAACTACACCTGAAGGATTTCATCTTAAGATATGAATGGAAGTTGCTACAGAGATAGTGGATGCATTGGCTGTAACCTTCTAAGAATCTTTGGATCTTGGAAAAGTCCCAGAGGTTTGGAAAACTGCCAATACAATATCCTTATTCAAAAGGGATGGAGATTTTAAAAAAAAACAGGTAACCAAAAGGTCAGTTAGCTTGAATTTGTTATTAGGAAACTAGTAGAGTTTATTATAAAGAATAATAGAGCATTTCAAAATCCATTATAGTCAGTGTGTCTTCATGAAGGGGAAATTATGCCTGACAAATTTATTGGAATTACATGAGAAGATAGATGAAGGGGAAGCAGTAGATGTAATATACTTGGATTCGTAAAAGGTATGTTGGAAAGTATTGCAATGGTTAGAGGGCTGACTAATAAAAGATGAGAGTTGGAATAATGCTATTATAAGTATTTTTATAATGGCAACTATTGGCGTGCTACAGACATCAGTTCTGGGGCAACATTTATTTACAATATATCGTAACGACCTGAATAGGGAAAGTGTACTATTATTGCCAAGTTTGCAGGTGACACAAAAACAGATGGGAAGGTAAATGGTGAGGTTAACACAAAGAAGGGTATAACAGGACAAATGAGTGGATACAAACTTGGCAGAAGGAATATATTGTGGGAAAATGTGAGTTTATGTGCTTTGAAGGAAGTATAGAGGAGCTTAATATTCAAATGAAGAAAGCAAGAGCGCAGAAAGATTTGGGGGTACTTGTACATAAGTCACAAAAAGCTAGCATCTGGTTTCTGCAGGTAATAGGGAAGGCAAGTGGAATGTTAGCCTTCATTTCAAAGGGAATAAGATATGAAAATGGGGAGGTCTTGTTAAAACTATACCAGATACTAATTGGACCACCTCTTGAATATAGTGAGCAGTTTTGGTCCTTTACCTAAGGAAAGATATACTGGCATTGGAGAAAGTCCAGCAAGGTTCTCTAGGTTGATCCAGGATGTGGAGGGGAGTAGAGGTTAACGTTAAGTAGATTGGGCTTGTACTTAATGGAGTTTAGAAGAATGACAGGTGACTTTATTGAACAGATAAGATTCTTAGGAGACTTTATATCATAAATGCAGAAAAGCTGTTTCCCTTTGTTGGAGAATTTAGGACCAAAAGCCAAAATCTCAGATGAAGAGATCACGCGTTTAGGAAAGAGAGGAGAAATTTCTACTCTTTGGGAATCTGTAGAATTCTATACCACTGAAGGCAGTGGAGGCTGCATCATTAAGTTTATTCAAGGCAGAGACCAACAGAGTTTTAAAACAAATATAGATAATTGAGGCCAGTAGAGCATTGGGAACTTGCAAGCCAATCCCAGCAGTGTATGTTTTGGATGAGCATATGGGGTGGGTAGTACTGTAGTCATTTTGGAGTATGTTTCACCCATTCTGTTTTTTGCCCTTCTTTTGTGTAAGAGCACTGCACATTAGCTGAGGACAATTAATGTATAACTTACTTCTTGTAGTGTCTTGTTGACAATCATGCAGGTCTAACATAACTTGCACTAAACTGATAGTTGTCATAGTTCTACCTATTTCCTTCAAAATAATACAATTATTTTTACATCCACTGACAAGAAATACCAAATATCCACATCCCTCTCCTTTTTTGTATTAATGTAGCTGACTTTTGTACCTTTGATTGTAGCCCTTCCCTAAATTGTGAAAATATTTATGATGTTTCTTCCAAATATTAAGTGCTCAATCTAGAATTGAATATTCTCATATATATAGTTATGAACCATGTTATTTGTGGGTCATCTCTTTTTCTCTAGAATGTTTATTCTCTTTTTCAAGAAGGCTCTTTAGTTGACCTCAAAATCTTAGCTGATTAGTCCAGTATAGATGTCACCGTGTACATCCTGCAAGCCAGTATGAAGGCAACTTGCTCAGACTGGTTTGCATCCTATACCTTACCAGTACCTTGTAAATCTTGTCAAAGCTGTACTCCAGAAACAGTAGTAGAGACTTTAAAAGCTCTGTGTAAATGGAAAGGCTTCAGAAACTTGATCTGAAAGAAGCCCGAGGAGATTGAATTGTCTGACCATTAGGTGACAGGGAAACAAAAAAAACTCAAAGTGCAAATGTATGATGAAATGTTGAATGCAGGTAGTTTTAGGGCCCTGAGTAAAACTAAAAGGTCCTATTCATTTGAAATTACTGAACTTCATTTCTGAAATTTGAGGCAATCAGCTGTCTAAACATATTATATGTGAAACCATATTGTCAAAACCACTCATTAAACTGAAAACTGAAAGGACATTTTGAAATGTATTTTGCAAAGGGTTAAGTGTCAACAGTTCCTGATACAGAAAAGGATATATTAAAAAAAAACCTATACAGTAATTGGCAGTTCGTAGAGTGTCAAATGTAAATGTTTCGTTTTAATGCAAGAGAATGCAGAGAGGACCACATAACATCAAAAATGAAGGATTACCACTGTTCAGTGTTTGGTGTTTAAGTTACTTTTGAGTGCAAGTGATCTAATAGAAAGTTGAAATACTTTAAGTGTAAAAGATAATAAAAAACAAATGGCAGGGATTAAACCCGGTTAAACAAAGTATATTAAAGGAGGAAAGTACTTTCTTGCACAATAGTACAGCACTCTGTGTTGCAGGTGTACCTTTCCATGACAGTGTTGGCAAAAATGATAACTGTACTCTCCTTGTCCCTACACAATGCTCCATTGTCTGGGGTGTGAAGTGAGCAGCTCCTGCACCATGTGCAGGCTATGGATAAAGGGTGGCACCGTGGCTAGCACTGTGGCCTCACAGCATCAGGGTCCTAGGTCCGATTCCAGCCTTGGGCAACTGTCTGTGTGGAGTTTGCACATCCCCGCTGTAGGTTTCCTCTGGGTGCTCCAGTTTCCTCCCACAATCCAATGCGGGCCAGGTGAATTGGTTCTGCTAAATTGCCTGGTGTTAGGTGCATTAGTTAGAGGGAAATGGGTCAGTTTAGGCTGAAGGGTCTGTTTCCACACTGTAGGGAATCTAATCAAATGGCGGGTGATTGCTACTTTGCAAACAGGGTCCAACTTTCCAGGAAGACAAACATTTCTGTTGCATTAGTGTGGTTCTTTTATTACTTTGTATGATATGGTCAGAAGAGCTGATGGGGGTGGGAGCATGTGGATTGCACACAATGGGTTAATGCCTAAGGTTTACAAAAGATGCAGTGCCAGCAGTTGTGTTTCAGCTTTAGTGTATGGATGTCTCTATAATGGTGCTGCCTTTTGAAAGGACTCATTGTTAAACCTTGAAGCAACCCCCCTTCATAGCACTTAGCCCACCCACTCTGGGTGTGGTCACAGCCATTTCTTTCTCCATTCCACCTTTCATGCTTGCAGGAAATTAGAAGGCAACAACATCCGCTCCATGGACAGTGAGTTTTTATACTTCGCCTCTCCATGTTGGTCAACTTCCAAACATAAACATCCTCTTCCTGGTATCCCTCCCCATCAACACTGTAGTCTTTGCACTTCCCGAAGTTCCCACCCATCCCAAATATCTGAGTTGGCATCTGTCCATTTTACCCCTCTCTGCTCACACAAATCGAATAAATATGACAGGTCTGATAGTGCATTGTCCCCTGTCTTTGTATATTGGTCACTGAAGACAGGCATCCATTGCAGCAAGCATTTGGGAAGGTAAATGGGATATTGGCCTTCTTTAACAAGAAAGTTTGACTACAATGAGCAAGGATGGTTTCAAGCACCTTGGTGAGACCGCAGCTGGATTGTGGTGTGCAGTTTAGGTCTCCTTCCCGAAGAAAAGATCTACTTGCTATAGAGGGAGTGCAGGGAAGGTTCACCAGACTGACTCTGAGGATGGCAGGGTTGTCATATGAGGAGAGATTGGGCCAATTTGACCTGTATTCACTGGAGTTTAAAGGAATGAGAGGAATCTCATTGAAACAGTGAGAATTCTGCTAGGATTTGACAGACTTGATGCAGGGATGGTCAGGGTTCCAGTTTCAATACAAACGTCAGTCCACTTTGCACTGAGAAAAGACGACATTTTGTCATGCAGGTGGTGGTGAGTCTGTGGAACTCTTTACTAAAGAAGACATTGGTTGTGTGAAGTCACTGACCATATTTAAGAAAGAAATAGATACATGACTGGATGATAAAGGTGTCAAGGGGGATAGGAGAGAGACAGGCGATGGCATGGAGATAGACGATCAGCCATGAAGGTTTTGAATGGGGACCAGGCTCAATGGGTCAAATAACATAGTACTGTTCAGTTTTTTTTAATGTTCCCTGGATTGGTTCATCTCCGACAACAGTTATGAAGCTCAATATCATCCAGAAAAAGCAGCCTGCTCACTGGTACCCTTTCTTTACCTTAAACATTCGGCTGTTCACAAGTGGCAGCAGGTTATAAGATATAGGAGGTATTCCTGCGTTGCAGGTTTGCATAGTGATTCTGGCAGAGGGTCAGCTACAGCAAAGTTAGCTGTACCAACTGTACCATTCTCCTGAAGGGCAGAAATGAATACCCTAATGGTCCATGCTGGGACCTGGCATTATTTAGCTGGACACTCCTGTCTGCTTTGGCAAGTGGGCTTCCTGGAAACACTTCGGTGAAACAGTCCCCTCTCAGACACTGCAACTTCCTTCTGACTGTGGAATATTCACCAAGATCAGTGTCAGAGCTTTCTCTTGGTTACATCCCTATTCTTACACTAATGTACTCCCCCATGACAGATTTTCAGGGCTAGGGAACTGTGCTGTCGGTGAATTAAAATTCTGGAACGCCTTTCCTCAGAGCCCTGTGGGTGCATTTACATCACATGGACTGCAACTGTGCAAGGAAAATGGCTCACCACCACTTTCATTTCAGCAAGAACAAGTGCTCCCCTTACTGCTGGCGCTCACATCCCATAAACGAATATAAAATACCAGACTATGGTACTATTACCGAGGAGGATAGGGGACAATGTTTCTCCCTCACAATTTGTTTTGAACGTGTTGAGGCCCAGCCTTGCCCCTATCTCATATCCGCATTATTTTTCGTAATGCCCACAAATGGTCACTTTAATGGTTAGCATTAAAAGCACGTTTGACTTCACCTTCAGCAGTTAGAAGCTTTAGCCTGTATTAATAAGCAAGCGCTTATAGTTAAGAAAAAAAGTTTCATGTGTTTCATCACCTGAGTATTTGTTTTCTCCTTCTCTCTTCAGCAGAAACAATTTACAAATTTAATATGCATTGTTTTGTGATTAAATTAAAAGATTAGGTTATTTCTCTGTTTATAAATATGACATGCTCCAGGCAACCAACTTTTAATAATGAGGAATTCAATGAGCATATTGCTCCTTTCATTCATATTTTTGTTACTGTATCTACACAATCAAATTAGTTTTAGGCAAATGTTTGTGGCTTAACTGCTGGCAGCGATTAATTACCTCAAAGGATATGTCTGCCTCCCCTTTTTGACAGCATGTCACTATGTAAAACATCATTTGCTTTTGGTGACAGAAATGCAACAGACTGGAATTAAAATAAATGCCAAAAATTGAGAGATTTTGTTTTACAAATGACAGGATTTGGTCATGACAATAAGAGGTGCTTCTGAGTGACAATGAGCATCGTGCTCAAGGGAAAAAAGAATCACACAGCACCTCTGCAACATCTAGCATTGGGAGAATCCCTCCAGTGGAAGCTGATTTAAAGTTTCTTCAAAGCAATCGTGGTTAACACATAAGTTAAAGAGGTAGGGTGGAAAATTTCCTCTTGCTCGAGTGAGATTCACGGTGATTTTTCTGATTCAAACGTCCAGTCTTTCCCTCGTTAATTATGCAGCCTTTCTCGTGCAACCCGGAGCCCGGAGAGGCAGAAGTGCTTGCCACTGCTGGGACATTTTGGATCACACACTTCTGTCACCATATTTAAAGACTAGGGACTTTAAGCTTAAAAGCAATTAATTCACTCCATCCTTCGAAACCATGAATCCTTCTTACATGCAGTACTTCCTACACACTCACTGTGGACACCTCACCACCTCTCATATTTATCCAGGGCCCACCAATGGCTCTTTCAGCCACTTCCATCATACTCAGAGTCATACAGTCATACAGCGTAGAAACTAGTCTGTGCTGACCATGTTCCCAAACTAAACTAGTCCCACCTGCCTCTATTTGGCCCTTCAAACCTTTCTTATTCATGTACTTATCCAAATTGCATTCAAATGCTGTAACTGTACCTGCATCCACCACTTCCTCTGGTAGTTCATTCCACACATGAACCAGTTTCTGTGTAAAACGTTGTCCCTAGTGTCCTTTTTAAATCTTTCTCCTCTCACTTAAAAATGTGCCTTGTAGTTTTGAACGCCCCCACCTTAGAGAAAAAACCTTTGCTATCACCTTATCTATACCTCTCTATAAAAGTTACCCCTCGACTTCCTAAACTCCAGTGAAAAAAGTCCCAGTCTTTCCAGTCTATGTTTATAACTCAAACCCTCCATTTCTGGCCTGGCAAATCTTTTCTGAACCCTTTCTAGTTAAATAATATCCTTTCTATAACAGAATTGCCTCCAGCAGAGGCCTCACCAATTTCCTATATAACCTCAATGTCCCAACTCCTATACCCTAAGGTCTGAACAATGAAGACAAGCATGCCAAATATCTTTTTAACCACCCTGTCTACTTGTGACATGAACTTCAAAGAATTATGTACTGAACCCCTAGGTCTCTGCTCTACAACATTACCCAGGGCCTAACCATTAAATGTACAAGTCCTGCTGTTGTTCGCTTTACCAAAATGCAGTACCTCACATTTATCTAAATTAAACTTAATCTGTCATTGAACTCCTTAGCCCATTGACCCAATTGATCAAGATCTCTTTATAATCTTAGATAACCCTCTTCAATGTCCACAATTCCACCAATTTTGGTGTCATTTGCAAACTTACTAACCATGTATCCTGTAGTCTCATCCAAATCTCTAATATAAATGACAAACAAAAGTGGACTCAGCATCGATCCCTGTGTAACACTGCTGGTCACAGGCCTCCAGGCCAAAAAAAAACCCTCCACCACCACCCTCTGTCTCCTATTGTAAAGCCAATTGTGTATCCAGTTGGCAAGCTCACCCTGAATCCCATGTGATCTAACATTACTGATTAGTCTACCATATGGAAACTTATCAAAGTCCAAGTAAACAACGTCTACTGGTCTGCCCTCAATCTTCTTGGTTTCTTCCTCAAAAAGCTCAGTCAAGTTTGTGAAACACAATTTTCCTTGCGCAAAACCATGCTGACCATTTGCAATCAGTCCTTGCCTCTCCAAATGCATGTAAATCCGATCTTTTAGATTCATCTCCAACAACTTACTCACCACCAATGTCAGACTCACAGGGTCATAGTTCCCAGGCTTCTCTTTTCAGCCTTTCTTAAACAAAGGCACCACATTAGCCAGCCTCCAGTCTCTGGGCACCTCATCCATGGTTATAGAGGGTACAAATATTTCTGCTAGGTGACCTGCAATTTCCTCCCTAACTTCTCACAACATCGTGGAATACACTTGATCAGGTCCCGGAGATTGATTGCAATCTTCCCTTTGTCTCATGGCAGGAAATATTGGCTCATAAACAACCTGAGAAGTCCAAGACTCATGGGCAACTGAGGTGGCTAGTGGCACACAAAGTTTCCTCACTCCCTTCAAAGAGAAAAAGACTACGGTTTATTTGGAAAAGTGTATGACACTTCACGTGGGGATGGAGAACCACAATGGGTAGACAATGCAGTCAGCTTTACATCCTGTTATTCTCCTATTACCACTAATGTGAGATCATTCTGATCTGCAGAAACATTAACGTATCCCCTACATTGAATTCACTCCTTATTTCATGTAGGCACTAGAGCCTTCACAAAGATGCCAGCACTCGTGACTCGGAACAGCAGTTCCAATGTTGAGGAGGAGGCCAGTGATCCCTCCCAGCGTGCAATGCAAGGCTTTTACCTACACTCTCCACGAGCACGGAGTCTTTCACCTCGCTGAGTGCTCTATCTTGATGAGACTCGGGCACATGCTGGTGTGGACAGAACTGCCAGAGAGCAGGAACAAGCTGAGTTCCAGCCTCTCCAGTTGAGCCATAAATAGCTTTGTTGAACTGCAGAGACCAGCACATGAATATTAAGTGGGTTCACCAGAGGCACTCCGTAAGCCGAATCGAAGGATGGAGGAGACCATCGATACTGTCAGCATCGCCTTGGGTTTGGAGTGCGTCCATCTGGCTGTCTCCTCAGACAGGTTGGTGAGCTGCCATTGTGAGCCAGCTCCTACACTTTGCTTCTTCTTGGTATCTTCTGGAATATGTGAATAGACCTGCACCCCATTGCCATACTACGGGTACTCAGCACCACTGGCAAGGCATGATGAGGATGACAGGGCCTTGATTTGACAGATAGGGAAATAGCAGCAGGCACGCACAGGGAGGAGAACGCGAAACAAAATAATATTCATATAAACTACTGCTAATTGACTTTGTTTCGATATGGTAATATCTCATAAACACACGCGTTCCAAAGGTAAACTCAGTAAAATATATTGTCTCCTAGCAGGAGGAAGGGAATCCCAGCTTTTAGCTGTAATAGAGAAAGGAATAACAGCTTCCACATCCAGTTTCAAGACCCCAGAAATAGCAAAAAGCTAAAACTAAAAATGCTGGTTCTGTGGGAGACTGCTTCAATTGGGAATGCTTCAATTGTCCCAACTTTAAAAAGATTATCCCCAAGGTCTGTTTACTCCATTGGCTTTGAGTAGACTTTGTCGCCTCTGTCTCAAACTTTCTTCATTAAAAAAAACCAAGGCAAAACATGTCTCTTACAACCATAGTACCATTACAATAGCACAATGATGTAGCACACCATTCCAAGGGTTACACTGTAAAGACCTGCTGGAGCAGAGCAGGAGTTGAAACTTCATTTTAACAAGTCTGTAGACCTATAATCATGGTCCAAGTCTGAGCAATATTGTAACTTTGTACTCTATCAGCATCATGTAAAAGGGTCTCATCGAAATGCCACGAGCCATATTGGAGGACATTTCTTTACACCCCACCTTCCCAAGTAGCCATCCATGTGTAGCCCGAAGTCCTTGGGAGGAGGCGGGAGTCTGTGATTTGTTCTCATCATAATCACTTCACTGACATGACTAGGAAGGAATTAGTGTTCAGAATTTCATAGTCATGAACGCTTGGGGCCACATTTTGGAATGTACATTCTTGGACAATGAATGACCTGCCAGTGAAATGCAAATTGAAGGCAGATGGATGGCATTACTGAATCAATGGAGGCATGATTCCTGCAAGTGCCTCTAACAGGGTCTCTAATTCCAAGAGTTTTACTCTACCCTTCCAAGAAACAAAATAGTAACTCAGTGTCCTAACTCCGCATGCACTGTCAGCCATTTTGAGTAGTCATCAATTTTGGCAATTTGGCAATGTTCCAGTTTTATTTCAGTTTAAGTGCTTTGTAGGCTCCACCTGCGATCCTGGAATTCCCCCCATCCTTCCTGTTAGCTTTAGTGTTGCTGTCTTTGTATCCAAGAACACTGCAGGGGGCTAGAGAAGAAATTGCGGTCTCCTGGCTGATATGCCACAGCTGAGGTGCCAGAAGACTGGAGGGTAATGAACGTTGTGCCATTATTCCAGAAGGGCTGCAAAGAAAACCCTGGGAACTATAGACCAGTAAGCCTAACATCTGTGGTAGGTAAGTTGCTTGAGAAGATTATGAGGGAGAAGATATGCTTGCATTTAGAAAGAATGCAGAGTGGAACAAAGGGACCTTGGAGTTCAGGTGTATAATTCTCTGAAAGTGGAGTCACAGGTAGACAGGGCAGTGAAGAAGGCTTTTGGCACAATGGTGTTGAGTATAGAAGTTTGAATGTCATGTTGCAATTTTATGCTGTTGTGTTGGTGTGGCCGCACTTGGAGTATGGTGTTCAGTTTTGGTCACCTTGCTATAGGAACCATGTTATTAAAGTGAAAAGGGTGCAGAAGACATTTACAAGGATGTTGCCAGGACTCATTTATGTCCCTATGTTCGTCTTGGTGTCTGTGACTTTGGAAGTCCCTATGCTCTGATGGTTTCCCATTTTCCAAATGTACTGGCCAGAGTTACTGCAACCTACTTGAATCCCACCGCCCCACACTATTCCAGAGCTCTCAGTCTCCTACTAATCACTATGGAAACCCACTTGATTATCTAACTTGTTCCCCATCATAATCATATTCCTAGGACAATGAATCCATAGTCAGACTTGAGTTGCCCACTTTCACCAGGACATCCCAGACTGCCTCCTGACCATTATGGGCCATACCTCCAGGATAGACTATGGCCAAGCCCCAGAATGACTTGGCAACACGGCACCAATGTACCGCAAACTATCCCCAGGAATGATGCCTCTACACCACCCCAGAATGACTGGTCCAGACTATTAGGTTTTGGATCTCTGGACTCTGGTAGGGCAAAGTGCCTGACTGTTAGTGAGCAATTCTGGACTGCAACAGGCTCGGCCCCATGACTGAGTGTGGCAATATTTGCTGACTGACTGTGGTCCATCTTTACCCAACTCAGAATTGCTTCTCTTTGAATTGCACACATAGATGTTTGTAAATACACTACGTGTGCTTCTACCAGTGTAAACTGCTGGCACATGCCACAGGTGTGCCATTGAAGTAGCACAATGCTGTACGATGACGTTTACTCCCTTTCAAGATCAGTGCTCTCCACTGTTACAAGATGCCTTCGTCTCCTGTGCTAAAAAGCGAGCAAGACACAGATGCTGTGCACTAAGAAAGCAATGTGAAGTGGAGAGAGTTTTGCAGCTTTCGAGTAAGCATGTGGTCACTCAACAGTGAGAAAGCTAGCTGAGGGCCATAAGGTCCATGGGTTCGTGTCAACAAGAAAGTATCCTGTGTAGATTCATGAGACGCACGACTGACCCCATGTGCAATGTGATCAGGCAGAACCATGCAAGTCATAGGTGGCCTGGAGCTCCAAAGTGTTGAAATGCTGGAGTGATGTGTGTGCTAATCTGAGAACAAGCATAAAGGTATGGTGAGGCAATGACTCGCATTCGAAGAGGTTAGTGGCCATGGAGCATGCTGAGGAGTCTCTCTGAAGAAAAAGTTGCATAATGGTTGGGACAAGGTTCAGCCTCCACCTACCCGTGCTCTGATTCATATGTCGAGAGATTGTGGATCTCGTTTCTGAGTGAAGGATAGGAGATTTGGAAGTGGTGGGATGCATTCGGTATTTTAAAGACATTTAAATGCATGCAAATAAGGGAGCTGCTGTTTCATAGTTAGCTTCAGAAGTTGCCATTTATGACTGGATGGAAAAATTGGGAACTTATTTCTCAATGTCAAGAAACAAATTGTTTTCATTCTAACCTTTCTCAATGTTACTCACACCACACTAGGGAGGGAAATATTCTGCCCACTCACCTTGTAATCTTTTTATTGTGATTAGTGCTACATCCAAGATATTTGTGAAAATCTAACCTGAAATAGTGGAGAAAGTTTCACTGCTTCCTGGCCTTCTCAAACATTGATCTCAATTGTAGGCTCAGGTGACATGAAACCTACACTATGGCCAGAACCAAATATTGTCAAAATGAAAGATTCAAAATTATTCCATAATAGGGCAGAAATAACCTGAAATTGGATGATAAGCCCTTGAATGCTTTGAAAAGTGACATTTAGACATTAAAACCTAAAAAGGAGGAAAAGATGCCGATAATTGGGTCCTCTTTCTCCAGAGGAGGTGTAAAGGTTTTCTGATGCTATCTCAGGGTTTATTGCCACCCTTCTTCAGTCAAAGAATTTGAGAAGGATACATGCAGGTGGACTGCAACAGTGCAAGAAGTCAGCTACCACCACCTTTTCAAAGGTGGACAATAAATGCAGATCAGCCAGCGATTCCTATGTCCTGCAAATGAATATAAAAAACACAGGCAGCCATGTCTGCTGTTGGGGTAAAGAAAAGAAATTTAAACTTAGGACAGGACGTCTTAACCTTAAAAAAAAATTAAGCATCTGAGCATCATAGGCAATGCCAGATTTATTGTGCTTTAGCTGGAAAAACGGTGGTAAGCTATTTATTTGAACGTGTTGTAAAAATTGTCCCTCTGTGCTGTGGAGGAGGGTGGCCCAAGATTTTGACCTTATGTTAATGTATATGAACACATGAGCAAAGGGTCTGGTTTGAGATTTTAAAGTTTGAAGATTTTCGGGGGTCATGATTTAGCCCTAAAACTTGGTGAAGCAGATTTTGTGCATGGACTGAAAAATGCAAATTTACTGAAAGGGTATGGTATCTACAGCAGATTATTTTGCATATTATTTGGCTATAATTTTGCTACTTATTACAAAATATTCTTTTGGTTCATAAATGCACCATTTATGGATTTCATTCAGTGTCTCAAGTCTATATCTTGACTACTGGGTCATTGATTTGTGATTACAGATGAAGCCCTTCAAGTTTCAAGATAGATCCAGGGTGATAAGGGGAGCATGTTG
This sequence comes from Chiloscyllium plagiosum, assembly GCF_037043375.1. Lineage (NCBI taxonomy): Eukaryota > Metazoa > Chordata > Chondrichthyes > Orectolobiformes > Hemiscylliidae > Chiloscyllium > Chiloscyllium plagiosum. Next base: position 15,572,448 of record NW_028270139.1, on the reverse strand, counting down.
GAGGAGGTTATAGTTGATGGATGGTGGAGGTGATTTGAAGTTGGGTAAGGTTGGAGACAATGTTTATGGAGGTGGTGGAGCAGTAGGGACAGTTTGGAAGAGGTAATTGTAGCATCACCACAGTGTGGAAGCAGGCTATTCAGCCCATCAAATCCATACCGGCCCTCCGAAGAACATCCCATACTCCTACTCTATCCCTGTAACCCTGCATTTCCCATGGCTAATCCACCAAGCCTACAAATCATTCTACACTATGGGCAATTTAGCATGGCCAATCCGCCTAACCTGCACATCTTTGGACTGTGGGAGGAAACCAGAGCACCCAGAGAAACCGACACATACACAGGGAGAATGTGCAAACTCTACACAGATAGTCACGTAAAGCTGGAATCAAACTCGGGGTATTGGGAAAAGTTTTCAATAAGCAATAATCGCGCCTCGGTTAAACCTCATCAACTACAATACTGCCACTGCGCAAAGCTGTCTGGTGCTGTGAAGCAGCTGTGCTAACCACTGTGCCTTGTCGGTGAGGGTAGATTGAGGTAGTTGTCATTAAGCTGTTGTGGAAGGGGAGAAACTCAATGCAGAAGTGGCCCCATTATTTCCATGAGCCCAGAGAGGCAATCCGACCTCTCAATCACGTCTATCATGATAACTCCTCTTCATCTCATCCGCACCAAAATGGACTAGGCATGACACCCAGTGGTGGAATCTTTTGAACACAGATTGACTAAATTGGGAGCATAATCAACAATGTAAAACTTCCTCAACCATTCTGAAAGCAGTGCTCCCCTCGTTTTACCCAGTGGTGCCAATCCGTGCTTTTAATTTTTAGTCCAGGGACTCTGAAAATAATCTTGAAATGCAGAACATTTTCAGAAGGGTGAAGCCATGCATGAAATGGAATTTGTTGAGAAGGGTCCTTGATTCATGGGAATTTGTTTTGTAAATGTTAATGCATGTATAAAACTTGAGACCGGCACAAAACAGGGAGTTTTAGTGACCTGGAGCCAGGATAGGAATTAGACTGGCAGGATTATCTATTGTAACCCCCCCACCCCTGACAACCACCAAATTGTACAACTTGACAGGTGAGACGGCATAATTAGACTGTGTGTCTAGATATTGTAATTAGTTGGGGCCCCTCAGGTCTTTCTGCATGCTTGCTTAAACTGTTGTTATCTTATCTAAATCCTGGTAAGCTACTTTCAGACTGACAGATTACTTAATTGTCAAGAATGTGCTCCATTTTACACTGCAGTGGCTTCGTTGTATTAAGTGCTCTGACATTTATATGTTTATAGTATGGTGCCATTAATATTGATTTTGTACAGGAGATAACTGATGGTAAGGTACAAAATGGTGACAATACTTACTGAACCCACTATTAGCATTTCCCCTAAGGCACGAGAGTATTGTGTTTGCATCATCTGTTATAGAAATGCATCAGACAAACAAAAATTGTTGGCTTTGCTAAGAATCATTTCAGTAGTTAGCTTATTTCAAACAGCCTTGTGAACCCAAAGGAAAAATCTCAATTACAAAAATCAACCATCTGTCATCAATAGCAAAAAGACAGTTCTCTCAACAGTTCCCTGACCCTGGAAATCTGTCATTGAATGCACCAGTGGAAAAATAGAGATGTAACCAAAAGAAAACTCTGCTGCTGTCTTTGGTGAATATTCTACCACCAGAAGGAAGTTCAATGTACTGCAGGTGACTGTTTCACCGAGGAGCTTTCAGGAAGCCTACTCCATCAAAACAGCCTGGACTGTCCAGCTAAAGAATACCAGGTCCCTGCTTGGACCATCGGGGTGAGGGGGTTCCATTTCCTACCTTTCAGTAGAATGGCAGAGCAGATACAGCTAACTATGCTGTAGCCAATCCTCTGTCAGAATCACTGCAACCCAGGAAGATCTCTACTATTAGCCTTACTCACTCTTTTAATGAGATTGTGTTGTTTTAGTTTTTCTATGCCACAAACAAACAATCAGAATCTCCAATTTAGAATTACAATCCAGATATTTAGCTTCTGATCTGCCTGGTTTCAGATCCATTTTCTTTGCATGCACTTGAACTAATCTGACTGAACTAGATTCTCAAATCAGATTTATTCTCTAAGTTACAACCCATCTCTGGATTCTGCTCCATTAGTAAACAGTAGACTAAATTAAAATGCATTTTTTAATGAAAAGCATTGACTTAATTTTCACATGCATTTGACACAAAAAGAACAAGTACTTGAACAAATACTATTAATTGACTTCAGGTCTTTTACATTAGCAGACTCAGATAAAAATTAAAATTTCCAATTGAGATAGCAATATTAGGAAGGGCGAATAAAAGCTTGTTAGGAGGCTCTTCTAGAGGCCCAGGTTCAATTCCCACCCACTTCAGAGATGTGTAATAATATCTCTGAACAGGTTGATTAGTAAAATAGGTTAAACCAAAAAAAAACCTTGTTCATACATTAAAGTTTTATACAGCATTTTAAAACTAAAAAAAGTAGCAAGCCAAAGATCAGCCCAGTCCTGAAGAAGTCATACAGAATCAAAAAGTTAACTCTGTTTCTCTCTTCACAGATGCTGCCAGATGTGCTGAGTTTCACTGTGCATGTGGAAGATTTTCAGCATCCATAGTTTTTCTGTTAACAAATTATGAAGGTGAGTTTGCAAATCAATTCTGCTGCAGGGTCTCAATAAGGGCTTTGTTGAGATGGCATGTAGGAGAATACAGGTGGTCAGGTCCTTAAGAATGCTTGGTGTTCGACAGACTGCCTCTGCCAAGGAGGATCTATCTGGCTTTACCTTGATACAAGGCTTTGCGCAGCTCAGAAGCCATCCTCTTCTCTGTGGAAGTGATGCCAACTCCACAATAGCACTGTTGGATCTATTTACAATGGTGAGTGCAGTGGCAGGCTCAAAAATATCTTTAAACTAGACCATTATGGGTTAATCATTAAAGGTCAATTGGACAAGATGATGAGCTACTGGATAGGTAAAAACAATGACTGCAGATGCTGGAAACCAGATTCTGGATCAGTGGTACTGGAAGAGCACAGCAATTCAAGCAGCATCCGACGAGATGAGCTACTGGAGACAAGTGAAAAACAACTTATGTTGGCTGTGGGTAACTGCATGACTTTGATGGTCTGTGGGAACCATTTTTTAATGTAGTTGATACCAGGCTTTCTGGATGGCATTTTCAACTTATTGTTTACACAATGGAGTATCTGGAAAAGTCCTGAAAGTACAACGAAATAGTAATACAGCCAGTCACCAGGGACACTGTCACAGTTGGTTTGACTTCTACTTGGACTGGGACTGGTGAACTATGTCAGGAACCCAGAGTTCTCCAGACCAGCCATCACAAAGGAGGGTCCCCAATGGGCAAAAGACAGTGAGACTTGTTGTTATTATACATTTTTTGTTTACAAGTATGCTAATTGAGACAACCTAACTTCTGGAGCCTCTTTAATGTACACTTTGTAGTTCAATAGATTCACTCATTAGTTTGCATTTATCTCTATTATATGACATATATTAAGCTGATTACTTTGCTTTATATGAAAGTACATGCGGCTTTTTGTAATAATTTTGATCAGACCAAGAAACGAACCTATGAGGTACTTTCACCCTAACAATACTGTTATGTTTGGTGAGTGATGTCTCAACTTCCAGGCAGAAGTCATCTATTGGATGATACTTAATGGAGACAATGTGCATCTTGAACACTGGCTGAAAGCCAGCAAGAGCCGCCCAGGTGCCCAACTTTTGGGAATCCCCACAATGTTAAGGTTATTCAAGCACTGAGCTGGCCATTGGGGCACCTTTCCTGGGATCAAGGACCAATTGTCGGTCACCAGCTGTGCATTGTCAAACAACACCATTGGGAGGACAGAGGCTGTTGGTGATGGTAATACAAGTATTTGAGGCCTATGCTTGTTGATGGACCCATGTCATAGGTCAGTGATGGTCGGGAAGGGGTTGTGGGCAATGTAAGTGAAGGAGGGTGGATTTCTCCACTTTTTCCATATGCTTGATAAGGTATTGATTGTCTTTAAAGTAGAACACCCTGAAAACAAAATGCTTTTTAGCCTGCCTGCACGGTTACTTTTAGTATCATCTAGGGTCCTGAAATAATTATTAAGGGACTTCATTGGCAGCACAGACCTCTCTGCTTTGAACATAGCTGGGATTTTCTCTTTGCATTGTAGTAGAGGGGAGGGGAGCTGTGAGCAAACTGTACAGAGGGCTTCATTAGATTACTAGCCTCAGCCTCATGTTCCTTCTGTGGGCCTATGGTCACATGAGAGCAGCAGACTGCTTCAGAATGAGGGCAGCATGTTTCCTGAGAGCATAATTGGCACTCATTGACAAGCAGCTCTATGGTGTCACAATAGTTGCATGTTGATGGAGTGGTAGCCTTTGTGGTACATGTGCATCTCTCCATTTAAATGTTGGACCCACAGAATCATGTGCATGCAGTGGCTGGCTCTTTTTACTATTGGGAATCCTGGCAAATGAACCATTCATTCCTGCTTTTCACTGCTATGTAATAAGGCTACCCCTTCCCACTTTGTTAAAATCCCATTAATCAGTTTCCATAACAATAAACACTTGACATTGTGTTTTTAAACTGAAACTTACTGAAAACTTCTCAACTGAAAAACGTTTAAATTGCATTTACCCCATGAAAAGTGTCTTCTGATTCTTATTGCTGTGCATTGAGCTGGTTCATTGAAAAGTTGTCTTCTCACATTATTTATTTTGCTCTGAAAAAAAAAACTCCGGTATTTCTGGAGAAACTGAGCAGGTCTGGCAGCATCTCTGGGGAGAAAGCAGGGTTAACATTTTGAATCCAGTCACTCTTCATCAGAATTTATTTTGCTCTGTTGAAGTGATTGTTTTTGTACCTGTGCTTTTACTATGGTGTCAGCAACCACTATATAAAGTGGCTAGGTCATTAATAATAGAATGCAGAGAGACTGCTGCCAATTTAGATAAAATGGGAATTGTGGCATTTTCCATTTGGCACTAAATGTGTCTTAAGTGGCTTCAGAGACTAACACAGCAAGCAATGAAAGTTTTATCATGACTAGGATTTCATTTTGGATTTAAGGTAACACAATCAAAGATGGAAAAAATAGAGTTCAGTGTTTATTTTGAAACACTTCTAGAAAACTAATCTCCTTGGATGGATGAAGTTATCATTACTGAGTATATACTGCCAGATAATCACAAGGTAGTTATTCTGCTTTTAGCTAATACAAGTGAAACAAATGGATTAGATTTTTTAAAATATTGAACATTTGAAATGGTAGTATCTGACTATCTTGGATTTTCATGATTTGGAGGACCCAGTGTTGGACTGGGATGGAAAAGTTAAAAATTGCCCAACACCAGGTTATATTTCAACAGGTTTATTTGGAAGCACTAGTTTTCAGAACGCTGCCTCTTCATCAGGTAGTTGTCTGATGAAACTACCTGATGAAGGAGCGGCGTTCCGAAAGCTAGTGCTTCCAAGTAAACCTGTTGGACTATAACCTGGTGTTGTGTGATTTTTAACTTTGTACTTTAATGTTGACAATATTTCTACAACTGAGTTCACACTTCCCTGCAGTAAAAATACATAATTTTCTGAGCCTACATTAATGGATCTTAGACACCGTACTAATTGACTAGCAGTCAGTTAACTATTTTCTGGTGAATCATGCATCTTATGAATCACTGTCAAGATCATCCAAGTATTCTGCTGAAAATAATGACTTGGTGTTGTAAGGAGATGTGATATTTTCCCAGATGACCACTCCTGGTACCCTGTGGTATTTGTCACCTCTATTAATTTTGATACTGGCCCATAATTGTTTGAAGTATTTGGCTGCCACCAATTGTCCTTTGCCTTGGGACATAGTTCTGTGGCCACTCTTCTCCCTCCCTTCGACACCTTGGGATGTCAGTTGATCTACAAATAACTTAGGCCATAAGCAATTTCTTCAAGCATATTATGGCCGCTGGAATTCTGACTGTATTGGAACAGAATTTTCCGCATGACATGGATCCTGCCCCCTCATTCTCACTGCAGTCCCTGAACTTCTCGGTCCAATCTTCAGTGGATCAGAGCATAAGAAGTAAGAACAGGAATAGATTGTATAGCCAGACCTGCCTTTCAAACTGATCACCTATCTCCACTCCGTTTTGCCTACTCTCTTGATTCTCTAAGAAATGTCCTCAATGACTGAGTATCCACATCTCTCTGGAGTAGATAATACCATGGGTTTACAAGCCTATCTATGAAGAAATTTCTCCTTAACTCAATCCCAACTGATCAACTTCTTATCCTGAGATTTTCTCCCCATGCTCTGGGTTCCCTAGCCAGGGGAAAACAATCTGTTGGTGTCTATCTATCATGTAACTTCAGAATCTTGTCTAATTCAGTCAAATTGTCACTTCTATACTCCAAACAATACAGGTCCAATTTACTTGTCCTCTCATCAAAGGTCAACTCTTTCATTCCAGGAGCTGAGCTTCACAGTACTGCCTTCAAAGTGTACACAACAGTCCAGGTGTGGTCTAACCAAAGTGTTAAAAATTACAGTATTACTTTCTTCTTATTGTATGCCAGTCCTCTTGCATTAAAATATCATTTACCATCCTAATTGTATGTTGTAGTTGCATGCAAATTCTATTTCCCTTGTGTGATTACTCCCAACTCCTTCTGCACTTCAACAATTAAATATTTCACACCTTTTGAAATATATTTTCAATTTCAATTCTTGCACCCAATGTGAATGACTTCACACTTTTTGCATTACACATCAGCTGCTGCCTTGTTCCCCCCCCCCTCATATACCTTCACAAACTCCCTCTGTCCTCCACACTGTTTATCTTTCCATCTTTCATAATGTTAGCAGTTTTGGGATTGATTACTTTTGGTCTCCTCATCTAAGACAGCAAATAGCTGAGGCCCCAGCATTGTTACACCCACCCGGTCACAGCCTACCAGCTTGAAGCTGCCCTGTTTGTCCTGACTCTTTGCTTTCAGCATCCACAATATTTTGCCTTTAGTTGAGTGTAGTTCCCAGTGTTCCCTTCCTTTCTTTATTTAATATCAATATTACATGTCAAGTTTCAATTTACTGAGATTATTCTAACATGAAAGGAATTTTGGAGAATTATAACCAGTATCTCTGCAGCAGCAATCTCATGTTGAGTATTAAGATGTAGACCTTTAGTCCCTTGAGATTTGTGGCAGGAGATCAAGATAACTCATGCAGGCATTCAGAACCCATTGGTATTAGAACAGAGAACATAGAACAATACAAGACAGGAACAGGCCCTTGGTCCACCATGTTTGTGCCAACCCATATGCCATTTCTAAACTAATCCCATTTACCTGCACATGATCTGTGTCCCTCAATTCCCTGCCTGTGTCTGCCTAACTGCCTCTTAAACTTGGCTGTCATATCTGCTTCCACCTCCCCTGGCAGCATTTTCCAAGCACTTACCATCCTCTGGGTAAAACCCATGGGTGGTAAGCACCCCTGGGGCGGCACAGTGGTTCAGTAGTTAGCACTGCAGCCTCACAGTTCCAGGGACCCTGGTTCGATTCCAACTTCAGGCAACTGTGTAGAGTTTGCATGTTCTCCCTGTGTCTGCGTGGGTTTCCTCCCACAATCCAAAGATGTGCAGGTTAGGTGGATTGGCCATGCTAAGTTGCTCATGGTGTTAGGGTCATTAGTCAGGGGAAATGCAGAAAAATAGGGGAATGGGTCAGGGTGGGTTACTCTTCGAGAGTCAGTGTGGGCTTGCTGGGCCGAAGAGACTGTTTCCACACTGTAGGGATTCTAAGTTCAAAAATAACTTGCCTCGCACACCTCCTTTAAACTTGCCCCCCATCACCCTAAAAGGTTTGCCCCCTTGAATTTAATATTTCCATGCTGGGAAAGCCTTGGACTGTTTACTCAATCCATGCCTCTCATCACTTTATATATGTTCAGGTCACAGTCAGTCTGCGACGTTCTAAGGACAACAATCCATGTTTGTCCAAACGCTCCTTACAGCTAATCCAGGTAACATCCTGGTCAACCATTTTTGCACTGTCTCCAAAGTCTCCATATCCTTACCAGTGTGTTGTGACCACAACTGCCCACAATATTCCAAATGGGTTCGACATAAACAACAACTTTTATACTCAATGTCCCAATAAATGAAGGCAAGCATGCTGTATTGGCACTTTCAGGGAGCTTTGGACTTGCTCCTCAAGATCCTTCTGTATATCAATGCTCCTCAGGGACCTGCCATTTGCTGAATACATTCTTCTTGCATTTGATCTCCGAAAATGTATCAGCTCACACTTGCCCATCTGCCATTTCTCCTTCCAGCTGCTTCCACTAAGTGTTGTTCCGCATGGAGGTGTACTGAATCATCAGTCCATGGTTGAGCTGATGCCATGAGGCTTCAGGGGGTCTGAACTCACTGTTGAGGACTCTGAGAGCCATTTCCTCCTGATTGTACACCACTGAGCTATCGCTTCTGTTAACTCTGTCCTCCTACTGCACAGGACATACCCAGGGACCGTCATGGGGGCCACTGGGATTTCATTGATACTATTGGCATGAGGTTGTCAGGCTGTTGCTTGTAATCTATGTAACAACTCTCCCAGTTCTTGCACAAGTGCCCCGATCTTCACAAGAAGGCCTTTCCAGTGTTAGAACAAAGAACAAAGAAAATTACAGCACAGGAACAGGGCCTTCGGTCCTCTTAGCACCAATCAGATCCTCTATCTAAACCTGTCGCCTATTTCCTAAGGATCTGAATCCCTCTGCTCCCTGCGTATTCATGTGTCTGTCTAGATACATCTTAAATGATGCTATTGCGCCCACCTTTGCTGCAAACGTGATCCAGGCACCCACCACCCTCCGGGTAAAGAACTTTCCACCCATATCTCCCTTAATACTTTTCCCCTCTCACCTTGAACTTATGACCCCTAGTAATTGAGTTCCCCCACTCCGGGGAACAAGCTCCTTGCTATCCACCCTGCTTATACTTCTCATGATTTTGTCGACCTCAATAAGTGCCCTCCTCAACCTCCATCATTCTAATGAAAATAATCTTAATCTTAATCAACTGTTGTCAGGGTTGAGGTTCCTATTCTGGGTCAATACAGAATGGTCAGTCTTGTTTCATTCTTATTTGACTTTGGAGCTGTCCTGACACAACTGAATGGTTTGCCAGGTCACTTCAGAATGCAGCTAAGAGTAAGCCACATTGCTGTGGTTCAGGAGTCACATGTCTGTCAGACCAGTAGATTTCCTTCACTGAACAGCAATAATGAATCAGATGGGACAATGATTTCATGGTCACCATGATATTAACCTTCAATTCCAAATTTCTTAATTGAATTCAAATTCAAACCCATACCCCAGATCATTACATTATCCTTTGGAAACCTAGTCCAATAACATTACTGAACAACACCACTTTCTGCTAAAGGGCCAGTTCTTGTCCCGCCTCCATTTTGAAACTTACAAGAGGAGTTTAGGACCAGAGGGAAAGACTTGGGATCTCAATGGGAAATAAGAGGGCAGTATTGGCCAGTACCTCCCTCCCCCACCCCAAAGTAAATGCTTACTCCCATTCGCCAGCCTCTTCATCGAGACCTTTTTACCCTTATATATTAGACCTCAGCTCCAACCCCTGCTGGGAGGCTTGTGAAACTGTACTCATCTGACCTTGGACTCAAAGATTTTCAAATCTGGGGAATGCAAGGACTCCCAGTTCTGGCCATTATTGCCACTGGTGCTGATGGGGCCATAACACTTCCTCCAAACAGATTGAATGACGCCTCTCTGATGTGGAAATCCCACAAGTGCAGAGCAGAAGTTCTATCTCCAGTCAATTAACATCCCTTGGGCAGTGAACTGCTGTTATCAGTGAGGATGCGTCGACTGACTCAATAAGTCTCAGGTTGGGCAACCTTTCCATTCATAATACCCTGCCCTAAACTTGTAGCTTTTATCTCTGCTTTGAGTTAATCGTAAGCAGTACCAAATATGTTTAACAACCATGTTCAAAACGTGAAATTTAGCCTGGATTCCCACAGCAGAATTCCATCCAATGATCCTTGCTGAAAGTGCACAGATGTGAACACGAGACAAAGAATGGATGCTTTCCACAGTTGAACAGACGAGAAATATATCTTGGGCAAGATACTGGATGTTAAATGATGCTTAACCAACTGTTGCTCAGCAAGAAATTACTTGGGGCTGTGCAAGAAAGGAAAGGAGAAGAATGGCAGGAAAACAAGAAGAAAAGTAATATACAACATAGCAAACCAAAAGTAGCTTCCAATATTGTGTATTGAAATAAAATTTCCTTAAACATTAAACCAGGTCTTAACTGTAGGCCAGTTTTTGCATGGGCTAGAGTTGACCCACTGCTCCAGAAACAGGGCTTGGAGTATTTTAACATGGCTTTCATTTTCATTCAGGTTTAAGAGATTGAGGAGAGCCTGAGGAGACAAGTTCAAACTATGTATAAGTAGGAATGGGCTGGATATTAGACAATTCAGCTTTTCTAAAAACAATTAAGAACTCTTGACATGCATTGCCAACTTTGTGATCAGTGTCTACTTTACTTATGTCTTCAAGTGGGAGCTGGACGAGTTTCTGACTGGTCGGAGAGATCACATCATTCAAAAAGGTTTGTGTATGTATAGGTAAGATTCAGTCCATGCGAGCCCCTGATGTGGGTCAGATAGTTCAGTTGGCTGAGTGGCTGGGCTGCATTGCAGTGTAATACCAACAGCATGGATTCAATTCCTATAGAAACTGAGGTCACCACAAAAGCCTTCCCTTCTCAAAGTCACCCTCAGCCAAGGTGTGGCGAATCTCAGGTAAAACTCACCACCAGCCATCTCTCAGTAACTATGCCGGTCCAACACCGGCATCTCCAAATCATAACTATGGTGACTTCCATTTTCTTTTTGATTTTGATCACATGGGGGGAGGGGGTGGGTTTGGTGTCAGTGCAACTTTTTTTTCCCCTTGTGGAGCCTGGATTTTTTTCTCGGCTTTTATTCGGAGAGCTGGCATGAGTGGGAGACTAGTGGGTGGTGGGCAGGCAGTTGGCAAAGGTGGGGCAGAGGGGAGGTAAGAGAAGAAGGGTTTCAAAATCAGCAGATTTGATGCATAGACTGTTTCTTTTTCTGCTCATTAATTTTGTGGATTAGTGTGTTTATAAATCTCACTGCTGTGCTTCTCATTCATGCCAGGCAGATGGTTGGCAGGGAATGGTGAAACATAGAGGACCAACACAATGAGCTCCAGAAACTGGCAGTAAACGTAAGCACCAGGAATCTACACCCAGGATTAAATAGATGGAGGGATATACTGCCAGTGCTATCCTTTAGAGATTAGTGAAGGAAGAAATATGTCTATGGCAGGGGGAGACTGTTTTCCATATCAAGCTGGAAGAGCACTCATGCTGACCAATCTGATGTACATTTCCAGCATTTTCTCTTTTTAATTCTTTTTTCAGATTTTAATCTTTATTTCAAATGTAAAGGCCTTAAACCTAACCAGCATCCCATCCTCTGTCACTAGCCTGCTGATTATGTGGATCACTGTGAGGTTGTTCAATCTAAATGTTCCCATTGGGTTACTGGGTAGCCTATTGTATGAGGGCAGAGGGAGATAACCCATTGCTTCAAAGGATATAGGCAGTGCCTAAAACTTTGTGGTGGGGGTCATTTTGTGAAGCTAGTAGCCTACGTGATTGGGAATCCAACCAAGGTCCAGACCTGAATCAATGGGTAGTTTGACTTCTGTTGAGTACAAAGATCTCATGCTGATCTCTCTGTACCAGCTATCAGGCAAATCCCAGGCCACAATCATGAAATAAACAAATGGAATCCTTTCCGTCATGTTCTCTCTGCTATAGATAACTTCAACTTAGGGAGAAAGGTGCTAACTACACAAGGCCATACAAAAACTGACAGTAAAGGCCAAAGTCTGGCCTACTTTGGTTCTCTGGTTTCCACTGCTCTCCTGTCCATGCTCTGGTGGGATAATTTTGGAAGACAAGTGGAAACTGGAGCTCAAGTTTGTAACTTTTATTCGCAACACACTGTTGACATGTCATGGATTTAAGTTTTTTTTATTTGTAATAAAATTTTAATTTTCTTTTACAAAAACAGAAATTGCTGGAACAGTTCAGCAGTCTGGAAGCATCAGTGGAGAGAAATCAGAGTTAACGTTTTGGGTCCGGTGACTCTTCCTCAGAACTCTTCACATGGGGTGAGTCCTAGCTGGAAGCAGTCACTGAGGAATGTGATGTGGCTGTGGAAGCAGGTTTTGGAATATACATTGTCAAACACTAGGATCAACAATGAAAGTAATGATGGCGAACAAGAAAAACAAAAAAAAAAATTGGAATGGAAATCCTATTGGAGAGAGGAGCATACCCTCTTCAATTTGGGCATACCTGGAAGAGATGTGACAGTGAGTTAGGCACTGGACAAAAAAAGTTCAAAGAACAAAAACAGAAATTGCTGCAAAATTTCAGCAGGTCTGGTAGCATCTGTGGAGAGAAATCAGAGTTAATGTCTTCTTTCTTTAATTTGTTAATTTTATTTTGAATCTTTCACTGGACGGGGGTGCCTTTAGTTTGCCTCACATTTCTTGCCCATATCTAATTGGTTTTGAGAAGGTGATGGTGAGTTACCATCTTGTACCACTGAAGTCCTTGTGTTGTAGGTGCACTCACAGTGCTGTGAGGATAGGAGTTCTAGGATTTTGACCAAGTACCTATGAAGAAATGCTGATCCTCTGGGTTCCTTAAGTTCCAAAACATTGAAACATTATAAATTGGGAAAGACAATGATCTATCAAAATCAAGCTGCATTGGAAATTGAGTGCAATACGATTCAATTATCTGAACAATATCTTCAAAGAATGGAAAGAATACCGGTAGAAGACAAGCACTGTTCTGTATGGTCTTGTCAGCACAGGTCATTAGTAGAGGTCACAAGACTCAGAATGGTTCCATTGTGCAAGGTTCTAGCAGGGTTTTTGAAGTGTGTGCTGCCTGCTTATAATAGCAGTTTTTATTTCATCCACTCAGAGAAAAGGTACTCATAATATAACCTGAGGCCACTTGCAGACTCTTGTCCTTGCAGCAACAATAACTTGCATCGATTTACAATCTTTCAAACATTTGATGGTGCTTCACAGGAACAAAAGCAAATGTCAAGTAGCAGCGGGAGTTAAACTAAGGGAGGCCGCTGATGATATGAGTGAAAAAAATAGATTTTCTTGATGGCTTTTGGAAGTTGTGAGAGTGGCGACATAGTAAAGGAGGTTAGTGAGTTGGTTCCCAGTGTGGTCCAAGGTGACTGACGGTCCCTAGTGGAGGTGAAGCAGAGGGAGATCCAAAGACGAAGGGATTTTGGAACTGGGGCGAGTTTGCAGGTTCAGGGCAAAACCATGGAAAGATTTTTAAAAAAGGGAAGAGTTTTTTTTAATTCAATAGGGGTAGCTATAACACACTTTGATCAACAGGAAAAGAATCAGTGAGTAGTTCAAATCTTGCAGCAAGTGATTAGGATCCATAACCTGCTGCCCGATGGCATGGCAGCACCAAAGCTCACTTTTGGGGCATCTGAACTTCTACTTTACAGAAACAGGCTGGAAACAAACTTCAGCCATGAGGCTCTTATTGTCAGATGAAGCCAGAACAAGTTTACTTAGTTTTTCAGGTAAATCATAACAAAAAAAAAATCAGGCAGTGATTTATTGCAGTACAAAAACTGAGCTGAACTAGCCACTTAAATCAAAGCAAAATGTTGCAGGTGCTGGTAATCTGAAGCAAGCGTAGTGTCGTACAGCACGGAAACAGACTCTTTGGTCCAACCAGTCCATGCTGACCATAATCCCAAATTAAACTAGTCCCACCTACCTACACTTGGTCCACATCCTTTCTGACATCTTTTATTCATGAACTTATCCAAATGCCTTTTAAATTTTGTAACTATAGCCATGCCTGCCACTTCTTCTGCAATGTCATTCCACATTCTTTCTGTAAAAATATTGTTCCTCCTGTTTTTTTCAAAATCTTTCTCCTCTCACCTTAATAAAATGCCCCATAGTTTTGAAATCCCCAGCCTTAGGGATAAGACACTGACCATTCACCCTCTCTATACCCCTTTTATGATTTTATAAACTTCTACAAGGTCACCCCTCAACCTCCTATGTTCCAGTGAAAGCAGTTCCAGCCTACCCAGCCTCTCCTTATGACTCAAACCCTCCATTCCTGGCAACATCATGGTGAATCTTTCTTGTGCCCCCTCTAGTTTAATAATATCCTTCCTATAATAGGACAACCATTATAGGAAGGATAGGAAACAGTATTCCAGAAGAGGCCTCATCAATGTCTTGTACAACCTTAACATGATGTTCCAAATCCTATACTCAAAGTTCTGAGCATTGACAGCAAGCGTGCTAAATGCCTTCTTAACCAACCTGTCTAAATTTGTTGCAAACTTTAAAGAGTTATGTACCTGACCCCCAGGTCTCTCTCTGTTCTACAGCAGTACCCAAGATCCTACTTTTACTTGAATAAGTCCTATCCTTGTTTGTTTTACCAAAATGCATTTATGCAAATTAAACTCTATCTGCTACTCGTCAGCTCAGCCCATTGACTCAATTGATCAAGAACTCGTTGTAATCTCAGATATCCTTCTTCATTGTCTACTATATCACTAAATTTAGTGTCATCCACAAATTTCTAATCATGCCTTCTATATTCTTATCTAACTCATTTATATAAGTGACAAACAAAAGTAGACCCATCACTGATCTCTGTGGAACACTGCTGGTCACAGGCCTCCAGTCCAAAAAACAACCCTCCACCACTACTCACTGTCTCCTCCTGTTAAACCAATTTTGTATCCAACTGAAAAGCTCACCCTGAATCTTTTATGATCTAACTTCATTAATTAGTCTATTATGCAGAAACTTATCAAAGCCTTTACCAAAGTCCAAGTACACAACATTCACCGATCTTTGAGGCAAAAATATTTTTTCATTAATAAACGTGGTTGAGATGTCAGATGATTGAAGAGTGGCTAATGCTATGCCTTTGTTTACGAAAGGATATAAGGAGAAGGCTGGGATCTATAGACCTGTGAGTCTGACTTTGGTGGTGAATAAGTTGTTGGAGGTGATTCTGAAAGATAGGATTTATATGCACTTGGAGAGGCAAAGAATGATTCAGGATTGTCAGCATTATTTTAAGAGTAGATTCCCTACAATGTGGAAACATGTCCTTCGGCCCAACAAGTCCACACCAACCCTCCAAAGAGTAACCCATTTCCCTTTGACTAATGCACCTAACACTATGGGCAATTTAGCATGGCCAATTCACCTGACCTGCACATCTTTGGACCGTAGAAGGAAACCGGAGCACCCGGAGGAAACCCTTCAGACACGGGGAGAACGTGCAAATTGCAAACAGACAGTCGCCCAAGTCTGGAATCAAACCTGGGTCCCTGGCTCTGTGAGACAGCAGTGCTAACTACTGAGCCACCATGCCAGCCCAAAGGGAACCTTTTGCAAAAATATTGCCCCTTTTGTGCAAGGGAAATCTTATCTCACGAACTTTATTGATTTTTTTCTTGAGGAAGAAATGAAGAAGATTGATGACATCAGAGCAGTGGACATTGTATACTTGGAGTTGAGTAAAGGCTTTGACAAGATTTCGTATGGTAGACCAATTAGTAAAGTTAGGTCACATGGAATTCAGGGTGAGCTTTTCAATTGGATACAAAACATTATTCTGTGACTCTTATTGAGTCAGAAACAACTTCCATGAATTAACTATGAATATTTTAACATTTGTAAAAGTGTATTGGAAAATCACTTTTATTAGATGTAATTTTAGTAAATTAAAATTCTAATGCTTTTGTAAATTAAAAATAAACATATTTTAAAATTACTATAATTTTGATTACTCAATCATTTTAGAAAGTGGTATTTCAAACAATGAGTTAAACATTCTCCTGAGTTGCAGATATTGTCTTTTCAATGTGATTTGCATATTTAAAAGTTCTATGTTAAAAAGACAATCCATGTTATCTTGTAAGTTGGTGGAGACTTCCTTATTAAGTATTCATGAATTAAGAGATACCCATTCTGTCTGAAAACACAGATATAAAATTTAAACGTGTGTCTGAATCACAATTATTGCATAGTGAGCCCAAATTCATGTCATTTCTTTCTTTGCATTTGAAATATGAGACCCTCAGCATTAACACTGATGAAATCATTGCAATTTGTGATAATTGTGCTACGGTATATACTCCAGAAGTGTGGGCCTCCCTTACATGCAGTGAGAGTCAACATTGAATCAGTTGCAACTACTACAGAACTTAGCTATGATCGTTTGACAAAATACTTGCTTAACAAATTAGTAAAACCATCAATTTAGCTAAATTTACAATCTCGGGTGATTAGGCCAATTAAATTTGTTTATTTGAAGAAAAGTCCTTGCTGATACGTCACAAAGTTTGTCATCAACATTAGAAATGATAAAACAACCAATTGTAAACTAAACTCTGTAAATGAAAGGTGTGCAAGAAATATATTGCTGTTTCTTCTGTGTTGCTGGCTTTCTGATAGCAATTTAGTC
Source organism: Chiloscyllium plagiosum (assembly GCF_037043375.1). Classification (NCBI taxonomy): domain Eukaryota; kingdom Metazoa; phylum Chordata; class Chondrichthyes; order Orectolobiformes; family Hemiscylliidae; genus Chiloscyllium; species Chiloscyllium plagiosum. The sequence continues at coordinate 15,555,760 of NW_028270139.1, read as the reverse complement.
CACCTAGATCAACTAGTGTGATTCAAGTAGGCAACTTTCACCACCTTCTTAAGGGCAACTAGGGATGGGCAATAAATGTTGACCCAAGCAGAGTCCCATGAATGAATTTTATTAAAAAAATTAAACTCAAAGAACTCTTAAACAGCTTAAATAGCACTTTACTGTAAATTGCTGCTGTATAATTCCTGGCACCTTACTGCATTCAGAATCCCAAGATTAACTACATTAACACTAACCAAAGGTTATTAATGGAATTGGCATTAACCAGATTGAAGCAAATAATCAATAAACATTATTCATCCATTTCCTCTGAAGAAGGATGTTCTATTGTTATCAATACTTTTACTGAAGTCTGGTGGGAATCACAGCTTGGATGCAAAGTCAATACTGGGTCTGCAACAAACGTGTAATACAGAAAGTACCCATTAGTGTTAGCTTCAACTTCAGCCATACAGTGGGAATCATTTTTAATCAGATTCATGCAGACAAGTATTCAATTAAGTATGTAGTTGTAATTAAGCTGCTGTAATCCCCATTATTCACCTGTAAAATATGTTTTAACATTGTTATTGCTGCTATTCCAAACCAAATGATTAAGTCAAAGTTTCCAATCTTTTTTGTGATTACATCACTACTAACAAATAAGATAAATTAAATACAGGCATGGGGAACTTCTGTAAAGATTGCGTTTTCTTTTGCTGTAAAGTTACAACAGATGTTTGGGCTTTTTGTAGAAATTATATCCAGGCCGAGGATAAGACATATTTTTTATTTCCCTCCTTATTAATTTTTTAGTCAGTCTTTGCTTTACTTTGCATTCTGTTCAATCTTCTGACCATCTTTGTATAATTATATGCTTTCTCTTTAAGTTACATAGGAACAAGAGGAGACCAATTGCCCCTTTGAGCCTACTGCACCATTCAATAAGATCATGACTGATCTGATCTTAACCTCAACCCTACATTCCTGCATATCCTCCACAATCTTTCATTCACTTATAATCTGTCTACCTCTGCCTCAAAAGTATTGAAAGATTTGGCATCCACTGTCTTATGAGAAAGGGAATTCCAAAGACTCTCAGCCCTTTGAGAGAAAACAGAACTCATCTCTGTCTTAACTGAGTGACACTTTGGTTTAAACAATGACCTATATTACTAGATTCTCCCATAAAAGGAAACATCCTTTCTGTAATCATCCGGTCAAATCCCTTTCAGGATCTTCTATGTTTCCATTAAGTCACATTTGACTTTCCTAAACACCATACTATACAGGCCAGGCCTGTCTGGGTCTGTCCTCATAAGGAGAAAGTGAGGACTGCAGATGCTGGAGATCAGGGCTGAAAATGTGTTGCTGGAAAAGCACAGCAGGTCAGGCAGCATCCAGGTAGCAGGAGAATCGACGTTTCAGTCATGAGCCCTTCTTCAGGAACCTGAAGAAGGGCTCATGCCCGAAACGTCGATTCTCCTGCTCCTTGGATGCTGCCTGACCTGCTGCGCTTTTCCAGCAACACATTTTCAGCTCTGTCCTCATAAGGCAATCTGTTCATTCCAAGTATTAGAAGAGTAAACTTCCTCTGAAACATATCCAGTACTGTACACAATACTCCAGATATGGTCTTACCAATGCCCTGTACAACTGAAGCATTACATTTGATCAGACCAACATTTGTATTCATTTTTTTCATAATAAAATATTAGCTTTCCCAATTACTTGCTGTACCTGCACACAATTCATTCATTCATGGGGTGGTAAGGTGGCTCAGTGGTTCGAGCTGCTGCCTCACAGCACCTAAGTTCAATTCCACCCTTGGGCAACGGTCTATGTGAAGTTTGCAAATTCTCCCTGCGTTTCTCCTGCACAGGTTTCCTCCAACAGTCCAAAGATGTGTAGGTTAGGTGGTTTGACCATGGAAATGCAGGGTTACAGGGATGGTGGGTCTGGGTGGGATGCTCTTTTGAGGCTCAATGTGGACTCAATGGGCTGAGTGGCCTGATTCCACACTGTAGGGTTTCTATGATTCACTTGGACCCGCAGATCTCTGCAACTTCACAACATTTAGATAATGTCTGCAGATTCAAGGCAGTGCCAGCACAGGACAACTCTTTGTGAGTTCTCTTCTGCCGATCTTATTCTTACAATTGTTCTGCATGTTTATTCCTCGCACTGTCATTTATCCTATGATCTTTGTATGTTATGATCTGCCCATACTCTATGCAAAACAAACTTTTCATTGTACTTAGGTACATGTGACAATAACAAATCAAATGAGTAAAATCTTTTTATTCTTTCTACCAACATGGATAATTTACCTATTCCTATTCACTGCTTCCAGTTAGCCAGCCAATCTGCTAATTCCTGTTGAAGGGCTTATGCCCGAAACATCGATTCTCCTGCTTGTCATATGCTGCCTGACCTGCTGTGCTTTTCCAGCACCCTTCTCTCGAATCTGCTAATCGTGCAATATGTTACCTCCTACACCATGAGTTTTTATTTTCTACAATAACTTTTGATATGGCAACTTATCAAATGCCTTTTTAAAATCTAAGTACATTACTTCCTGCAGGACATTGGTTAGGCCACTGTTGGAATATTGTGTGCAAATCTGGTCTCCTTCCTATTGGAAAGATGTTCTGAAACTTGAAAGGGTTCAGAAAAGATTTACAAGGATGTTATCAGGGTTGGAGGATTTGAGCTATAGGGAGAGGCTGAATAGGCTGGGGCTGTTTTCCCTGGATCGTCAGAGGCTGAGGGGTGACCTTATAGAGATTTATAAAATCATGAGGGGCATGGATAAGGTAAATAGACAAAGTATTTTCCCTGAGGGGGGAAGTCCATAATTAGAGGGGATAGGTTTAGGGTGAGAGGGGAAAGATATAAAAAGAGACCTAAGGGGCAACTTTTTCACACAGAGGTTGGTATGTGTACAGAATGAGCTTTAGGGTGTAGGTTTGCTCGCTGAGCTGTAAGTTTGATATCCAGACGTTTCATTACCTGGCTAGATAACATCATCACTGGCGATTTTCAAGTGAAGCGAAGCTGTTGTCTCCTCCTGCTTTCTAATTATACGTTTGTCCTGGATGGGGTTTGGGGTGATGTCATTTCCTGTTCTGGAAAGGCAAGAACTCCAGGGAGTTTCCTCTATCATTTGGAAGAATCTGTCAACCTGCTACTGGGTCAACAGGCAGGGTGAAGCAAGTGATAGATGACTGTCCAACTTTGCATTTCACATGGACATAATCATAACTGTGATCAGTTAGCATCCTCCAGCTCGAGGCTCCAAAGATGTCATCAAGGAGCAATTATACACAGAGCCAGAGTGTGCCTTGTGAGGTGTCTCAAAAGGCAACAAAATCATCTTAGTCAGATATTTCAAAACCAGAGTTAAACGTGATTACTCAGTTTGGAAGGGGATGATTGGAAAAGAAGGGCTAGGTCAGTTGCACTCCAACACCATCTTATTTTTGTGTAAATGTGTTTGAGCAGGAGATTCTAATTCATCACTCTTTATAACTACCTAGCAGCAGCTCCTTTCCCAGCAGTGCCACCTGATTGATTATGTCATCATTGAATCCTGAGACTGGAGAGACATCTGTGCCACAAAAGTGATGTGTGGCATTAACAACTGTTGGAACACCCATCACACATAACGGCAAACGTGGTCTTCTGCTAGCCTGATGTCAGCACAGGCAAGCAAAGGATGCCCATGGGCAATACAAATCCAGCTCCCTCAAGGAAGTGACGAGCTGTGTGGCCTTTCAGCAAGTCCTCCAGTCCATGCTGACCACTTTCCCCAAACCCAATGTATCTGATGTGCCAATCTGGGGGTGTTACCTTCTAACCAGTGAACCATTTCTTGACAGGAGTCTCAACCTCTCACATGTCAGGCTTGGCATTTCACCCACTATTAGCATCCTTTATAACTAGCTCTCTTTACAAATAACTTTTCACTAATGCCATCTCTACACACTCTGCAGTTGAACCCCTTAAGGTTAGCACAGTAGTATTCAGACAGTTCAATTCCTGCCACCAGCAGGGCCTGTAAATAGGCTGTATGTCCAAAGATACTGATCTCCTTCTCTCTCCTCTTAAAGATTTTTGACTTAGATGCAAGATCCTGGTACGTAATCTGGTCTTCAGCCACTGTCAAAAATAGGCTCATGACTTTCATGGCCACAGACACTGTGCCTCCTGTGGGACTTTTCACACACTAACAGTGCTTTCAGATGACCTGGCTCTACCACGCTAACAACGCACTGACTGGTTCCTATTGGTTTCCCACCTCTGTCCTTTCTTTTAAAAGTTGGAGAATACTCTGCCTTTCCTTCATCACTCTCCTTTACTGTCCAGCAGATTTTCAATCCAACATAATACAATATGAAGTACATAATATAGTGTTATCCTGATACAAGTTTAGGTCATTTTAATCTGTTGCAAAGAATATATCTTTTAAAAGCCAATTGCTGTTTCCAGCCAATGAATTACACATCAATCTTGGATATGATCACGCCTTCAGAACAGTTATCTTTCACCATTGGATGTGGCAGGATTCCTGAGCATAGATGATACCTTAGCTCTGCATATTATATGCCATTTCCACCGTCTGGCAAACAATAGTCTAGTGTTGCATCTTCACCAGGTTAACACTTCATTTTTAGTTATGTCAAGTGTTGCTTCGGGCATGCCCTCCTGCACTTTTCATTGAACTAAAGTCAATCCCCCAATTTATTGATACAGATAGAGGGGGGCTACATCAGTCCATGAGGTTATGGATTGTGGTTGAATACAATTCTGCTGCCCATAGTACCTCACAGATACCCAATTTTGAGTTGTGGATCTGTTCAAAATCTATTCCATTTAGCACAATAATAGTGCCACACAACATGATAGTTGGAATCCTCAAAGTAAAAATGGGACTCTTCTACACAAGGAAGTCATGGAGTCATAGAGTCATAGAGATGTACAGCATAGAAACAGATCCTATGGCCCAACTAGTCTATGTTGACCAGATATCCCAACCCAACCTAGTCCCACCTGCCAGCACCCAGCCCATATCCCTCCAAACCCTTCCTATTCATACACCCATCCACGTGCCTGTTAAATGTTGTAATTATACTAGCCTCCACCACTTCCTCTGGCAGCACATTCTGTGCACTTTTGTGAAGGTTTGTAGCTCAAGTTGAGGTTTAGGGTGTAGGTTTGTTCACTGAGCTGTAGGTTTGATATCCAGACGTTTCATTACGTGGCTAGGTAACATCATCAGTGGCGACCTCCAAGTGAAGTGAAGCTGTTGTCTCCTCCTGCTTTCTATTTATATGTTTGTCTTGAATGGGGTTCCTGGGGGTTTGTGGTGATGTCATTTCCTGTTCGTTTTCTGAGGGGTTGATAGATGGTATCTAGATCTATGTGTTTGTTCATGGCGTTGTGGTTGGAGTGCCAGGCCTAGGAATTCTCTGGCATGTCTTTGCTTAGCCTGCCCCAGGTTAGATGTGTTGTCCCAGTAGAAATGGTGTTTTTTTTACCTCCGTGTGTAGGGCTACGAGGAAGAGAGGGTCGTGTCTTTTTGTGGCTAGCTGGTGTTCATGTATCCTGGTGGCTAACTTTCTTCCTGTTTGTCCTACATAATGTTTGTGGCAATCCTTGCATGGAATTTTGTAGACGACGTTGGTTTTGTCCATGGGTTGTACTGGGTCTTTTAAGTTTGTTAGTTTTTGTTTGAGAGTGTTGGTGGGTTTGTGTGCTACTAGGATTCCGAGGGGTCTTAGTAATCTGGCTGTCATTTCTGAAACTTCTTTGATGTATGATAAAGTGGTTAGAGTTTCTGGCTGTGTTTGGTCTGTTTGTCATGGTTTGTTCTTGAGGAATCTGCGGACTGTATTTTTTGAGTATCCGTTCTTCTTGACTACGTTGTATAGGTGGTTCTCCTCTGTTTTCCGAAGTTCGTCTGTGCTGCAGTGTGTGGTGGCTCGTTGGAATTGTGTTCTGATACAGCTTCGTTTATGTGTGTTGGGATGGTTGCTGGTGTAGTTAAGTATTTGGTCAGTGTTTGTCGGTTTTCTGATCCATGGAGATCAGACCAGAACAGTCTAGTCTTCAGCCTGCACTGTGACAATGTGCATTACCAACTTCTGCCCTCGGAACTGGTTTGATTGCAGTGGTAACAGAATTGAAAATGTACTGTATTGGAGAGACTTGGCTCTGTCTAGGACAAAGGGACCCCAAAAACAATTCCATTAAAGCCTCCTATCAAACAATCTAAGGCTGAAGCCCACAATATGATTCAAATGATCAAGAGAGTGATTGAGAGCAATGAAAAGCCAGCTGATCCAGCTGTATGCGAACAACTGGGTTTAATTAAGTAGCTTTTAACAGGCAACAGAAGCCATCCACCATCTGTGCACTGACCTGGCCCCAATCCAGGGCTAACCACTGACACACCCACTCTATTCACAGGCAGTGACTCCATCAGCACCAGGTAGAGAGAGCACTTTGAGAGCACTGTTGTCAACTGTGACTCAATGATCTAAGCTTGAATTTTTATGCCAGTGCCCACTCACTGGACAACTGTCCCTGGATGAAATTTGCTGAGGTATTGCATGAGCTGAGAAAACCCCCAAAAAACAAGTCTGCTGACCCTGGTGGTTTGGCAGCAGAGGAGCTGTAACCTTGGCTGCGACTCACTTCTGCAGAGTCCATGCTTACTTTCCAGACAAATTTGGGATAAGACAATGCTCCCTGAGATGTAAGGGTAGATCAAGATTGTCTCGATCTTCAAGAACTGTAACAGTTGAAGGGGACAATGACTGAAGCACAGCTTTACTCTCCATCACAGGCAGGATCCCAGCCTGACTATTACAGGACCAACTGCTTCCACTTTCAGAAGACGTTTTACTGGAATCCCAAAGTGGTTTCGGAGCTTTCTAAGGCACAGCAAATCAGATCATCACTTCTCTGTAAATGCAAGAGAAATGCCTCAAGCTCTCTATTTAGCCTTTTATAATCTGATGAAGGATTTCAATGGGAAAACTCTCTGGATGTTTCTGGATTACATTAGTTTGCTGGAGAAAAATGTCAATTTTGTGTAGTTTCCCCTGATGAAGTAACAGTTTTATAAATCATTATAAGTGATGTATGGGCTGCTGTCTAGGCCAGTGTTCATTGCTCTTTCCCTTATTATCCTGGAGAAGGTGGTAGCGAGCTGACTTTTTGAACTGCTACATTTCGTGGAGGTTAGGTACACCCACAGTTCGGGAGGGAGTCCCAGGATTTTGAATCAACAACAGTGAAGGAGTAATGATACATTTCAAAGTCAAGATAACGTATGGCTTTGAGGGGAATTTGCAGGTGGTGATCTTCCCATTTATCTGCTGCCCTTGTCCTTCTAGATTGTAAATGTCAAAGATGTAAAGGTGCTGTCTAAGGAACCTTGGTGAGTTACTGCAGTGTATCTTATGGATGGTACACACTGCAGCTACTGAGCATTGATGGTGACCAGAGTGAACTTTGAAGGTGGTGGATAGAATGCCAATTTAGAAGACTATTATGGCCTGAATGGAGTCAAGTTTCTTGAATGTTGTTGGAGCTGCAACCATCCAAACAAGTTGGGGAGTATTCCATCACACTTTGACTTGTGCCTTAAACGTGGTGGACAGGCAAAAGGAAGACAGGAGGCAATATTGCTAGTTCAGTTCACTTTCTGGTAAATGGTAACACCTACAATATGGGAAATTCAGTGATGATAAGTGAACTCCAAAGGGAAATTATTAGATTATTTCCTGTGTGAGATGGCTATTGTCTGGCACTTATTTGGCATGAATATTATTTACTACTGATGGGCCCATGCCTGGCTATTGTCTAGATCTTGGACCTAGACGGTTTCAGTATCTGAGGTGTTGTGAATGTGCTATATGTAATTGTAGGTGAACATCCCACCTCTCACTTTAAGATGGAGGGGATGGCTGAAGATGGTTAGGCCATGGATAGTACTCTGAGGAACTGGTAGAAAGATGCCCTCAAGCTGAGATGGATGACCTCCACAATCACTTATTTTGTGTCAGGTATGATTTCAAACAGCAGGCAGCTTCCCCCAGTTCCCATTGACTTCAGTTTTGCTTGAGGTCCTTTGTGTCACATGAGTCAAATGTAGCCTTAATGTCAAGGGCAGTCACACTCAGCTCACCTCTAGAATTCAGCTCTTTTGTCCATGTTTGAACCAAGGCTGTAATGAGGTCAGGAGTTGAGTGGCCCTGGTGGAACCCAAGCTAAGTGACAGTAAGCAGTTTATAGCTGAGCGAGTGCTTCTTGACAGCACTATTAATGATTTCCAATATTTTACTGATGATTGAGAGTACTCTGGTGGGGTGGTAAGTGGTCGAGTTGGGAATATTTTCATTATGGCTCAAGATTCCAGTTGGGTGATCTCAAACAATTCAGTTAGGAGTTCCATTGCAGGGCACAGGAATCTCAGGTGACTTATCTATTGCTCAGAGCCTTCAAGGAACTATGTGGAAAAACAAAATCAAAAATGCTGTGAAAAGCAAGAGGTACACCTCATTAATCATGACATGGGTATTATCTAAAGGCTGGTGGTCTCCAGTTACAGTATGCTGGACTTTTTCTGAATGATGCCTATCATGTGAACATGTTATATAATCAACAGTTGAGGTGTAGAGTGGTTATAGAAAGTTTGATAAAGTTGCCACTAATTTCACTTCTTGGCGGTGGGCCTTCTGGGTAACTGAGTGCCTCACTGGATTATTAAGTGAAAGTATCAAAGTTGTTTCTGAGATGGGAACTCAACAAGGGCCAGTTTCATGTTGTGACACCTTATGGTAAGATGAAGAAGCTGAAAAGATTCAAAGAGTTGACTCCGTTTCTGCTTCTACAGAAGCTGCCAGACCTGCTGAGGTTCCCCTGTTTTCTTGGAGTTATTTCACATTTCCAGCAAATGCAATAATTTGCTTTTACTAAAAGTTGAGCACAGCCCTGCAGTCAGAGATATTTGAACGCCAGAAGTAGTTCTGACCAACAGGGTATCTGTGACTGCAGATATTTTTCTGACCCCGATAGCATCCCAAAAGTGACCCTTTTGTTAGCAATAATGTAACCAGAGCACTACCACCAGATGTTAGTGAAGGCTGAGACCACCTGGATAATTCTAACTGGTGCATAAAAGTAAACAAAGAGCTTAAAGAAGAACCATATTCTGAAACAATAAGTCAGAAAATATAAGCCTTATGCAAGGCTTTCTATTCAGTGCAGCCTAGTATGATTAGAATTAGTCACCATGACTTTCTGAAAAGTGGGAATCTTGTTTGACAAATTTACTAGAGTGTTTTGAGGCTGGAAATAGAAAAATAAAGGAGAATTAGTAGATGAAATATATTTGGATTTCTAAAAGCCATTCAGTAATGTGACTTCGCAAATGTTTAATACAGAAGATAAGGGCTCAAAGGATCAGTGGGCAATATAGGCATGGACAGGGAGCTGGTTATCAATCAGGAATGAGGATAATTGGGGCATGTTCAAATTGACAACGATAACTAGTGGAACACCACAAGAGCACTCGCTGGGTATCATATCTTTCCAAGTCATATTAAGAGTAATGCACTTATGTTTGTTCATGATACAAATCTATGTGGAAATATAAACTGTGAGGAAGACACAAAGGAGCTGTAAAGAAATAAAGACATATTAGGTGAATCGGCAGCAATGTCACAGATGAAGTATGATGGGGGGATGGCCTGCTCACTGATGCTCACCCTATGAGGGAGGTAACCTTGATCAGATTTTAAACTGGACTAGCTGTACAAGTACTGTGGATTCAACTACAGGTCAGAGGCACTTCCTAGGAAGTGAGCAACTCATCTCCCAACTCTCCAAAGCCTCTCCCCCACCTACAAAGAAAAATCAGGAATATGATGGAATATTTCCCACTCTGGATGAGTGCAGTTCCAGCAGCACACAAGAAGTTTGACACTGACCAGGAAAAAGCAAACCATTCATTTGGCGTAACATTCAGAAACTTGCACTCTGTCCACTGCTGACACTCAGGAGCAGCAGTGTGTATCGTGTACAAGATGCACTGCAGAAATTCAGCAAAGCTCCTTGGACAGCTCCTTCCAAAGTCTAGAAGGATAGCAGCAGTAGATACAGGAGAACACCATCACTTGCAAGTTCATCTCAAAGCCACTCACCACCCTGACTTGGAAATATATCACTGTTCTTTCAATGTCACTGGGTCAAAACACTGGAACTTTCTCTCCAACAGCATTGTGGTTGTACCTGCAGTTAGAGAGTACCACTTGGATTGCAGTGGTCCAAGAAGGCAGCTCACCATCATCTTAAGGGCAAGTAGGAATGGGCAATAAATGCAGGCCTAGCCAATGATGTCCACATACCATGAGTGAATTAAAAGAAAATGTGGAGTTATTCGCTTTGGTCATAAGGTTGGAGAAACAAAACATATTTTAAAATACATCAAGATTGTAAGTGTTGATATTCAAAGAGAATTGGGTATTTATGTATGAGGAAAAGGAAATGCTAGTATGCAATACAGAAAGCAGTTGGAAAAGTAAATGAAATGTTAACCTTTATTGCAAGGATTTGGAGTAAAGGAGTAAAGAAGTTTTCTTACAATTGTGCTGGATTTTGGAGATAATCTATGTGGAATACTCTGTGCAGTTTTGGTCCCACAATACAAATGTACTTGCATTGGAGACAGTTCAGTGAAGGGTCATTAGATTTGTATCTGGAATGAGAATGTTGTCCTATTATGAGCAGTTGAATACGCTGGATATTTGTTCTCTGGATCTTTGAGGAACAAGAGATAGATAAATTAGGGTAGATACTGAAATGTTGTTTCCACTTGTGGGGAATCGAGAACACAGGAGCATAGTTTCTGGATAAGGAACCGATCAATTAGGACTGAAATGAGGAGGGGCTTCCTCACACACAGGTTTAGGAATCTATTGGAATTTCCATCCCTGAGGGTTGTAGATGCTGAATCGTTGAATGCCTTCAAAGAATGAGACAGGCAGATATTTGGTCTTTTCAGAAATGGACGGATATGGACAATGGGTGGGAAAATAGAATTTGAAATCCAAGATCAGTCATGGTCAAATTGAATTATAGACTCATTTTGCTATTTATTATGGCCTATCCCTGCTTCTGTTTATTATGTTTTCATGTATGATTCTATTTAGGCAAATTGTTCTTTCTTCGTACTCGCCAGAGTTGAAGGTGGACAGGTATACTCTTGAAAGCAGTGCCATGACCAACAGAGCAGCATATGCAAAACAGATATGATTGATGTCATCAGAAGCTATTTACCAGGTACCAGAGGTATAAGTGCATTGAACCAAATACCTACCTAGTGCTGGACTACAATTTTTGTTCCAACAGATGAGATAGCTGGATGGCTGTCTCCAAGACAATATGTTGCGGGCTTACACTCTGCACTGTGAGGTTTAGGTCTGATATATCTCAGTGGACCTACATCCTCCTGACCCCCTTTGAACACTGTTTTGGGAGGTGCATTGCTCCATTTGACCTCCATGACTCACAGGGCAAGTTTACAAGGTGGTGTTTTGGGCTGGTTTGGAAATGACGTTCACAAAAATGTGTCTTAATTCAGGCACTAAATCTTTATTAAATATTATCTGTTTCATTTTCTGCATCTGCTAGGGACACCCATGAAAAACTGAAAACTATAGGTGTCAGGTACACTTCCTCCTCCATTCTAGGTTGAAGGCAATGCAATAAATTTCAGATTCATGGAAAGTGTATCAAGCCCATTTCAACCTCTCAGTCTATTTTTATCCAAAATTGAATTATTACATTTGAATGTATTTGAAATCTTCTTGTTGGCTTTTAAATTCTTACTAACTGGTACAGAATACAAGACTATTGCAATCTCATCCATTCCCAATGGAAGAATATCTGGAATATGATATTAACACATATGAACTTCTTGGGAATTATATTCAACCTTTGTATCAACAGCAGTATTAAAATGTTTAAGTTGGAATAATCTATATTGACTCTACACAGAAGTCTGTTGCATATTCCATTTCAGGCAATTTTGCAAGTTTTAATATTAGAGCTGTTCAATAAATAATGTGATGCAAGGTATGACTTTATTCTGTCAACATTGGCAGGCTCTGCATATTTTACTTTGTCATGGGAATATCTGAGTAACAGACATTTTTCTCCTTTGCATCACAGGAACTATTTATTTCAAGCTAAGATCTATTATGCTCCAAACTTTCAGTGGTGACAGTATTCAGGGTAACTACCTGCTAATTTAATCTCGAATTGTATTTTGCCAACTTCACATTCATGCAAACATTGATCAAACGCATCATTTGACATGTGGATTTTCGCAAACTGTTTTGTCTAGAATTCCAGGAATTTCTCTTGCGATCCTCAAACTGGACGTGGAGCTTGTTGAACTTTGTGTCCAGTGGTAGCTAGTGTTCAGCAATTCCAATATGATATTTGTTTCATTTTCTGAGGGCGTTAGGATGCGTGTGAAAAACTCAAACCAATGGGTGTCAAGTGCACTTCTGACACCATTGTAATATTCTGCCCTATTGAAGTCAACTGAACTCAGTATCAGTCAGGGTTTACTACAGGCGCAATAGCAACCATTTTACATTGTGCTCAAGACAAATGTCATAATGATAAGCTGAGAGTATGAATGAAGCAGATGTTCAGACATGCCGCCTGTAGGAGGCAGCCTCCATTGCATTCAGCATTTGCTTTGACCCATTGCCTTGTCTCTTTGCCAGTTATTCAGTTCCACCTAAACCGCAAAGTTTATTGGCCCAAATCTTCTGATATGGGGAGAAGCCTCTTACTCAAATCATGTTGATGTTGCACATTGGCCCTGAGGAAAGCTTGATGTACGCGCATCCTCAATACTTTCAGTTTCCAGGTTTATACTACAGGAATTGCTCTGCGATTCCAATTGCTATGGCAAACATGGAGACTTCCACTGTTTGCACTCTGCTTACCTTGGTTTATTCATGGATTAATTTAGGATGTTTCTCAACAGGTATAAAACCAGCCTAACTCCAACTAAATGAACTAGAGTGTCAAAGCACTCCAGTACCCACAGCAATGTTCACCCTCCCTTTGACAATATTCATCACTCCCTCCTGGCAAGGTTCAATGCTTGTCCCAGTAACACCTCTTGGCGATGCTGACTCTGCCACTCTAGTGTCATTCCATGCCATATTAATGTTCAGCAGCCCACACTGCCTGGAGAGTGCTTATCCCCTCCCCCATTAGTCAGTGCTCACACCCTCCTCTACTCTGTCTCCATCTGATTTTCTGAAATCCCTGAGTCTTGACAACCAGCATGGAAGTGTCAGCATTTTTGGGAACTGAGGATAAGGTTCAGTTGAGCATTTTCATGGGTAAGGGAGGGTTAAGATTGTCAAGGGATGAGTGAGATGGGTGAACACTGTCAGGGAAGTAAGGGAGGAAGATAACTCTGTTAATGAGAAGAAGTTGAGCAGTATTAGGGCCAATAGTCCCATTTTAGACAATTGTAACTGTCCTATGCCTTTAAGAGATGTGTTCTGTGCCATTTCTCTTTCAGAGAGGTATTGTCACAGTGGTACCAAAATATAGACAGGCAGTTGGTAAACAACATGGAGGTCTCCTTGGGTGTTGTTTTTGATATGAGTGGGTGAGATCAGAGCTAATGCAGACCCAGGAAGGCTTTGAGTTTTGCTTTCAGTTCGTGAGAAGGTTTCTGCTGGTTACTGAGCCAAAAGCTTGTGGTCCCAGCTGTTAGAGTGAAGTCTTAGACAGTGAAGCTTTCTCTTAAAAATTAAACAGGACAGACTGTTTCTTTATTCCGGACTGGAGAGAGACAGTATGTGAGAATTATAACTATTTTGCCGAATTGTATTTTTGCCAAAGGGTACATTTATCGGATGTCGTCTATAGATGTTTAGTGGTGTTTGGTGGTTGAATAATTCATTATCTTGTTAGGTATTTTGATAGAGCAAAGTTTTGTCAATTTTATTTCGCATTTTAACTGTATTGTAAGAATAAATTGTGTTTTGATTAAAGCCAAATGATGGACCAATTGAATCACATTTGGAACAAAGTACATTATATATCCCGTGAAATAAATATAAAAGCTTGGGTTGAGACTATCTCCTTACAATACTTTGAGGAGTGGTCTGGTCTGGTCCATAACACAGTGAAATACCTGACAGGGTCTGTTTCCAATTCATTACAGAAAAAAGGAATGTACCTGCGTTGGAATTACATCTGACAATTTGTCTCCTGATTGTCCATGCCACATTTCTTGTGGGGAGCCAGCATCAAAAAGAGCGAAGAAACGAAGCTATCATGGTAAAATGAGCAGATTCAATCACAGGCCATGTCAGACAGAGTCTCTTACGGTGCCCAGAAGATCTGAGCCATTGCTGATGAAGATCCTTTGTGGCTGTTTATTTTTTCAGTTTTCAGCTTTAGTTTTGAGCACTTGCTATTTATCAGGGAATGAGATTACAAAGTCCTGTCAAAGATCTCAACTTTAAGTGCACAAGTCTAGCATTGACTGCAGGAACAATTAGGCATTAATCAAGATAAGACCCAAGTGCCAGTAAATGCACTTCACATTTTAAGCACTGACACAGCCTGTCACCTATTTGTCAGCCTCCAGCATTTGACCTTATAGATTGTGAAACCTCCTTTGAGTAATAATGATACAGCTGCAAAAGTACTGCCTGAAGATGATGAATTGGACTTGTTCTTTTTAATAATTATTGAAGGAGTTCCATAGGAAGCAATTATGTACACAAATATTCCTGTAAGTCCTTGCTGCCCATTTCCTCAAAACCTATCTCAGCATCCTGCTAATTAGACTCTAATTTTCTTGCTGTAGCACCAACCAATTGTAGGAAGAATGAAGTGAGATAATGTGAGGAATTGTTGGTATGAATCTCATAGGTTATATCATATTATAGGCAAAAGTGAGGTGTCCATTCCTTATGAAGCGCTTTTGCCCGAAACGTCAATTTTCCTGCTCCTCGGATGCTGCCTGACCTGCTGTGCTTTTCCAGCACCACTCTGTAACACATAGTAGCTGTGTCATCCCGCTACCTCACTTAACCCCTCTTCTGTAAATCCAACAGCCAACTGCAAGGAGACTGCTCATACATGGAACTTCAACCAAGAGGAGATGCTGAAATATAAATTGTTAACTATTAATGCTGACATGAAATTGACAGATATATGAAAGATGGGAATTTCAATACTGGTTGTTTCATTTGTGTCTCATAACACAATTACACAACTGTTTTTCAATAATTCCTTAAGAAGTGAGTGTAGGGGTTGAGAGGTCATGTTGCTGTGGTCCAGGACATTGGTTAGGCCACATATGGAATTTTGTGTGCAGTTCTGATCTCCCTCCTATAGGAACGATGTTGTGAAACTTGAGAGGGTTCAGAAAAGATTTACAAGGATGTTGCCAGGGTTGGAGGGTTTGAGCTACAGGGAGAGGCTGAATAGGCTGGGGCGGTTTACCCTGGAGTGTCAGAGGCTGAGGGGTGACCTTATAGAAGTTTATAACATCATAAGGGGCATGGATAGAATAAATACACAAGCTCTTTTGCTGGTGTGGGAGAGTCCAGAACTAAAGGGCATACATTTAGAGTGAGAGGGGTAAGTTTTAAAAGGGACCAAATGGGCAACTTTCTCACACAGAGGGTTGTGCATGTACAGAATGCCAGAGGAAGTGGTGGAGACTGGTGAAATTACATTTAAAAGGACATATGAATAGATAGGATTTAGGGGCATATGGGTCAAGAGTTGGCAAATGGGACTAGATTAATTTAGGATATCTGGTTGGCATGGACGGGTTAGACCGAAGGGTTTGTTTCCGTGCTGTACATTTCCATGACTCTATGACTTTAAGTGACCATTGAGACAATTGTAACTCTGTGTTCTTGACTCTTCCAGTCCCTGTGCATGAGAACAAAAGATTCCACACTGGATTCACCACAAGTATACTTCAGAAACTGGAGACATGAACTAGCAACTTCTTTGTTCCAGCAAGCTACCACAAATGAAAACCTGAAGCCATTTCCAAGCCTGGAAAACAATGTTCAACCAGAATATATATGAAACTCAGCTGTAAAAAAAAGTAGGAGTTTTCACTGAAGGAAGTTCAAGCAAATGATTTATTACCAATATTGGCAAATTATCTGAGACTCATGTGGTTTCCAAGAAACATCTTGCAAAAAAAAAATTGATGGTCCTTTTATTGACTTCTTTAAAATTGTTAAACAGTTCCACAGTTCTTCAAACCCAAATGCAGAAAAAAAATTTACTAATTATGAAACCATCATGAACAATATGAAGAAACAACCACTCAAGAAACATGCAAATTATTTGCACCCATGAGTCTCGGTGTTTGAATGAGGTCAGGAAAATAAACGTTCTCTCCAGGTCTCGGATGAGGTTGCTGGATTCCACAATTACAAGAAAATAGAAGCAACATTTAATATGGCCCAGCATAAAACAAACAGCGCAAGCACAACACAAGATTAATCCATGTCCTTTTCTTCTCATATAGGTGGCGTAGAAAGTAATCATATTGTTATAAAGTGGAGGTTAAACCTTCCCCCCCACCCACCTCCCCAGTAATTAACAGATTATAGAGTGATGAAAGCCTATCTGGGTGTTTCAGTTTTGATTATCGGAGGGATCGGGGGGCGGTCAACCTCTGCTTAATGACACTATCCACCATGTCAAATAATAGGGCCATGTCGATCAGTGTTAATTGTGCTATTAAGTAACTACACAGCACAGCATGGGATTCAAGTTTGTGTGAGGCTCATATTACTTAAAGCTAGCCTATACCTCCCAAGGGGTAGGTATATATTGGCAGCTGAATATGATAGAACAAATCTGAAGATTTGATTTGATTTGAGTTGAGTTGATTTATTATTGTTACATGTACCAAGATACAGTGAAATGTATTGTGGTATCCAGACAAATCATACCTTACATAAGTACGTCAGGGTACTTGGAGTGATGGGAACCAACAAACTGTCCTCGAATGTCCATATAAATGTGACATTCAAGAAGTCAGGAGACTAAGGAAATTCAGCATGTCCATAAGGACCTTCACCAACTTTTACAGCTGCACGATTGAAAGCATTCTATCTGGATACATCATTGCTTGTTACGGCAACTGTTCTGCTCAGGACCTTAAGAAACTACAGAAAGTTTATGAACAATCCAGACCATCACACAAGCCAACCTTTCATCCACCGACTTCATCTATACTTCTTATTGCCACAGAAAGGCAGCCAACATCATCAAAGACCCCTCCCACCCTGGTTAAAATCTCTTCTAACCTCTTGCATCAAGCAGAAGATACAAAACTTTAAACACACATGCTAACAGGTTCAAGAACAGCTTCTTCCCCGCTGTTATTAAACTTCAGGATGGACTTCTCAAATTTTAAATCTAATAACGATCTTGCTTTTTGTGCACCTTGTTTGAAGCTGTAAACATTGTTCTCCTCACTCTGTTCAATCAACCTATGATGTTCGTGTCTTTGTATGTTATGATTTGCCTGCACTGCATGCAAAACAGAACTTTCACTGTACTCAGGTACTGAATGATAATAATAAATCAAATCAAATGAACCAGAACAAAATGCAAAATATAGTATTACAACTAGAAAGAAAGATTAACTGTAACATATGA
The DNA here is from genome assembly GCF_037043375.1 of Chiloscyllium plagiosum. Lineage (NCBI taxonomy): Eukaryota > Metazoa > Chordata > Chondrichthyes > Orectolobiformes > Hemiscylliidae > Chiloscyllium > Chiloscyllium plagiosum. The sequence continues at coordinate 15,538,021 of NW_028270139.1, read as the reverse complement.
AAGATATGTTCATAAGCCTGTTTGAAAAATCACATCACACTAGGTTATAGTCCAACAGGTTTATTTGGAAGTACGAGCTTTTGGAGCACTGCTCCTTCATCAGGTAGCTGATGGGGCAGGATCATTGGACACAGAACTGATAGCAAAATCTTTTACTATAATTTCTGTGTCTTATGATTCCACCCCACTAGCTACCTGACAAAGGAACAACACTCAGAAAGCTTTTACTTCCAACTAAACTCGTTGGACGATAACCTGATGATGCATGAGTTTTTTACTTTGTCTACCCTAGCCCAACACCAGCACCTCCACACCAAAAGTCTGATGACAGTTTAGATGGAAATTTATAGGATTGTGAATGGCATGGATAAAGTGGAAAGAACAAAGCTTTTTCCCAGGGTGGGTGGGCCAATTATAAGAGGACACATCTAGGTGCAGGGAGGGAAGTTTAAAAGAGATGTGTGAGCTATGTTTTTCACACAATGAGTGATGAGTCCCTGGAACATGCTGCCAGAGGAGGTGGTGGAAGCAGACACAATAGCAACATTCAAAAAAATCTGGATGAATACATGAATAGGAAGGGAATAGAGGGATATGGATCCTGTAAGTGCAGACAGTTTTAGGATGGAAGGGCACAGTGTGGCAGCGCAGGCTTGGAGGGCCGAAGGGCCTGTTCCTGTGCTGTAATGTTCTTTGTGTTTTGTTCTAACAGTGGGAAAGAAGCTGTTCTTCAATCTGTAGATATGTGTTTTCAAACCTTTGTATCTTCTGTCCGATGGAAGAGTATGGAAAAGTGTATAACCAGATTGGGAGAGGTTTTTGATCATGTCAGCAGTGGGAAAGTATAGATGGAATCAGTGGAAGAAAGGTTAGAAAGAAGAGACATAGTCTGTCAGAATGGTGACTAATGGTACAACAGGGAAGAGAACCAATTTCAGTGATCTAAGGCAAAGCAATTGGAGGCTTTGGTGCAGAAGGTGAACAAGAAGTGAAGTGTCCTCAATCCACAGGAAGACAAATTCTGACTTGGCAGTTAAGAACAGATAGCCACTGAGTTCAGTGCCAGCACTGAGGGCCTGAATATGGGGCTGCGAGAAAATTAATAACTTCATGTTGAGTTGTCACACTTAGCAAATTCATCTTCAAACATCATATCTCCACACTGTTCAGTTCATCTTCTTTATTCGTGCAGTTATCAAGAATGTCAACTGATCAAACTCTTATTCCACATTCATTAGTTCACCTCATCTTCATAATATTCTTTGCCTCATTGCACTTTTCAAAATTATTTGTAATATTTAAACTACAAATCACTTTTAAAAAGAGATTTGTAGCAGTGGCTTCCAGCCTTTTTAAGCATAAGATCACTTTTTGAATTTAAATTTGAACCTGTGATTTACCCCAAAGAAAATATAGAAGAAACAGTTTATATTTAGTGTTACGTATACTAAAATCAAGTATACATAATTATTCATTTTGTCTTTTGTTCATCAAATTTCAGTGTGAAGCTTGTGACTGCACATTATCCACTAGCATGTTGAAGACTGGGTTGTAGACTGTTGATTGTAGATAGTCCATCAATGATGTGGGTATCTGTGTTGCAAGTATGATCTTGGACTTGATCCTCTTCATTTGGGAGAATGCTTTCCCATAGAGGTTTGTGGAGTCAAAGTAAGCTTTCACTTTAAGCCCACAGGATGATAAAGGTGGGTATTTTTTCAGTTTATGAGTTCATATGATCATAAGGCACAGAATTTATAGCAAAAGTTTACAGTGTGATGCAACTGAAATTATATATTGAAAAAGACCTGGATTGTTTGTTAAGTCTCTCATCTTTTAGAATGACCATGTTGGTTTCAGTTCTTTCAAATGTAAATCCCAGAACTTTTTTTAAAGTTACATTCTCAAGTGAACTTTAACAATATGTACTCTTACGATCTTATACTCCACAAACACCTGATGAAGGAGCAGCACTCTGAAAGCTAGTGCTTCCAAATGAACTTGTTGGACTATAACCTGATGTTGTGTGATTTTTAACTTTGTCTTTTACAGTTGTGAACAGAAATGCATGTTCCCATTCCACATGCAGTTGTACAGGTTTTGATTTCTTTTTAGATAGTCCAGGCTCACCACTCATCATTACTGGTTCACCTGATAGTTCCTGACGTCACTCTGCTGCTGGTCACACTGCAGGTCGGCCTCTGAATTCTCACCTCTGGAACATTGAGAGGGTTGCTGCTGCTTTTGAGTGTAGAGCAATGGGAGGTCACTTTTGTGGTCAAAAGTTATGTATGGGCTCCTGGTCAACTTGCATTGCTTGGATATTGCATGTGAGATGTAGTGGCTTTCCCATAATTTTTTTTCATTCTGTACATACCTATTTCATAAGCCACTGAAAGAAAAAATACCTGCAAGTCTACAGAGAACGGGCAGCAGAGCGGGGCTAGCTGATTTGATCTTGCAGAGAATCCACATAGATCTGATAGACTGAATAGCCTCCTATGTTGTAATATTGTCTTGGCTTCATATTTCAGTTTCTATTGTGTTTCTTATTTACTTATTTGCTTTGCCGCTGCAAAACTTACTTTAACCTGCAATGATAGTTCATCTGGACCAAACTAACACAAAATGCAACAATCTGACAAAGCCTGTTAAGAGCATCTCAAAACCAATATTACAGATACTGGAAAACTGAAATAAAACTAGAAAATGCTGGAAATACTCAGCAGGTTATGCAGTATTTGTGGAGACAGAAGCAGAATAAATATTTTCAGCTAAGACGTTTTATTCAGTGCTGGGATATATTAGAAATGTAGAAGACTTCAAATGGTGAAATTGGGATAAGATATTTAAAACAATGACAACACGTGTGCTAGGGTTGAACATGGGAGATTTAAATGACAAATAGTTGGTGTTGCAGACTTTTTTACACAGAGAGTGGTTCATGTGTGGAATGAATTGCCAGAAGAAGTGGTAGATGCAGGTACACTTGCAATATTTAAAAGACATTTGGACAAGTATATGAATAGGAAAAGTTTGAAGGGAAATGGGCCAAGTGCAGGGGGTGGGACACGGTCAGCATGGATGAGTTGAATTGAAGATTACGTTTCCATGCAGTCTGACTCCATGACTCTATCCACTTGACTGTGCAGCTTTCAGAAGCAGGAGTCATGTAGTGGCATGGTGATCGAGGCATGCATCGTGAATGTGACAAAATGAATAATGATATAAATTTGGCTTTAGATTGGTATAGTACTAAAAACAAACCATTTATTCTGTATTTTCTTTGGGTTGCACTTAAATTCAAAAACTGGCCTTATGCTTAAGAATGATGGAGATGACTACATTACAGTGACAGATTTTACTGAAATAATAGCTCATCTTAATATTTTCCAAAGAATGTCAATCAATTATGCTAACATCCTCTTCCTGCAGCGCTGGACTCATGATTCCAAAGGAAACAACACTGTAAAAAATATCAGATTCATTTAGATATTTTTTATTCATTCACAAGTTGTGGGCATCGCTGGCTATGCCAGCATTTATTGCCTGTCCCTAATTGTCTAGAGGGCAGTTAAGAGGCAACCGCATTGCTGAGTATCTGGAGTCACATGTAGGCCAGAGCAGTCAAAGATGGCAGTTTTCTTCCCTAAAGGACATTAGTGAACCAGATGAGTGTTTCCAACAATTGGCAGTTGGATTCATTAGACTCTTGATTCCAGATTTTCTTATTGAATTCAAATTCCACCATCTGCCATGGAAGAATTCAAACCCAGGTCCAAGAACTTGACCTGGACCTCTGGATTAGCAGTCCAGCGATAATACCACTAAGCCATCACCTCCCCTAGATTGCAGAGTCCTTATTAACCAAATCGTCCTGGACTTTTTGAATCTGATAGCACTCTACTGGGGTTAGCGTCATCGGCATGAGATCTACAATTTAAATTGACAGGACAAATACATATAGATACCACATTGTGGACAAAGTTAATTCAGTAATCCCAAGAGAAATCTTGTTGGTACAACTACAGCCTTAATTCTCTTCACTTAGTGATCATTTTGTTTGCTTTTCTTTTTGTTTTCAGACTTTGGGACATTTGATATTCAGCTGAATGACATCTCTTGTCTCACACAGAGTACAGTGTACAGTTCTGGTCACCCTGCTATAGGAAGGATTTTATTAAATTGGAGAAGGTGCAGAAAAGTTTTGCAAGGATGTAGCCAGGACAGGAGGGTTTCAGTTGTAACGAGAGACTGGACAGGCTGAGACTTTTTTCAGTGAAATGTAGGAGGTTGAGGGGTGACCTGATAGATGTTTACAAAATCATGAGGAACATAGATAATGAGAATAGAAAATATCTTTTACCTAAGGTAGGGGCCATATTTTTAAGGTGAGAGGAGAAAGATTTAAAAGGGAATTGAGGGGCAACTTTTTCACACAGACTGAGGGTGGTTAGTATGTTGTCAGAGGAAGTGATAGGTGTAGGTAAACTTACACCATTTAAAAGACATTTGGATAGGAAAAGTATAGAGGGATTTGTGCCAAATGCAGGCAAATGGGACTAATTTAGCTTGGGAAACTTGTTCAGCACAGTTGAGTTAGACCAAAGGATCGGTTTCTGTGCTGAATGAATCTATGGCTCTATATGACACTAATGATTGATTATAGATTGCAGCTAAGATTATTCATCTAGTTGTCCTGTTTTCACTTACTGTCTAACAACAATTATAATGAGAACATTGCAATGCATTACATTTACATTAGGACCTTTCAATCTTTCTAACAAGCTAATGGAAATCCCAGCTGAATCTATTGCAATTCAAAAGATTTTCAGGAGCTCATGTTTAATCCAATAAAAGGCAGCTTCACAGTTAGCTAACTTCTCTACTCTGCAGTGGGAAAACCTAACTAAGGAAGAATTGCGCAAAACTACAATCTCCACCACCTAGAAGGACAAGGGCAATAGGTGTATGGGGAACCTACCACCAAGTTCCTCTCCAAGTCACACACCATTCTGCTTGAAATTATGCCACTGTTACTTCAATGTCGCTGGGTCAATATTATGATGCTGGCTTCCTAACAGCACAGTGGATGTTCCGACATCACATGAACTGAAATAGTTCAAGAAGGCAACTCTTTTCCAGGACAATTGTGGCAGGAGAGCTCACATTTCAGGAAGAAATCTGAAAAAAAAATCACATGAGTAAACACCTTCAACTCATCAAGGGATTGAATGAGCAAGATGAAGGATTTCATGACCTTGACTGCTTTGACCTCCAGATGACAGCATCATGCCCCATGAGGATTGTTTTGGTGCGGGTGTTTCAGAAAACTTCCCATTCACAAATTACAACCATTGCATTACACAAAACAGAATGCTGAAATCAAGAAGTAATTCTTCAACATATATAGGGCCTTTATTTTGATCTGCAGTTCTATATCACACACTTCAAAGAAATGTTTTTTCCAATGATTTCTAACATACATTTGCAATAATCCTCATCTATTGCAAGTTACTTGAAAATCTTGTTTAATTTTAAGTAAGAATGACATTCATTTGATGTAAAAGAGATCTATTTCCTATCAGGTGTCCAAGTCTGTGTTATTTCTTTATCTTCCTGATGAACAAAAGAAACAAGGGAGACAAGAAATAAGGTAATTCCCCAAAGGTTCTACTCAGACAGCCTGAAAGATTAGACATTTAAACATGCTGCTTCAAATCCATTCATGTTCCTCCATACTGGATGCCGGATATTTCTTAGAATGAAATCAGATCAGGAGTCGCTGTTGCCTAAGGCCTAGCAAACCTTCTGTTTGACTGCTCTCCATTCTGTTTCCTGAAAGAAGGAAACTAATGCTTTCTTTTCACTCTATGGTTTTTAAGACAATGCAAGGTACTTGGCTGTAACCAAAGTCTGGGAACCAAGCTGTCCTCTGGGAGAAACGCCATTTCATAAAAAAAATGTCTTCCTGGCTTCAGGCTCTCTCACAGCTGTCAGTTCACAAGAGATCTTGCCTCATGACTACAGGCCTTTGGGGAAAGATGGGATTTTTTTTTTCCCTTTTGCACTAAACCTCACATGAATGCTCTTTGATTGTACACTTACTTCACCAGAATCACAAGCAGGAAATTAATCATTTATAGTGAAAAGAATTTTAAAAGCATTAAATTACTTATTCATCATGCAAATATGTGTTTCCAAGCTTTAACACATGTCTGGCTTTAAATTGCCACAAACACGAATGCACTGTCTAATCCATGATTAACCTTTATTTAAGCTTTGACAGCAATAAGGCATCTTAAACCAGAAATAAAACTCTAGCCAATCACTTGTGGTTTGTATATGAAGTCACTTCCCGAGTTCCTCTGCATGTCAATTCTCTTTGGATATCTATTTGCTCAAATTTCTGGGTAAAATGATTTTATGTTAGTTACATACTTGTGGCCTGAGAAACTATTCTCAGTTTAATAAACTACCTGATATAGTTGAGTGACCTTCCCCTGACTGTGACTTTGACAGAGTCATTTAAAACTATATGAATTAGTGGTGGTGTTAAATAGCAAGTAAGGAATGCCATTCAAATTCCTGAAGCACTTGTCCTGTCATATCATTATAAAAATTGTCATTGCTCAACTTATATCTATTACATGATCAGTATATAGATAATGTTACTTAGTATAATGGACTTTAGATGTAAATTTCAGATTAAAAAGGTATTTGGAAGGAGAAAAAGACTGAACATTGTGCATTGTTTTCATTGCCATGCGTTGTTTTTGAATAATGTGGTCCCATTTTCATAAATCAATAATGCATTCAATGGATTTGAATTTATTCTTTTCTTTTGCCAAATATTGTATGTTGTACACAGCTGAGATGGGGAGCTAATAATTGTTTAGGCTATAAAAGAAAAGGCCTTCACCACATCCAAAAGTAAATTGTGCAATTATCAGGGAAAGAGCACCATGATTAATTGATCATTCAATCCAACAATGAGTTAAACCTGCAATAAATTGACCTCTGGCCACTGATTGTTACAGTAAATGAAAAATGTCTTGAGGTTTCCACGTGCCTTATATTGTATGATTGTTTGACTGTTTTGTGTGCCAGGTTTCTTCTGGCACAGGGTTTTGTGTTTTATCAGAAACATATGGAGCAGAGGTCAGAAATAGGAACTTCATGCACCACAGCAATTAAGCATTTAAAGGACAACAAAATTTAACCATTTGTTATCTCACTAGCATTGTAGTGGCAACGTTATATGTCAACATGCAAGTATGTACAAAGTATGTTTGTTGGGTCCCTTTCTGCTTCACAGAAAGCATATATTTGGGTAAAGTTCACATATAAAAAGGAGTGGTTTCCCAACATGACAGTAAAACTTCAACAACACATTATCAGATATCCCGAAGGAATGGCATAAACAGTAGATCATGGCATTTCCTTGTGTGTTTATATGTGCATCTTCCATCTAAGTTATGACTTCCAAAGAAATTGTTGCCATTTATTTAGAGCCATAGAGATGTACAGCATGGAAACAGACTTTCGGTCCAACTTGTCCATGCCGACCAGATATCCTAACCTAATCTAGTCCCATTTGCCAGCATTTGGCCCATATCCCTCTAAACCCTTCCTATTCACAGACCCATCCAGATGCCTTTTAAATTTTGTAATTGTACCAGCCTCCATCACTTCCTCTGGCAGCACATTCCATACACACGCTACCCTATGTGTGAAAAGGTTGCCCCTTACGTCGCTTTTAAATTTTTCCCCTCTCACCATAAATCTATGCCCTCTAGTTCTGGACTTCCCCACCTCAGGGAAAAAGACCTTGTCTGTTTACCCTATCCATTCCCCTCGTGATTTGAAAAACCTCTATAAGGTCACCCCTGAGCGTCCGATTTCCCTGGGAAAACAGTCCCAGCCTATTCAGCCTCTCCTGGCAACATCCTTGTAAATCTTTTCTGAACCCTTTCAAGTTTCACAACATCCTTCCAATAGGAGGGAGACCAGAGTTGCATGCAATATTCCAAACCAATGTCCTGTAGAAACAACCTTCTGCAATGGGGTTAGGCCACACTTCAGTGCAAGATTATGGAGGCAAGTCAAAATTTGACATCAAGGTCTTTCTTTGAAACCCTGCACACCCTCTGTCTGAGGAGGCTGATGATTTTGAAGAATGTCTGCCTGCTTACTCACCTGGTTCCCTAGATGAAGCTGCAACAGCTAGAGAAATGTTTCGGGACTTTGTATTGCAATAAGAAAGCATAGAAAATATGCTTGACTTCATTGAGACAACATGGCCGACTGTGCCTTATCTATCCGAGGGAGAAGAAGATGACTGAATTTTTCAGAGCTAGACTTTGACTAAATAAGGTCAGGTAATGTTGAAAAATGAATAAAACATATATATACAATAAATATTCTTTCACATATTTACTGGGCTGCTGTGTTTTCATTCCTTTATTTTGACGTCAAGTACATTTAGAGAAAAATCAAGTTGGGTAGGGGCCTACTCAGCTATCCCAAACATCCGCTTGAAGCAAAGAACAGTCCCATTGCAATTTAACTTAAACTTATTATCACTCCATTAGAGAAAGAGTTCTCGGCCCAAACTTTGCTGGGAAAATAATATGTTAAAGGTGAACACCATCATCAGTGTTAAAAAAAATCTGGAACTTTTGGCATTTCAGAGTTATGTCTTCAATTGTAAATCACTACTAGTTATTTGACAATTTATATAATTTCACCATCAGCCTCGCCAACAACTTAAATGAAAGAATGAATCCCTCAATATATTTCTACATTTGCACTGAAAAAATTAATTCAGCACACGGGAATATGGTAGCGCATTGGTTATGTTACTTAACTACATATCCAGAGTGCTGGATGATTTATTTTCCGACATGAGTTCAAATCCCTGACAGCAGTGAGGAATTTAAATTCAGTTATTAAATTCATTTGTAATAAAAAAAATCTCATATTATGGGAACTGTAAAATTACCCAGTTAAAGTTTTCTAGTTCACTTATTTCCTTTGGTGGAGTAAATCTGCTTCCCCAGTCTTGCCTTTATGTGACTCTAGTTGCACATCAATTTGGTTGAATCTTGTCCATCCTCTTAAATAGCCTAGCGGGCTGTTTAGTTATGCAAGTCGTTCTGCTATAACACGACAGCTGTGTTTCTCTGCAACCTCGCGCTGTACAAAATTGCGTTATTGAAAACCGTTATAGAAAATCATGCTGTAGAAGATCACTCATAGAAAATTGCTGTATTTGTTCAGCAGAAAGTTCACATTATCCAAACAACGTCCACAATTCATCAATTGCATTATAGTCAATTCACACTGAGAAACGCGTGTTATAGCGGAACGACCTGTAGAGGGTTGGGCAATAAATGTTGACTTATCAGCATATCCATATCCTGTGAATAACATAAGGTTCCCCCAATCATGCAAACCTTACCATCTTTTTTATTGTATATATATGTTTTATTCATCAAAAAAGTCTTTATGTATGTACACAGTATGAGAAACAAACAGGTATTGGAATTTTGCATTCCCTGCAGTTCCAAAACATTTCTTGCTTATGTACGGCAATATTTACATACATTTCAGGCAACGAGGGCATCTGCTAACTATACAGACCCCATTGTATTTTGGCAGTAAGACTTCAACAGCAGTATGGTGGCTCAGTGTTGCCTCACAGTGCCAGGTACCCAGGTTTGATTCCAACCTCAGGTGGAGTTTGCACATTCTCCCCGTGTCTGCGTGGGTTTCCTCCAGGTGCTTTGGTTTCCTCCCACAGTCCAAAGATTTGCAGGTTAGGTGAATTGGTCGTGCTAAATTGCCCATACTGTTCAGGGATAAATATAGGGTAGGGGAAGCGGTCTGGAAGGGTTGCTCTTTGGAGGGTCGTTGTGAACTTGTTGGGCCGAATGGCCTGTTTCCACAATGTAGGAATTATAATGTGCTTTGGTGAGAGCTGCCTCAAGCTTTAGTGTGTCCCTCAGCATGTAGTCCTAGACCTTGGAGTGTGCTAAGGTCAACATTTTACACTGGAAGGCTAACAGGTTTCAGGCAGACCAAAGGGCATCTGTCACCGAGTCGATGATCCTCCAGGTGCAGTCGATATTTGTGTCGGAGTGCATCTCAGGGAACAAACTGTAGAGCACAGAGTTTCCCATCATGGAGTGCTGGGCTCGAACCTCAACAAAAACCACCGCATCTCTCTCCAGACTTCTTCAGCAAAAGCGCATTCCAGCAGGAAGTGTGTGACTGACCCCTACCCCGTAGCCACTGTGTGTGAGACTCTGTGGCACACAGAGGCCAGGCATACATGGAGGATCTGCCCTTCTCACAATTACCCAAGCAATGTCTTGGTGTTTGTTAGAAAGTTCTGGTGATGAGCCATTCAGCCAAATGACTTTGACAGGGAACAACCCATCAGGATCTCCCCTGTCCTTTTCCCACACAAGGTCTTGAGGACTCTACATGATAAGAAACGTTACTATCTCAACAAACAAAAGGGGCCACGACACATAGGAACACTGCATCTCCAATTCACTCCGCTTCCTGACTTCATGACACTGCTCCTTCACTGTTACTGGGTTAAAATCCTGAAACCTTGTGTCCATCAGCATTATGGGTGTGCTAATAACTGCAGTGATTCAAGAAGGTAGCTTACCACCACTATCTGAGGACAGTTAGAGATAGACAATAAATTCCAGCCTTGTGCATATTTTAAGGATATATTTGATGCCATGGCAACTTCCAGGAGAGCATCACAGTCCATGCAGCCATCTAACCCTATCACCTACCAACGATATTGCGGTGAGATACTTAGATTAGATTAGATTACTTACAGTGTGGAAACAGGCCCTTCGGCCCAACAAGTCCACACCCGACCCGCAATCAACCCAGACCCATTCCCATACATTTGCCCCTTCACCTAACACTACAGGCAATTTAGCATGGCCAACTCACCTAACCCTGCACATTTTTGGACTGAGGGAAGGAACCGGAGAACCCGGAGGAAACCCACGCATCATGGGGAGAATGTGCAAACTCCACACAGATAGTCACCTGAGGTGGGAATTGAACCTGGGTCTCTGGTACTGCGAGATAGCAGTGCTAACCACTTTGTCACCGTGCTGCCCATGATATACCTGCAATAATTGGAAGCAATAAAATGAGTATTTGTCAAATGTCTTCAATGACATTTTCCTCATGGCATCTGGTACACTAGGTGAAGTCACATGGTATCAGTGGTGAGCTGGCAAGATGGATACATAACTGGCTTAGTCATAAGAGACAGAGGGTAGCAGGGCAAGGATGCATTTTGGAATGGTGGTGTTCGACAGGGATCAGTGCTGGGACCTTTGCTGTTCGTGATCTACATAAATGATTTGGCGGAAACCGTGGCTCGTCTAATTAGTAAGTTTGTGGATGATACAAAGATTGGTGGAGTTGCAGATAGTGAGAAGGATTGTCAGAGGATACAGCACGGTATGGATCAGTTAGAGACAAGGGCAGAAAAATGGCAAATGGACTTTAATCTGGACAAATGTGAGGTGATGCATTTTGGAAGGTGAAATACAGTTGGAAATTATACAGTGAATGGCAGAACCCTTAGGAGTATCAATATGCAGAGGGATCTGGGTGTGCAGGTCCACGGATCATGGAAGGTGGCAGCGCAGGTAGATAAGGTAATAAAAAAGGCCTAAGGCATGCTTACTTTCATTGGAAGGGGAACTGAAAATAAGGATATTTAAGTTGTGCTGCAGCTTTATCAAACTTTAGTCAATCCACACTTGGAATATTGCAGATAGTTCTGCTCACCACATGACCAGAAGGATGTGGATGCATTGGAGGGGGGACAGAAAATGTTTAACCAGGATGTAGCCTGGTATGGAGGACTTTAGATATGAAGAAAGGTCAGATAAATAGAGTTTGTTTTCACTGGAAGGCAGGAGATTGAGTAGTGACCTGATAGAAGTTCATAAGATTGTGAGTGGCATGGATATAGTGGAACGTATGAGGAGTTTTGCCATGGTGGAGGGGTAATTACTATGGGACATGGGTTCAAGGTATGTGGGGAGCAGAGGGGGGTGGTGGGGAAAGGGGCAGGTTTAAAAGAGATGTGCGAGGCAAGTTATTCACAGAAAGGGTGCTGAGTGCCTGAAACACATTGCCAGAGGAGGTGGTCGAAGCAGACACAATAGCAGCATTCAAGAAGCACTTGTTCTTCTCTATGTTCTTTGAATTCAGATTCCAGGATCATCAATTGCCCATTGCCCATATTCAGACACTTGTTCAATCTGGTCCCAACCCCTCACAGCTTTCCTGTCTCACTGCCATACTGCTTCACTGTTAACATGACTGCAAGTGAGGAAGCACAACTGTGAGTGGGAAGGAGAAAGTGGTGGGTTGGGGTGTGTGTGTGTGTGTGTTCAGAAAGCATGCAAGCAAGGTGTTGAATAGGAGAGTGAAGCACCAAGTGAAGCACCAAGCAGAAGAGCAGAACTGGGAGAGGTCGGGGTGAATGGAGGAGGGAGCACGTGGGTGTGACAGGGAATGGAGTGAGGTAAGTAAGAGAGCAGAAAGCCAAGGGGATGCCAAGTGAAGGAGTGAGAATAGAAACATAGAAGATAGCAACAGTCATCGACCATTTGGTCTTTCAGGCCTGCTCCACCATTCAATATGATTAGGACTGATCATCCTGCTTTCTCTTCATTCTCTTTGATCCCTTTAAACCTGGGAATGATATCTCCTTCTTGAGAACATTTCATGTTTTGCCCTCAACTACTTTCTGTGGCAGAGACTCCCACAAATACCACTCTCTGGGTGAAGAGATTTCTCCTCATCTCAATCCTAAATGGCCTACCTTATATCTATAGTCTGTGACACTTAGTTCTGGATGCCCCAGTCATCAGGAACATCCTTCCGGAGTTTATCCTCTGTCGCCCTGTTACAATTTTATAGGTTTCTATGAGATCGTCACCTCATTCTTCTAAAACTCCAGTTAATATAGTTCTAATTAATCCAACCTCTCTTGACTTGCCATCCTAGTTGACTTCATCCCAGGTATCAGTCTTGTCTTCATTGACCTCGCTCCATGGTCAGAACAATAACCAACAATCTTTCCTGGACCTCCCGTGTATATGCGATGGTCAAGACATCATCTTTCTCAGGTAGCTTGTGAAGTTAGGCATGTGCATAAGGAACCTCACCAACTTCTACAGATGCACCATATAAAACATTCAAACAGTGTGCGTAATGGCATGGTACAGCAACTGCTCTGCCCAGGACTGTAAGAAACTAGAGAGAGTTGTGTGCACAGCTCAGACCATCACACAAGCCAACCTTCCATCCATGGACTCCACTTACACTTCTCGTTGCCGTGGAAAGACTGCCAGCATCATCAAAGACCCTTCCCACCCCGGTAATGCTCTTCTAATCTCTTCCATGAGGCAGGAGATAGAGAAGCTTGAACACACACACACACACCAACATGTTCAAGAACAGCTCCTTCCCTGCCATTATTAGGCTGCTGAATCGATCTCAAGTCTAATGTTGGTCTTGCTTTTGTGCATCTCCTGGGCAGTTGTAACCTTGTATGCCTTGTTCTGTCTAAACATCCTATGATCTCTATGACCTTGCATGTTATGATCTGCCTGTACTGCACATAAAACAGAACTTTTCACTCTATTTAAATACATATCACAACAATTAATTAAATCCTCAGATAAGGAGACCAAAACTGCATGCAATACTCTAGGTGTGGTCTCACCAAGGCCCTGTATAATTGCAGTAAGACATCCCTGCTCCTGTACCCAAATCCTCTCACTATGAAGCCCAACATACCATTTGCCTGCTGCATTTGCATGCTTATTTTCAGTGAGTGTTGTACGAGGCTAGCAGGTCTTGTTGCATCTCCCCTTTTCTCAATCTATTGTTTTTCAGATAATAATTTGTCTTCCTGTTTTTGCTACCAAAGTGGATCACCTCACATTTAGCCACATTATAATGCTTCGAATGCATTTGTCCACCCACTCAACTTGCCCAAATCACACTGAAACATCTCTGCAACCTTCTCACTGTTTACCCTCCCACACCACTTTGTGTCATTTGCAGACTTGGAGATATTACATTTAGTTCCCTCATCTAAATCACTAATATGAATTGTAAATAACTGGGGTGCAAGCTCTGAGGTACACCTCTGGTTATTGGTTGCCAATCAGAAATAACTCATTTATTGACCCTCCAGAGAAGGTAGTGAGATGTGCAGAGTGGTGAGTGGAACATTGACCCTGAGTGGAGCGGGAGGGCAGGAGTCTGAGCAGAGTTGCAGGTTGAATGAGGGTAATTGGATTCCTGGGCATCTGTGGTGCCATCCATGCGCAGAAGGGCAGAGTTGGCTTCCAGTTCCAGGCAGGTATCAGTGATGTAAGTTCCTCTGTCAGTAGCAAGAAACATGCCAATAAATTAAAATTAATGAAGCAATTTAGATTCTTAATGGGTTTCTAATTTGAAATCAGTTACAATTACATAGTAATTGTTTTGTAAGTGGGGATATCTGGTCGGCATGGACATGTTGGACCGAAGGGTCTGTTTCCATGCTGTACAAATCTATGACTCTATGACTTAAAGCATGCCACCAAGGTGCAAGTTAACCTGATTTGTTTAATTAATTAAAATTATTTGTTAAATTGAATTGTTATGAATTCTAATGGGAAGTAATAATAATGCTAAGATTATTGCAGAGATTACAGCTAAGTTCTTTATCCATTCACAAAAATGTAAGTTTTCTTTGGTAAGGAGACCAAAACTGCACAAAATATTCTCTCTGTGGTCTCACCAAAGCTTTTCCATTCAGAGGATAAAGGCGATGCTGACAAAGTCAGCATTTATTGCTCATCACTAATTGCCCGGAGGGCAGACTAGGTAAGGACAGCTTCCTTCTCAAAAAATGTGAGGAGGATGTTAGGAGAATACAGGGTGACCTGGACAGGCTAGGTGAGTGGACGGATGCATGGCAGATGCAGTTTAATGTGGATAAATGTGTGGTTATCCACTTTGGTGGCAAGAATAGGAAGGCAGATTACTACCTAAATGGAGTCAAGTTAGGTAAAGGGGCAGTACAACGAGATCTAGGTGTTCTTGTACATCAGTCAATGAAAGCAAGCATGCAGGTACAGCAGACAGTGAAGAAAGCTAATAGCATGCCGGCCTTCATAACAAGAGGGATTGAGTATAGAAGCAAAGAGGTTCTTCTGCAGCTGTATAGGGCCCTACTGAGACTGCACCTGGAATATTGTGCGCAGTTTTGGTCTCCAAATTTGAGGAAAGACATTCTGGCTATTGAGGGAGTGCAGCGTAGGTTTACGAGGTCAATTCCCGGAATGGCGGGACTATCTTATGCTGAAAGATTGGAGCGACTGGGCTTGTATACGCTTGAGTTTAGAAGACTGAGAGGGGATCTGATTGAGACATATAAGATTATTAATGGATTGGACACTCTGGAGGCAGGAAGCATGTTTCTGCTGTTGGGTGAGCCCCGAACCAGAGGACACAGTTTAAAAATAAGGGGTAGGCCACTTAGAACAGAGTTGAGGAGAAACTTCTTCACCCAGAGAGTGGTGGGTGTATGGAATGCTCTGCCCTAGAAGGCTGTGGAGGCCAAGTCTCAGGATGCTTTCATGAAAGAGTTGGATAGAGCTCTTAAGGATAGTGGAATCAAGGGTTATGGGGATAAGGCAGGAACAGGATACTGATTGAGGATGATCAGCCATGATCATAATGAATGGTGGTGCTGGCTCAAAGGGCAGAATGGCCTACTCCTGCACCTATTGTCTATTGTCTAAAGGACATTAATGAACCAAATTGTCTTTTTCCTGACAATTGGCATTGGATTTTGTCATCAACATTCGACTCTTAATTCCAGATTTTTACTGAATTCAGATGCCACCATCAGCTGTAGTAGGATTCAAACTCGAGTCCTTAGAACATGACTTGGGTCTCTGGATTAACAGTCAAGATTAGAGTGCTGGAAAAGCACAACAGGTCAGGCAGCATCTGAGGAGCAGGAAAATCAATGTTTAGAGCAAAAGCCTGTTTCGCCAGCATCTGCATTACCGACCTCTGCCTCTCTGGATTAACAGTCCTGTGATAATTCTACTAGGGGGTCGCTTCCCCAATTCTCCCAGGTGAAAGTATGTGCATCCATGAATCGTAATGATGGTTCTGTACATTATGAATGAGGAAGTTGCTTACATTTAAAATTTGTCCTATTCACATGTTTAAGTATCATATTCCAAAGACATTTCTTCATCTTTCTCCGGCATACAATTCAGTTTGTAAATAACGTTGTCTTGCCCCCCTCAGAACCAATGCATTTGTTCTGTAGTTTTTATTGCTTGCAATTCATTGTACGTGTTTGGGGGGAGATGATGGCATGTACTGGTAATGTCATTGGACTAATAACCATCAAGAAGGGCTTATGCCCGAAACGTCGATTCTCCTGTTCCCTGGATGCTGCCTGACCTGCTGCGCTTTTCCAGCAACACATTTTCAGCTCTAATAACCATCACCCAGATTAATGCTGTGGGGACAGACATTCACATTTCATTGCAGCAGCTAGTGGAGTTTAAATTCAATTCATAAATCTGGAATAGAAAGCTCGGTTCAGTGATCGTGACCATGTGACAATCATCGATCTTCATGGCACCCATCTGGTTTACCGATAGTCTTCAGAGGAATTATATCGACTGTTCTAACCTGGCGTGGCCTACACAGGATTCCAGATGCAAAGCATGTACTTGATACTCCAGTGCTCCCTAAAGTAGTGAGTTTGTTTGGTCAACATCCAGTCCGGTGAACAAACATGCTGTTTGATATAACTCGCCAATCTTTGAGCCATATGACTTACATACCTAGCAACTAACAAGGCACTGAAATTCATATGCTATATTATTCATTTGCGTTTTAGGCAAAACTTTTTTTTTGGCTTTATGACAGTGTTCTGTTATCAGTAAACATCACTTACATTGCAACTGCATCGTATCAATGCGACACCGCCAGATTTATCGGTTACTCAAAATTTTGAGATGCATTAGTTATCCTTCCAGTGAGATAGGAGGATGGAGTATAACTGCCTGCAGCCAACCAGCCTTGCCTTGCAAACTTTGTACCCTAGTGTCTAACATTAAATGTGATTCTGCAATGGGAAGATATTTGCTACATGATCCTGAGATGTGTGAAGAATTATGCTGACAACCTATTTCAGATTGTCCATTGTGGCAGTACGGTGCACTTGTGTATGTTGGAAGCTACATATATAATACACATTCTTTGCAGACAGAAAGAACATGTACACATAGAGTGCCTGTTTGATTGCAACAAAATAGGTATCGATTTTCTCTGGTTCATTTCTTGGGGAAACGTCTTGACGAATCAAGATCAATTCAAAGTTTTAAAATGTTTGGCAGTTAATTGTCAGTCATCATCAATTGGTGCATTTTTAAATGGAAACACCTCTACCAATCAGAGTCCAGTAGTTAACCAATCAACACTCTTCTGTCATACACTGAAGAATGTTCTGTACCATTTATTTTAGTAGTCATTACAAATTGTCCAGATGAGTACAAAACAAAAATAATTGACAAAGTATGTCTCTTTTCAGTAACGCTTGTAACGTTTCTCTGCTTACCGTTTTAACAAATTGATAGTTATATTAATTAGCAGAGAATTTGTGTAGATGTGTGCTTATGCATTAAAAACTTGCAACAGTAATTATGTTTTCAAGTGGATACATTGAACTGCAGTTTTCAGATTAGATTACTTACAGTGTGGAAACAGGCCCTTCAGCCAAACAAGTCCACACCAACCCGTCAAAGCGCAACTCACCCATACCCCTACACCTAACACCACAGGCAATTTAGCATGGCCAATTCACCTGACCTGCACATCTTTAGACTGTGGGAGGAGACCGGAGCACCCGGAGGAAACCCACGCAGACACGGGGAGAATGTGCAAACTCCACACAGTTGCCTGAGGTGGGAATTGAACCCAGGTCTCTGGCGCTGTGAGGCAACAGTGCTAACCACTGTGCCACTGTGCCACCCAGTTTCATAATCCATTGGCATTGTTTTGGAAGCAATGAAAATTCAAGTTGAAAGGGCCAACTCTGCAAAGTTTTCCCACCTTCTCCTGCAGGTTGGCTCGAACCTCAGTTACATACCTGATGGAGGCAGGTATTAAATTAGGGCACCTCACTGCCATTATTTTGGCAAAGTATTGAAACTTTTTTGATGGTGTATGGATACTTCGACTGGGTGGAATTTAATAGTCTCCCTGAGGCAAGTTTGGAGGTTTTGCAAAATTTAATTGGAGCACAGAGGATAGGGTAAGGAGTTTGATGCCATTTCACCTCTGCCTGATTATGTCTAAAAATTGTGGATGACCTTCCCATTGCAAAACTAAGCCAAGTCATAAGTGGGCAAATAATAGACAATTACGTGCTCACATTAGTCATTGTCATGCAGCAAAACCAAAGTACAAAGCTTAGTACATTTTGCTTTCAGGCCCTGAGCACAGGAAGAGTGGAGTCCCTTGTCCAAAGGCACTCATTACCTGATTAAAGGATCAAGTATTTGGAAGATCTTGAAGCTGAATCACATCAGACCCATAACACCTACCTCTGTTTTGGTGTTCAGATGGTGCCAAAGATGCTAAGTATTTCCAGCACCTTCTTTTTTTAAATCAAAATGCCTGTCCTATTAACACTGGGCATGAGGATTACCATTGCACCTGTCCTGCAACTATATCTTGCAGTTATCTAACTCCCATCATGCAGCGACGTGCATCAAGGTAATTCATGAGTGTGCTGTCAAGTAAGATTTAACACCAATCCATGTTAGACGATGTAGGGAAGGCATGGCCAAAGAAATGGATTTTACCGAGTTCCTAGGAAAGAAGAGAATTGGAAAAGTGGAAAAGGTATGAGGAGGGAATTCCGTAGTTTAGAGACCATGCAGCTGAAGACACAGTTGCCAATGCCAGGATAGTGAAAATTAAAATTAAAGATCAAAATTCACATATATTTTGGCAGCTGGTGATTATTTTCTCTATACACCCTTTATAATGCTTTTTCTTAGAAAGTTATTATTTTAAAACAGACTGTGGTACGATTTTGTCTAAATATCCCCCCAAAAACTCGGCTGTTTACATGACTGCACCAAATTTGAAAATGTACTGCTGTGGAGTTTCAGCAGAATTTCAGAGCCTCTGACACATAGTCTCCTGTCTAGTCCTCTGGCACTCTTCTGCAGCTCAGAGAAACCAGAGATGAAGGAGCTCACCGTTTCCAAAGAACTGATTCAAAGAACCAACATCAGCAGGGAATGAATGTTGGCTTGGTGGAGCAGCATTCTGACTGCTGAGTCGGAAGGTGCAAGTTTTGTACCACATTTCAGACAGTCAGTGTGAGCTCTTGAGCCGATCTCTAGTTCTGAGTTCTGGTCTGACATTCAGTAGGAAACTTGAATCCAGGAGCTTTCTCACCATACAGGTTATGGAAGCCAAGCAAATCTTAGAGTTGGATAGGATTCAGACCGACATTAGCTGTTTTGAAACTGATTGCACCATGGGATGGAGTGTTCACATTGTAGCCTGTCAGACTCTTCCTTGACCTCAAATCTGGAAGGAAAAAATGTCTGTCAGATATCCTAAAGCACTCAAAAAAGTTTTTTTTAAAGTGTAATTACTGTTCTAGAAAATTCATGTCCAACAATAAAGGCAGCAGAATGGTTGGCACTGCTGCCTCACAGCTCAAGGGACCTGGGTTCGATTCCAGCCTCGGGCAACTGTCTGGGTGGACTTTGCACATTCTCCCCATGGAGAAAATGAGGACTGCAGATGCTGGAGATTAGAGCTGAAAAATGTGTTGCTGGAAAAGCGCAGCATTAAAGGAGCAGGAGAATCGACGTTTCGGGCATAAGCCCTTCTTCAGGAATGAGGAGGGTGTGCCAAGCAGGCTAAGATAAAAGGTAGGGAGGAGGGACTTGCGGGAGGGGTGTTGGGAATGTGATAGGGGGAAGGAGGTTAAGGTGAGGGTGATAGGCCGGAGTTAAAGGTACATAATAAGCCCATTATCTCTATTTCTTCATTCCACAGATGCTGACTGACCTATCAGTATTTCCAGCACTTTCTTTCTCTTTCGATATACCATGAGTAGTTGAGGTGAATAATCTAAGTCCATTCAATGAGAAGCCAGATAACTCACTTAGCAGGGGAAAGAATAGAAGAATACAGTGATAAGTGGAGAGGAGGGTACATGGGAGGAGGCTCATGTGAAGCATAAACAGCAGATAAATTGGACCAAAGGGTCTGTTTCTGTGCTGTAGATTCTCTGAGATTGATGTTGATCATAAGAGAGCTTGTTAGCTGAGGCATGGTAATATGCAACTGAACCCAGCCATGACCATTAAGGGGGACTGAGGATAGGCCCAGCAATGCTTTGCGTCACTCAAATGTTGAGCCCTCAGGTCATAACCTCAAAGCAGTTGGACAGTTTCAAATGTGCAAATGAAGCTTGTACATTCTGGATGCAGTGAAGTCTCATGTGCAAAAGATTGAGTTGTTATGATAATGGATTATCAGTTTTCGATTTACATTATTTGATTTTTTACCTGGAGCTTCCATGGAATAAAGGCTTTTACAAAGGAAAGAAAAACACTGACTTAAGATAGCTACAGTTTAAAACAGCTCACAAAACCATCAATAAACAAGAACTAGCCTGAGCTAAAATTCCCCTCATCAAGAGACAATGAAATAAGATCTGTATTTCCTGTTTGACTTCCATTCTTATGGTAAGTATCACATAATGAGATGAAAGATCCTCTTGTAAACTATCCAGTTTGGATAAACAATAAAGCTAGTGACTGGAATATATGAAATTAACTATATTTCAGTTAGTTATTTTTTCAAAGCAAGGGACAGGGAAAAATAGATTTAGAACAAGAAAGCACTCCCCATGTTTTTCTCAGCTTCTTGAGAGAGATGTCCATTGATAAAGCAAATAGGAGAACTATTCATTCACCAAGAACTCAAAGACATCTACAAATTTCACGACTGCTGAAGACATCAATTAAACAAACAGAAACACCTCCACAGTGCTAAGACTCTTTAAACTGCATATTATTTTATCGTCCTTCATGTATCACTTCTCCCTCTTTCAAATTTATACCTATCAAGATGTGGTTTTGGATATCTTCTTCATTATTTTTTCTGGAATTAACAAAACTCCTCTTTCTTTTAACCAAGAACAGCTTGTAATTGACTCCTTAATTTTAATCTGATGAATTATGCATTAGATTAGATTAGATTCCCTACAGTGAAAATAGGCCCTTTGGCCCAACCAGTCCACACCGACCCTCCGAAGAGTAACCCACCCATTCCCATTTCCCACTGGCGCTAATGTACCTAACACTATGGGCAATTTAGCATGGCCAATTCACCTAAACTGCACATCTTTGAACTTGTGGGAGGGAACCGGAGCACCAATTGAAGTGTGAAATACCAAATGCTAGAAAGTAAAATCTTTGCTGTGATCAAGCAAGAGGGTTAAAAAGAGTGGAGCTTATTCACTCTGCCTCACCTGGTCAACAAACATGCAATGACTCATACTATTTCTCTGGTATGTGAACACACAGTGTCCATCATTGAAAGGATGGTGACCGTCATAAAAAAGATGCATGGAGCATACCATTGAATGAATGTAAGGGGTGTTAACAAACCTGCATAGCATGACTTCATCCAGGAGATTCATGGAGTCATGGGTGAGGCAGCATTGAATCCCTTATTCATACTCCCTCTAATTTATATTTTTGAAGCATTGATCTCTGAGGTCAATGCATGGCAGTGATTTCCAAAACTGGAAGCCAATGAATTACCATTGCACAGAAGCTCAGTTGTGCAGCACAGATAGAATGTTATTCCCTATTGTCAGGAACTGAAATCCCAGACAATTCCAGGAGTGTATGAGGAGGCTGGAAGGTAGTTGAAGGCAATGGGAGACTCTCTTAAATCTCTTTGTGAGTGTGACAGGACCCAGAGAGACCCAGACATCAAGATGTCACAAGTCATGGCCCTCTCATGCATCAAAACATGAATGACAGCAACCACCCTGATCAACTTTGTGGGCAAGAGGAGCAGCCCATAGAAGTGACCATAATTAAGTATGTTAATGCACAGCCTAGCAATTGCAAATTCAGTGGCAGGCATTTTGAATCAGCAGAACAGAGTACAGAGTCACAGAGATATACAGCACAGAAACAGACCCTTCGGTCCAACTCGTCCAAGCCGACCAGATATCCCAACCCAATCTAGTCCCACCTATCAGCATATCCCTCCAAACCCTTCCTATTCATATACCCATCCAGGTGCCTTTTAAATGTTGCAATTGTACCAGCCTCCACCACTTCCTCTGGCAACTCATTCCATACATGTGCCACCCTCTGCATGAAAACATTGCCCCTTAGGTCTCTTTTATATCTTTTTAGATTAGATTCCCTACAGTGTGGAAACAGACACTTCAGCCCAACAAGTCCACACCGACCCTCCGAAGAGCAACATGTTGGATGTTAGTCTGTAACGTCTACAAAAATCTAGATGAAAGGCTGAGATTCAAAGTGAATGACCTGATCAAGATTGGAGCTTTTCAATGAAATGTAAAATAACACATTCTTCCTTGAAAATAAATAATGCTTTGATACTAACAGTAAAGTGAGATGCAAAGAGAAAAATAGACAAGGTATAGTGTCTCAAACCTGTTTGTCCAAAACCAACGGTTATGCAAAAACCTGAAATTTT